>NW_020173401.1:554135-638959 GCF_003031525.2 Neophocaena asiaeorientalis asiaeorientalis
GCCGAGGTTGTGGCAATAAGAGCCCTTTTTCTTTTTTTTTTTTTTTTTTTTTTGGTGGCGTGGGGGGAGGGGTTTGGGGCTATCAGGCAGCAGGTTTTTTTTGGGTGAGAACTCAGCTCAGGAGCTGGGTGTTGCAGAGCCTGCTGGGTCCTGGGCTGCCGAAGCGGCGACTGCGGCAGCTCGTGCCTATGTTTCTCCTTCTTGAGGCGCTTGCGATGCTACTTGTCCCAGTCCCGCAGCAGCTTCCGGAGGCGGGCATTGCTCGGGTCCACGTGGTACTTCTCCTTCCGCTCTTGCTGCAGTCGCTGCCGATTCTCACCGCTCCGGGGCATCTTGGCCATGCGCTCTTCCAAGAACTGCTCCCCGGTTGACGCTTCTGCTCCTCGCCCAGCTGCCGCACCCGCAGTGATTCCCGCTTGGCCCCCAGGCTCAGGTACCATTCGCACCCCTCAGCCTGCGGCTTCTGCGGCTGTTCCCGCGGTGGCCGTAAAGAAGCCACCCTGGAGGCGGCACCAGGAGCCGCGTAGCGCGGCCCCAGCTGCCAGTGAAGGGTCAGCGGGTCATCCAGGTCTGGCCGCCAGGCTCCTGGAGTCCAGGCCCAGGGTGGTCACCAGGCCCAGCAGGCTGTGCGCCTCCGCACGGGCACCGCCATCTTGCCCATTAGAATGCACTTTTGAGCTGGGTGTTGAAAATTGTGGACACCTGGCTGTAGCTAAGAGCTGAGGATGAGCAGCTGACCTTCTGCAGAGCTGTTGTACACAGACTGAGGGGCCAGAGTGTGGCGAGTCCACGGATCCTAACAAGGCATGGACATCTGGGTAAATGATACAGTTCATGGGCTGGGGAGCAGACCTCTAAGACCAAATGGAAGACTAGACCCCAGCCAGCCAGCGGGCGTGTGGAAGAAACGCCTTGCACGGCACCGTCAGACTGGTCAACCCATCCCTCCTCTGCAGGAGCTCACTCTCCAAGTTTACACCTGAGAAGAGGTAAGTGGGGTACAAATGGGGTGTACCATAGTGTGACCCCCTGGGCAATAACCCCTGACCTTCTGACCATGGTCTGGTAAGACTCTAAGTGTCATGATGAATTTATTCTTATATGATCCTCGTACTTCACTTTAGCATTTCTATTTTCAAGTCTCATTTCCTAAAATTTCATTTTGAGTCATTTCATATTCTTGAATATGATCCATACAGTAAACCTCCTGAAAAGTCATTGTACCTCTGTGGTCTAAGATGGTGCAGGATTCTCTCCATCTAGGCCTTATCAGGGCAAAGGAAACAAAATAAAAGCAATGTTAGTTGCTCTCATTCTGTAGCATAAATGAATTCTGGACACAGACTAGTCCATGGTTTTTCTATGCCTGACAGGCCTAGAAAGAGAAACATTCATCTCAAGGATTTCATCCTCCTTCCTACGTTGACTGCACACTGCCTGTCTCACTAACCCAATGGACATACTTCTTAGGCTCCAACATCAGATTTTTGCCAAAAATTCCCAAGGAAACTGTAAGCTAGCCCTATATAGGATCTAGACCTCCTTGACCTCATCCAGTTTCTTCTTTTTTTTTTTTTTTACATCTTTATTGGAGTATAATTGCTTTAAAACGATGTGTTAATTTCTGCTTTATAACAAAGTGATACATATATCCCCATATCTCTTCCCTCTTACGTCTCCCTCCCACCCTCCCTATCCCACCCCTCTAGGTGGTCACAAAGCACCGAGCTAATCTCCCTGTGCTATGTGGCTGCTTCCCTCTAGCTATCTCTTTTACATTTGGTAGTGTATATATGTCCATGCCACTCTCTCACTTTGTCCCAGTTTACCCTTCCCCCTCTCCGTGTCCTCAAGTCCATTCTCTGTGTCTGTGTCTTTATTCCTGTCCTGCCCCTAGGTTCTTCAGAAACGTTTTTTTTTTTTTAGATTCCATATATATGTGTTAGGATACGGTATTTGTTTTTCTCTTTCTGACTTATTTAACTCTTTATGACAGGTTCTAGGTCCATCCATCTCAATACAAATAACTCAGTTTCATTTCTTTTTATGGCTGAGTAATATTCCATTGTATACATGTGGCGCATCTTCTTTTTTTTTTTGTGGTACGTGGGCCTCTCACTGTTGTGGCCTCTCCCGTTGCGGAGCACAGGCTCCGGACACGCAGGCTCAGCGGCCATGGCTCACGGGCCTAGTTGCTCTGCGGCATGTGGGATCCTCCCGGACCGGGGCACAAACCCGTGTCCCCTGCATTGGCAGGCGGACTCTCAACCACTGCACCACCAGGGGAGCCCCTGGCACATCTTCTTTATCCATTCATCTGGCAATGGACACAGGTTGCTTCCATGTTCTGGCTATTGTAAATAGTGCTGCAGTGAACATTGTGGTAGATGTCTCTTTTTGAATTATGGTTTTCTCAGGGTATATGCTGAGTAGTGGGATTGCTGGGTCGTATGGTAGTTCTATTTTGAGTTTTTTAAGGACCCTCCATACTGTTCTCCATAGTGCCTGTATCAATTTATATTCCCACCAACAGTGCAAGAGGGTTCTTTTTTCTCCACACCCTCTCCAGCATTTATTGTTTGTAGACTTTTTGATGATGGCCATTCTGACCAGTGTGAGATGATACCTCATTGTAGTTTTGATTTGCATTTCTCTAATGATTAGTGATGTTGAGCATTCTTTCATGTGTTTGTTGGCGATCTGTATATCTTCTTTGGAGAAATGTCTATTTAGGTCTTCTGCCCATTTTTGGATTGGGTTTGTTTTTTTGATATTGAGCTGCATGAGCTGCTTGTAAATTTTGGAGATTAATCCTTTGTCAGTTGCTTCATTTGCAAATATTTTCTCCCATTCTGAGGGTTGTCTTTTAGTCTTGTTTAAGTTTTCCTTTGCTGTGCAAAAGCTTTTAAGTTCCATTAGGTTCCATTTGTATATGTTTGTTTTTATTTCCATTTCTCTAGGAGGTGTGTCAAAAAGGATCTTGCTGTGATATATGTTTTACAGTGTTCTGCCTGTGTTTTCCTCTAAGAGTTTTATAGTGTCTGGCCTTATGTTTTGGTCTTTAATCCATTTGGAGTTTATTTTTGTGTATGGTGTTTGGGAGTGTTCTAATTTCATTCTTTTACATGTAGCTGTCTAGTTTTCAAAGCACCACTTATTGAAGATGCTGTCTTTTCTCCATTGTATATTCTTGCCTCCTTTATCAAAAATAAGGTGACCTTATGTGTATGGGTTTATCTCTGGGCTGTTTATCCTGTGCTATTGATCTATATTTCTGTTTTTGTGCCAGTACTGTACTCTAACTTTGTAGTATAGTCTGAAGTCAGGGAGCCTGATTCCTCCAGCTCTGCCTTTTTTCTTAAGATTGCTTTGGCTATTCTAGTTCTGTGAAAAATGCCACTGGTAATTTGATAGGGATTGCATTGAATCTGTACATTGCTTTGAGTAGTATAGTAATTTTCACAATGTTGATACTTCCAATCCAAGAACATGGTATATCTCTTCTTCTCTTTTTATCATCTTTAATTTCTTTCATCAGTATCTTGTAGTTTTTTGCATACAGGTTTTTGTCTCCTTAGGTAGGTTTATTCCTAGGTAGTTTATTCTTTTTGTTGCAGTGGTGAATGGGAGTGTTTCCTTAATCTCTCTTTCAGAATTTTCATCATTAGTGTATAGGAATGCAAGAGATTTCTGTGCATTAATTTTGTATCCTGCTACTTTACCAAATTCATTGGTTAGCTCTAATAGTTTTCTGGTAGCATCTTTAGGATTCTCTATGTATAATATGTCATCTGCAAACAGTGACAGCTTTACTTCTTCTTTTCTCATTTGGATTCCTTTTATTTCTTTTTCTTCTCTGATTGCTGTGGCTAAAACTTCAAAAACTATGTTGAATAATAGTGGTGAAAGTGGACAGCCATGTCTTGTTCCTGATTTTAGAGGAAATGGTTTCAGGTTTTCACCATTGAGAATGATGTTGGCTGTGGGTTTGTCATATATGGCCTTTATTATGTTGAGGTAAGTTCCCTGTGTGCCTACGTTCTGCACGGTTTTTATCATAAATGGGTGTTGAATTTTGTAGAAAGGTTTTCTGCATCTACTGAGATGATCATATGGATTTTCTCCTTCAGTTTGTTAATATGGTGTATCACATTGTTTGGTTTGCGTATATTGAAGAATCCTTGCATTCCTGGGATAAACCCCACTTGATCATGATGTATGATCCTTTTAATGTGCTTTTGGATTCTATTTGCTAGCACTTTGTTGAGGAGTTTTGCATCTATGTTTATCAGTGATATTGGTCTGTAGTTTTCTTTTTTTGTGACATCTTTGTCTGGTTTTAGTATCAGAGTGATGGTGTCCTCGTAGAGTGAGTTGGGGAGTGTTCCTCCCTCTGCTACATTTTGGAAGAGTTTTAGAAGGATAGGTGTTAGCGCTTCTCTAAATGTTTGATAGAATTCGCCTGTGAAGCCATCTGGTCCTGGGCTTTTGTTTGTTGGAAGATTTTTAATCACAGTTTCAATTTCAGTGCTTGTGATTGGTCTGTTTATATTTTCTGTTTTCTCTTGGTTCAGTCTTGGAAGGTTGTGCTTTTCTAAGAATTTGTCCATTTCTTCCAGGTTGTCCATTTTATTGGCATAGAGTTGCTTGTAGTAATCTCTCATGATCCTTTGTATTTCTGCAGTGTCAGTTGTTACTTCTTTTTCTTTCCTAATTCTATTGATTTGAGTCTTCTCCCTTTTTTTCTTGATGAGTGTGGCTAATGGCTTATCAATTTTGTTTATCTGCTCAAAGAACCAGCTTTTAGTTGTATCGATCTTTGCTATTGTTTCCTTCATTTCTTTTTCATTTATTTCTGATCTGATCTTTATGATTTCTTTCCTTCTGCTAACTTTGGGGATTTTGTTCTTCTTTCTCTAATTGCTTTATGTGTAAGGTTAGTTGTTTATTTGAGATGTTTCTTGTTTCTTGAGGTAGGATTGTATTGCTGTAAACATCCCTCTTAGAACTGCTTTTGCTGCATCCCATAGGTTTTGGGTCGTCGTGTTTTCATTGTTATTTGTGTCTAGGTATTTTTTGGTTTCCTCAGTGTCTCTTGGTTATTTAGTAGTGTATTGTTTAGCCTCCATGTGTTTGTATATTTTACAGATTTTTTTTCCTGTAATTGATATCTACTCTCATAGCATAGTGGTTTGAAAAGATACTTGACACTATTTCAATTTTCTTAAATTTACCAAGGCTTAATTCGTGACCCAAGATATGATCTATCCTGGAGAATGTTCCAGGAGCACTTGAGAAGAAAGTTGTTTTTGGATGGAATGTCCTATAAATATCAATTAAGTCCCTCTTGTTTAATGTATATTTAAAGCTTGTTTTCCGTATTTATTTTCATTTTGGATGATCTGTCCATTGGTGAAAGTGGGATGGTAAAGTCCCCTACTATGATTGTGTTACTGTCGATTTCCCCTTTTATGGCTGTTAGCATTTGCCTTATGTGCTTAGGTGCTCCTATGTTAGATGCATAAATATTTACACTTGTTATATCTTCTTGTTGGATTGATGCCTTGATCATTATGTAGTGTCCATCTTTGTCTCTTGTAATAGTCTTTATTTTAAAGTCTATTTTGTCTGATATGAAAATTGGTACTCCAGCTTTCTTTTGATTTCCATTTGCATGGAATGTCTTTTTCCATCTCCTCACTTTCATTCTGTGTGTGTCCCTAGGTCTGAAGTGGGTCTCTTATAGACAGCATATATGTGGGTCTTGTTTTTGTATCCATTCAGCTTTTCAATGTCTTTTGGTTGGAGCATTTAATCCATTTACATTTAAGGTAGCTATTGATATGTGTGTTCCTTTTACCATTTTCTTAATTGTTTTGGGTTTGTTTTTGTAGGTCTCTTCCTTCTCTTGTGTTTCCTGCCTAGAAAAGTGCCTTAAGGATTTGTTGTAAAGCTGGTTTGGTGGTGCTGAATTCTCTTAGCTTTTGCTTGTCTATAAAGGTTTTAATTTCTCTATCAAATCTTAATGAGATACTTGCTTGATAGAGTACTGTTGGTTGTAGGTTTTTCCCTTTCATCACTTTAAATATGTCCTGCTACTCCCTTCTGACTTGCAGAGTTTCTGCTGAAAGATCAGCTGTTAACCTTATGGGGATTCCCTTGTGTGTTATTTGTTGTTTTTCCCTTGCTGCTTTTAATATTTTTTCTTTGCCTTCAATTTTTGATAGTTTGATTAATATGTGTCTTGGCATGTTTCTCCTTGGATTTATCCTGTATGGGACTCTTTGCACTTCCTGGACTTGATTGACTATTTCCTTTCCTATATTAGGGAAGTTTTCAGCTATAATCTCTTCAAATATTTTCTCAGTCACTTTCTTTTTCTCTTCTTCTTCTGAAACCCCTATAATTTGAATGTTGGTGCATTTAATGTTGTCCCTGGGGTCTCTGAGACTGTCCTCAATTCTTTTCATTCTTTTTTCTTTATTCTGCCCTGCGGTAGTTATTTCCAGTATTTTATCTTCCAGGTCACTTATCCGTTCTTCTGCCTCAGTTATTCTGCTATTGATTCCTTGTTAGAGAATTTTTAATATTCACTGTGTTGTTCATCGTTGTTTGTTTGCTCTTTAGTTCTTCTAGGTTCTTGTTAAACATTTCTTGTGTTTTCTCCATTCTATTTCCAAGATTTTGGATCACCTCTGAATTCTTGTTCAGGTAGACTGCCTATTTCCTCTTCATTTTTTTCTTCTGGTGGGTTTTTACCTTGCTCTTTCATCTGCTGTGTGTTTCTCTGTCTTCTCATTTTGCTTAACTTACTCTGTTTGGGGTTTCCTTTTCACAGGCTGCGGGTTTGTAGTTCCCGTTGTTTTTGGTGTCTGCCCCAAGTGGCTAAGGTTCGTTTAGTGGGTGTTTAGGCATCCTGGAGGAGGGAACTAGTGCCTATGTTCTAGTGGATGAGGTTGGATCTTGTCTTTCTAGTGGGCAGGACCATGTCTGGTGGTTTATTTTGGGATGTCTGTGACCTTATTGTGATTTTAGGCAGCCTCTCTGCTTTAGAGAGGGGTTGTGTTCCTGTCTTGCTAGTTGTTTGGCATAGGGTGTCCAGCACTGTAGCTTGCTCGTCTCTGAGTGGAGCTTGGTCTTAGCGTTGAGATGGAGATCTCTGGGAGAGCTTTCACTGTTTGATATTACATGGAGCTGGGAGGTCTCTGGTGGACCAATGTCCTGAACTTGGCTCTCCCACCTCAGAGGCACAGGCCTGAAACCTGGCTGGAGCACCAAGACCCTGCCAGCCACACAGCTCTGAAGAAAAGGGAGAAGGAAGGAAAGAAAGAAAGAGAGAGAGAGAAAGAAAGAAAGAAAGAGGAAAAAAAGTTATTAAAAATAAAATAATTATTAAAAATAAAAAGAATTATAAATAATTAAAAAAAAAGAAAGAATGAAAGAAGAGAACAACCAAACCAAAAAAAAAAAAAAATCCACCAGTGATAACAAGCACTAAATACTATACTAAAAAAAAAAAAAAAAGGGCACACAGAACCCTAGGACAAATGGTCAAAGAAAAGCTATACAAACAAAATCACACAAACTCCACCGCCTCAATTTTGGGATGATTCGTTGTCTATTCAGGTATTCCACAGATGCAGAGTACATCAAGTTGATTGTGGACATATAATCCGCTGCTCCTCAGGCTACTGGGATAAATTTCCCTTTCCCTTCTTTGTTCACACAGCTCCTGGGGTTCAGCTTTGGATTTGGCCCCATCTTGCGTGTAGGTCGCCTGAAGGTGTCTGTTCTTCGCTCAGAGAGGATGGGGTTAAAGGAGCAGCTGATTAGGGGGCTCTGGCTCACTTAGGCCGGGGGGAGGGAGGGGTGCGGAATGCGGGAGAGCCTGCGGTGGCAGAGGCCGGCGTGACGTTGCACGAGTTTGAGGCGCACCGTGCGTTCTCCCAGGGAGGTTGTCCCTGGATCACGGGACCCTGGCAGTGGCGGGTTGCAGAGGCTCCCCGGAAGGGGGGTGTGGATAGTGACCTGTGCTTGCACACAGGCTTCTTGGTGGCTGCAATAGCAGCCTTAGCATTTCATGCCTGTCTCTGGTGTCCTCTGGCTATCAAGCCGAGGCTCGTGCCTGTCTCTGGAGCTTGTTTAGGCGGTGCTCTGAATCCCCTCTCCTCATGCACCCGGAAACAACTATCTCTTGCCTCTTAGGCAGTTCCAGACTTTTCCCCGGACTCCCTCCCAGCTAGCTGTGGTGCACTATCCCCCTTCAGGCTGTGTTCATGCAGCCAACCCCAGTTCTCTCCCTGCGATCCAATCGAAGCCCGAGCCTCAGCTTCCAGCCCCCGCCCGCCCCAGCAGGTGAGCAGACAAGCCTCTCGGGCTGGTGAGTGCTGGTCGGCACCAATCCTCTGTGAGGGAATCTCTCCACTTTGTTCTCTGCACCTCTGTTGCTGTGCTCTCCTCCGTGTCTCTAAAGCTTCCCCTCAGCCACCCCTGCCCCCCGTCTGTCAGTTGAAGGGGCTTCCTAGTGTGTGGAAACTTTCCCTCCTTCACAGCTCCCTCCCACTGGTGCAGGTCCCGTTCCTATTCTTTTGTCTCTGTTTATTCTTTTTTCTTTTGCCCTACCCATGTACATGGGGAGTTTCTTGCCTTTTGGGAAGTCTGAGGTCTTCTCCCAGTGCTCAGTAGGTGTTCTGTAGGAGTTATTCCACATGTAGGTGTATTTCTGATGTATTTGTGGTGAGGAAGGTGATCTCCATGTTTTACTCCTCTGCCATCTTGAAGGTCTCCCCTCCCTCATCCAGTTTCTATAGATCCTTTCTATCAAGTGTAGATCTTCCTTCCAGAAACCGCCTTGCTTCCATTTTGGCCTCATTGCTCTTGCAGGATGCCAAGAATTATCATGGGTGTCCTACTTTCTTCAAAGCTGAGTTCACAAAAAGTCATGCCTACTGTCTTAGTCTTCTCAGGCTGTCATGCCAAAATACCACAGACTGGGTGCCTTAAACAACATACTTTAAGTCCCACCCTCATGACTAATCAAACCCTAATTTCCACCCAAAGGCTGCATATCCAAATACCATCACACTGGAGATTAGGCTTCAATATATGAATCTGTGGGGGAGAACAAACATTCAGTCTAAAACATTCTACCCCTAGCCCCCTTCTCCAAATTTATGGCTTTCTCTCATGCAAAATACATTAATTCCATCTCAGCAGTCCCCAAAGTTTTCACTCTTTCCAGCATCAACTCTAAAGTCTGAAGTCCAAAATCTCATCTAAATATAATCTAAATTAGACATAAGTGAGACTGAAGGTATAATTCATCCTGAGGCAGAATTCCCCTCCAGCTGTGAATCTGTCAAAGAAGACAAGTTATGCGCTTCCAAAATACAGTAATGGTACAGGAATAGGTTAGACATTCCCATCCCATGGGAGAAATAGGAAAGAAGTAAAGGGTGACAGGTCTCAAGAAGATCCAAAACCTAGCAAGGCAGATTCCACCTCATCTTAAGGCTCCAGAATAATCCTCATTGGTTCAATGCTCTGACCCACTGGGGTGGCAGTTCCATCTTCTAGACCCATGGTCCCATCTTCAGATCCCCTGGGGTTGATAGTCCATTCCTCAAGGCTCTGCCAGGTGGCAGTAAGCTCCCAAGGATGGAGCACCCCTGTCCCCAGGGCTCTGGACAGCACACAGTACAGTGGAGGCAGTCCTGGTCATCTCTGAATCCCCTTCAGGATCATTCTTTTCTTTTCTCAAAGCATGGCACACATTCACAGCTGAGTAGCTGTATGGTTCAGTCCTGTAGGATCAATTAATTTTGACAATTTCTTTTTTTTTTCTGTCCCTTTTATCACCAGATGCTAGTGTTTCACTTGTATAATCCCATCTCTATTCCTGGCTTCTGCTGAGATGGTGGCTTAATGAATGGTACCCATGATCATGAATGGTACCCATGATCTCTTTTTCAAATGGTTGTTCAGTTATCCTCTTAGTGTTCTCTTCAGAACAGACTTTCTCATTTTTTTGCAGTATGGATAAACTAATAATTTCGCAATATCTGCACATTCTGGTTCATTTTCCCTTAACTATTCTATCTTCATCCCTCTCCTTTTGCATTTTACTATAAGCAGTAAGGGAGACCCAGGCCACACCTTCAATACTTTGCCTAGAAAGCTCCTCTGCTAAATATCTGATTTCATCACTCACAAATTCTATCTTCCACAAAACACTAGAACACATTTTAGCCTTTACTACTTTATAACAAGGATCTCCTTTCTTCCAGTTTCCAATAACGTGTTCCCCATTTCCATCTAAGCTTTCACCAGAATTGCCTTTAGCTTCCATATTTCTAGCACAGACCTCAAAACTCTGCCAGCCTCTACCCGTTACCAGTTCCTAAGTGACTTCCACACTTTTAGCTATTTGTTGCAACAGTATCCACTTCTTGATACCAAAATCTGTATTAGTCTGCTCAGGCTGCCATAGCAAAATATCACATATGGGGTGACTTAAACAATGGAAATTTATTTTCTTGCAGTTCTGGAGGCTTGGAAGTCCAAGGTCATGGTGCTAGATGATTCCATTTCTGGTAAGGGCTCTCTTCCTGGCTTGCAGGTGGCTGCCTCCTTGCGACATCCTCAACCCAGTTACCCCCCAAAGGCTCCATTTCCAAATAGCATCACATTGGGATTTAGGGTTTCAGTATGTGAATTTTGTGGGGGACACAAACATTCAGCCCAAACAACTACTTAGCATGAATGTATGTTTGTTGCTCACAGACCTAGCTGCTAAGGGTGGATGGAGATCATATTCCCTTGCTTTATGATCCAGCCCTCTGATTATCCCTCTTGATTTGTTTTCCTCCAGCCCCTCTTAGTATGACTGTTTGAACTTGGATCACACCATCCACAGGAGAAGTTTGCGTGCATTTTGGTCCACATAACATAATTTATGAATTTGTGTAATCACTGTTGTCCCTTCCCCAGAGTATCTCCCACCTCAAAACCCAGCACTTGTATTTTTTCCTCCACTTCAGTTACATCTTCTGGCCAGTGTAGATGTTTCCTTGGTTCACTAAGAAATAGTACAGGACCAGAACTCAAACATACTTGACAGGTGTGTGGTGCTGCTGAGAATTACCCTGATGACCGAGTGATGTGAAGACAGCCGGCCACAAATTTCACGTTAACTCTCAATCTCAGGCTTTGTGTTAGCTCTCAATCTGTTTATTATAGTTTCCAGTGCTCTGTGTTGTTTGCTTAACTTTTGGCATTCTGTCTTTAGTGATTTGACCATTTGGAGGTCAGCTTGACCCAGGCAGACAGCAATCTGACAGTCTAATTTCTTTCATGCCATCTGAGGGGTCCTCTGAGTTGCAGCTGGGAGAAATTCAATGCTAATTGTTGATGTGTTGAAAGCTTGTGGTGTCCATCTTCAAAATCAGGCGAGAGACGTTTCCAGCTGGCTAGGACTTCAACAGAGTAATTCAACGCTTAAGTCGTGGACCCATGACAAATAGATCCTATAGGTCTCTGCTAGTTAAAGGGAAATATCAGAAAGAGATTGGGTGGCTTCTTAAAAAATTTAGATACAAAGAGGGAAGGAGGAAAACATGGGAAAAAGAAAGAAAAGGATAACAAATGGTTTTTATACATGAACATTTTCTCATCTTAATATAAGAAATAGGGAGACTTTTTTTTCTTTTACTGTTGAATCTGCTTCTGATCTTAATCATGATTTAAAATTCGCTGTTGGCTACGGAGTACGGGTATTTCATCTTTGTCTTTAACATCGGTGAAGTTGTGGTAAGGTGTCCCTGGACTTGAAAGAACACAAATAGTTCAGAGGTTTTATGGGAAGGTTTTCAAGCATGGGACAATTTGCAGTCAAGAAATCTTCATTAAATTCTAAACTCTTCAATTAAAGATGGTATATCAATTATTTAAGCTCCCGGGACCTGAATATCCACATTTGCCAGTTGAAAGGGTTGATGAAATGACACCTAAGACTTTCAGAATTTCTAATAGAAGTATTCTGTGCTCTGCTATGCTCTGCTATGCTATGCTATTCTGTTCTTCGGCGTTCTTGAAATCATTCATAGATGGGAAAATCATTTAATTTATCATCCAAACCAGGACAGTTTTGATATCCTTCAAAGTCAAAATGAAATATTGCTTTGTAAAAGAATTAACCTTTTAAAAAGTTTGAAAGATCACAGAGGGAGATGGGGTAATTTAATTAAAACTTTTTATGGATTTTGGAAATAAAAATTCCACTGCTAATAAAGAACACTTTCTTTACATGTATGTTGACACTCTTGCACCCCCAGCTTTAACGGTGTTGGGAGCCATGCCTGGAGTTGCCATTCAAAGGGCTCCTTTGCTAAGAACCCTACCTTAGTGTGCTGCTGCCTCCCACCCACCTATGGGTCAGGAGTCCCTCCTTGGGGTTCCCACAGCACCAGTGCAAATCCCTAGCACAGGAGCCAGTACACTGTTTTATAATTGTTAGTTTCCTTGCTTGTCTTCTTGAGAAGATGGAGGGCAAAATCTGGCTCTTTCATCTCTGTCACCCTAGGACATGGGCATCAGGGCTGAGACTAAAGGAAGACAAGTCATTCCCTCTCAGGGTCGTGTCATGTCGTGTCGTGTCATGCAGGGCGAGCACTTGTGTGGACCTGAGCGTGATGCCTCCTGACGTTTGGTCCCCTAGGTGCCTTGCTTGCCTCACTCTAGTCCAGGCCCTGATGGGCAGAGTGCTTAGCACATAATAATCCTGTAGAAAAACCAGTGACATGAGCAAATACTGAACTTTGGAGTCAGAGTTCGTTTTTATTATTATTATTTTTTTTTTTTTTTTTGCGGTACGTGGGCCTCTCACTGTTGTGGCCTCTCCCGTTGTGGAGCACAGGCTCCGGACGCGCAGGCTCAGCGGCCATGGCTCACGGGCCCAGCCGTTCCACGGCATGTGGGATCTTCCCGGACCGGGGCACGAACCCGTGTCCCCTGCATTGGCAGGCGGACTCTCAACCACTGCACCACCAGGGAAGCCCCAGGGTTCGTTTTTAAATGTAGGTTTTATTATTATTTCAGAATGGTGAGGCCAACAGATCAGAAGATGATTGCCATTGAAAAGACGGTTTGTTACTCACAGTTCCCAAGAGGAGGGGGCATGCCACACTATGCAGGGGTCACATGGGGAAGCATCAGGGCTGGTAAGCCACTTGTAGGCCAGTCCTTTACTAGCTCTGGAAATTGTCTAGTCCTCGGAAGGCAGTCTCTCCAGGTCAGCAAGGCTCCAAGATGTCAAAGCATCAGAATGAAAAGACGTGTGTAATCCAGGCCTGACAGTTTGAATATGTGCTGCCATATATAAGCCTCATGGCCTGAAGCATATACCAGCCTGTCTCAGAAAACAGGAGTGTTAATAATGCAACAACCTTACTGGGTTGTCATGACGATTAGAGCAAGGAGCCTGGTACACAGTAGATGCTCAAGAAATGACAAACATTAGTCAGTATGCACAGTAGAATATCTATAACATGGCATATGCATTTGTGCATATATACCACAGTTTGTGTGGGGAGAGAGCTTTGTTGTTGTTTTGAAAATGACCTCCACTTTTGGCCACTTCTTTGAATCATATTCTGAATAATTCTGCAAAATAGACTAACTGCTCCTGGAAACTTGAGTCTCTCTCTCCAGGATCCTAAAACTTTTTGCTTTGAACAAGGCTAAAAATAACCCAAGTACCCTCCTTCCCTGTGGGATGATGGTGCTACAGACTTCACAGAGGAAGTCAGGAGATTCAGGGGACTGTGGACGTGTATTCCAAAGAAAGTTTCTGGAACTTTCCAAAGCTTCAAAAAGGAGTTAGTTCTGAATGCTTTATAAGTTTCAGAAGAAGCTCTCTCTAGGCTGGTACGGTGACAGCAGCAGTTTCTTCCGACATCAAGCAGGAATTTTTATTAGCACAAGGGCTTGTTAAAGAGAGGCCCTAAACGTGGCACATGGAAGCAGCAGTGGACAAAGGATCAGTTTTGTCATCAAGCATTAGCTTTCACTTGACAGCATTTAGGGATCAGGGGTTATATAGAACCATTAACTTCAGACCTTTGCCTCCCATATCAGGGTTAACATCAGTGGGTTGGAAGAGAAGAGAAATCACAAATGATGTGTTGTGTGAGCTGCAAAGAAGAGGTACTGTGTTTGTGGTAGAGAGAAACATAGCACCGTTCTCCGGGGACCTGTGCTAGTCTCATGCTGTCATTCTGTGTAAAATAGGATCCTGATCAGGAATCCTATGACAGTGAGAAGCCTTCCCCTGGGCCTCCTTCAGGGGTTGGAGTGGGTCTTTGCCAGGCAGCGTTAGGAGGCTGACACTGCTTAAACTGAGCCTAAATATACACAGAGACTAGAGTGTGGGCAGCATAAACATGTTCTTTACTTCTCTCATTATAACAGTCTAAAACATTTCCTTGGAATCTTCCATTTCATTCCTTCCTGCACTAAGAAGCACCCATGTACTTTGGAACAAGGACAGTGAGTCCATATACTGTTGTGGCCTCCATACTCAAAAACAGCGTTATTAAGTGGTCTCTTTAGTCTTTTTAGCCATTTTTGTGTATTTCTTTCAAGAAATAGCTACTGTAGCATTTAATGTAACTTTTGTATTGCAGAATTTGTTGACGGAATATATGTTGCAGCACTGACCTTTGGAAATTACTTTCCTTATGAGATAATTTATAACCTGTAGAAGATATTTGGTGTCTTAATGTTTTCTTTCAGTCTCTTACTCTGTTACTGTTTCTTTTTATTGCATTAAGTAGACCCAGTACACAGGGAAGCTTCCAGGATGAAAATAGTTATTTTCCAAACAGCTTCTGAGGGGTAGACTGAGGTAAGGTCCAGGGCTACGCACCTGTAAGCCTGATTAACCTTGTGTTGTTCAATTAAAGCTCTTAGTTCAGGTAAAAAAGAAGGAAGAGGAGGAAGGGGCGGGGGGTAAAATGTTGTTAAGTTTTTTTTTTGTTTGAGCATTTACAGAGTGCCAGGCCTCTTGCTATGCTTTTTACATATTTTCCTAGACAACCTCCATCACAGCTCTTTGAGGCAGGTGTTATTGTCATCTCCATTTCATAGATAAGAGCATTGAACCACAGTGAAGTTAGTTGTCCAAGATCCCAATTACTGGGTCAGTCACAAATCAAACCTAATCCTGATGAAACAGTTCAATTATTTTTCTTTATCAGATTATATATATAGTTATTAATTAAGATCAAATGCCACTTAACTTGCAAAATCTTTCTCCACTCTTCAATCCTTCTCCACAGTGGAATACATTGTAAACTCTTCTTGATTTCTTTCCTGATCTATATCTCCATATTTCTAAAAACTGTGATTATATTGGGCTTCTTTATTTATCAAGCTCATCACCTTCCTATGATGGTTCATATGAATTTATTTTGCCTCCATGTATTCTTGCTCTGATTCCTCCCCTCTCATTCTCCCCATCACAGTATTCATTATTTCTGTATAAATGATGTCTTCTGCCAATTGAGTGATTCTTTTTTCTTCTTTTTATAATTTAACATTTTTTCTTAGACTTAATATTTACCTAATTACTTCATTCACTGAATTAGCTACATTTTTCTTACAGATTTCTTCTCAAATGTTCAGTAGATCTATCAACATTGACTCTTCAGATGAGCTCTGAGTCTTATCACATGTCCCCAGAGATCATCTTTTTCCTTTCCTTCCAGGAGAGACTGGTTTCCTTTCACCACAATCCTGTTGGATACCTTGCATCCATGTCTTTCTAAGCTTGCACACTCGTTTCTGGTAGCCCATAGCCTCCAGTAATTTATTTTAAAAAGGATTGTTGTTGTTTGTTCGTTTGTTTTGAGCTTCCTTTCTCTTACATTGTTGAGCAGTTTGGCTGAGTAAGAATTCTAAGTTGAAAATCATAATTTAAACAATGATGCTTCATTCCTTTTTAGTTTTCTGTGGTGCTGTTGAAAAGTCCTATGCCATTCCGGATCCTGTTCTATTACATGTGATCTCTCTTTTCAGCTTTAAAAGCTTGTAGGAGGTTCTCTTTATGCTCACTGCTCTGACACATCCCTATGATATGCACTGGGGTGTGTGTGTGTGTGTGTATTTTGTGCTTTTTTTTTTTTTTTTGGTCTTGGAATCTCAGTTCTTTCTTTTTCTGATGATTCCTGTCCTTCAATACTGGAAATTTTTCTTGCATTATTTCTTTAATAATGTAATAATACTTATTTCTTTTATAATTTCCTCCCTTCTGATTATTCTATTTCTATTCTCTTTATTTATCTTTTAATTTTCTTATCATATCTCTTCAATCTCTCTCATTTTTTATTTTTGCTATTTGGAAGTGACCTTAAACTGTTGAGATTCAAAGCTTTCTATCTTTTAAAAAGGTTCCTGATGTAAGATTTTCAACATCTATGAGTTTTAAAAAAATTACTTATTTTAAAGCATTCTGCTCTCGTGATATCTTCTCTTATTTCTCCTGGGATATAATAGTCTTTCCTTTAAATCTGTTTTATTTTTATTTATCTAATTCTTGCTCTCTACATTTTCCCTGTGTCTTTGAGGTTTCTACTTTTTTGTTGGTTTTGGTTTCTGTTCTGTTTTTTATGTTGAAAATTTTATTTAGTTGTTGGTGTTCTTTGGCTACCCATTTTATTTTTAAAAAGGAGACATGAAAATGCTCATTCAAAGCTCTGTGTCCAGGCATGTGACATAAACTTTGTAGTTTCATTGTACGGTGATTTGTAGCAGAGAAAGCTTTTTACTGGAGAATTATCACTTGATATCATTGTCTGGAGATATTTTCTATAGAGCTATTTTATTCTTGTAGTGAGGAAGCTTCTCTTCACATGGGATGTGGGGTGGGTGAAAACCTCAGTGTTTACTTGGCAGATTTCAACTGTGTTCAGATGCATGCCTCACTCAGACCCTCCCTGTGACCTTGGTCCTCCATGTCCTACCCCTTTCTCAGGACCAAAGGTCATGCTGCCCTTTCCCAGCGGGTTCCCTTCTGCAGGCACTTTACGTACAGCTTCCTTTACTTTGTTAACTCTACTACCAATTGTCCATTTGCTTTCCAGCTTCCTCAAACTTTGTCAAATCTTTTCTTTACCATTGCTGTTTCTCCTTTTTCCTTTGCCTTTGTTGGAAGGCCCTGTTAAATTCCTCTATTATTTCATTAGAGTTTATTGCAGAAAAAGTAGATAAACACGCATAGCTCATCTGCTCTGCTTAATAGCAATCCTTACTGTTCCTCATTGTTTTTTAATATATACTCTGTGCTTGCAACATGCCTTTACAGTTTGTGTGCTTTTCTCCTGTGCATCATGTTTTACATCCTTGTGATGCTTTACAGTTTAAGCACATGTTGGGACTTCACTGGCGGTCCAGTGGTAAAGAATCTGCCTTCCAGTGCAGGGGACGTGGGCTCAATCCCTGGTCAGGAAAGTAAGATGCCACATGCTGAGGGGCAAATAAGCCCATGTGTCTCCAACTACTGAGTTCATGCACCTCAACTAGAAAGCCCGTTTGCTGCAAACTACAGAGCCCACGCACCACAACTAGAGAGACCACATGCCACAATGAAAGATCCCACATGCCACAACGAAGACCTGACACAGCCAAAAATAAATAAATAAATAAATTTAAAATAAATAAATGTGCTTAGAAAAATAAAATAAAATACCAAATTTCAGATTTCTAAAAAAAAAAAGCAGTACATGTTTAGAAGCACTATCTCACTTTTTTCCTAGAAAAATCCTTGGTCTAAGACACAGTATATTATTCTATTTTGCATACTTGACAGATGGAGGGACTTCCACCCAGGGAGTTTAACTAACATGCCCAAGATCACTCAGTCAAGTTTCTCAAGCTTCCCCAATTACAGGATTTTGCCTCCCCTCCACTCTACCTCTCAGGCCTAATTTGTGGCAACTTTATAAAATAAATAAATAAAGGGAAGAAGCAGATGAATTTCAAACACTTAGTTTGAAAAATCTTATTTCTAAACTAAACTGAATTTTCAAAACTAGGTTGGATTTTGGTGTATTTTGTGACGCACAGTCATTATTGCAGTGAACAATTGAGATGTGACTGAAATAATAGATCTGTGCTGTTCTGGTGTCTGTAGAAACATTTAGAGAAGCAAACAATTTGTTGGGTTGGGAGGAGTTAAAAATGAGGGGCACAGTTTACCTATTAAAGTGCTTTTAACATCAACATTAGGTAGGTTCATTGTGTAGCATGAACAAAACTGACAGCCACATCTGTAGGGCTTTTTTTTTTTTTTGCAGTACGCGGGCCTCTCCCGTTGCGGAGCACAGGCTCCGGACGCGCAGGCTCAGTGGCCATGGCTCACGGGCCCAGCCGCTCCGTGGCATGTGGGATCTTCCCGGACCTGGGCACGAACCCGTGTCCCCTGCATCGGCAGGCGGACTCGCAACCACTGCGCCACCAGGGAAGCCCTGTAGGGCTTTCTCCATCTCTGGCCATCATTTAATGGAGCTAATGCATGTTTATTACAGCATGGTTCCCATTAAACAACAGCCTAGCTATTAGACAGAAAATTCCTGCAAGCAACATGATGCACTTTCTGCAAAGGAACGTCTTGACCACAGAGGCCCTGCTGTGATGATGCTGACAACGTCACGTTCTGTGGGCTGGAGGGATGCGAGGCAGGGGCCCTTGGCCTTCATAGCCCAGTCTGCTTGGAAGCCCTCTGGTGGAATTGAGGCAGGTCTGTGTTGCTTCCCTGGAGGCAGGGACTGAGGATTGGCCAGGCTGACATCTTCCTCCCAGGCCCTCTCTAGTCAGATGCCTGGATCCTGAGGTCTGAGCTCTAGCTGAGGATGCCAGCTTCCCCTTTTTCTGTGGAGAGAGCTTGCTGGGTTGGAGCCCTGTCTGTGGAAAAGGCAGCCCTGAACAATCCCTGTGCCGTATTCCCCATCTCACTGGCTCTGAGACATTTGAATAATTCCTCAAGTCCTGAATCAAAGAACAGTCCTCATCTTGCTGAATCTCTAGCTAGCCACTCAGTCAACTGTCTGCCCTCTTCCACACCCTGCTTGAATACCATCATGTCTATAAAATCTTCTCTGAGTCCAGAAATAATGAATCTCTCCAATTCTTACTGTCTTCATGTGCTATTTATGCTCTGTCTGGTACTTATTTCGCTGTGCCCTGCATGGTGAGGACAACAGTGGGCTGATGCCAGTGATGGTGCTGTTAGGACAACATATGCTTCAGAGGCAGCCTTCTGTTTGAATCCTCTTTCTGCTTCCCACGTAGTCCAGTCTCCCTGTGTCTCGGTTTCCTCATCTGTAAAATGGAGACAGTAATACTCTCCTTTCCAAGTTGTAATAGAGATGTAGGATAAAAATGTACATGCATCGTCTGACACTAACATCATCTTTCTTTCTTTTCGCTTTTGTGTTAGTTACAAATGATTTATTAGTTTAGATTATACTTTTTCATTAAATGTAATGTTATATTTTACGTTTGAGAATCTGCCTTTTGAAAAACCTATGTTTGCACCTACAGACCCTACCTAAGTCTCCCTGTGTCTCTCTTCATGAATTTACCCATCAGTAAGAAAATGCTGCTACTTTACCATTAGGTTGGTTGCTTTCTGTCATGGGCCCAAGTTTGGGCTGACTCCTCTCCATTTCCCTCTGAGCTCCCTTTCTCTTCACTTGTGCACATCACTGTGATGACCACTTTGGGCTGTTGGATGTTCTGGATGGTGATCATAGAATCAAGATGGACCTCCTGAGCTCGCGATCTGCATCCTCACCCGGCAGGGGAAGCTTCCTAAGAGTTAGAGCTTCATTCCCTGATGCCTGGATCTCAGTGCTTTGCCCTGGGAGAAGAGGACCAGGTTGCCATTGGCCACCACCAATATCAAAGAATAGTTCTGTGTATAGCCATCATGACTCCTTATCTCGTGCTTTACAGCTGTTTCAGTGTTTTGATAGGTACTCTCTACTGCAATTCATACTACTGACTTGGAGGGGGTCACATACCGCCTCTATGGGTGGCGACATTGAGACTCAGGGGTGTAGGAGATGACCCCCAAGTCAGCCAGCAGATGCAAACCTGCATCTCACATCCTCTGATTGCAAGTTGGTGCCTGGTCTCCATCTTCTCCATGCTGCTATAGAGGCTTCTGCTGCTGGTACCCACTCTCATCTTGTCATACTAATCCCACAGAGACAGACCCCCAGAAACTCACAACACACTTGCAGGATGTGATTCATTCTCCCTAGAACAGGGAGACCAGAAAGACATTTTGTTTCAGACCATCTGCTTGAAAGAACTCCTGCCTGACCTCACCCTGGGCCTATTGTAGAACTGTGAAGGAGGGGTACAGCTTGAAAAGGCATCTTCTGTGATTGCTACACATCACTCTAGGGGGAGATCTCCCTCCACTCAATGCTTTTGGCCTTTTGGGAGAATGTTTCCCCATTTACTGAAGGCCAAGTCCTTTGAGAAGACTGTACTGCTGCGCATACTGATTTATACTGATCCTTCCAGCGAGCTGTGTAGAAGATTCATTTACCAGGTGGATGGTTGGGAGTTTATGGGGATTCTTACCTTAGACCCAACTGTGTCTTTTAACCATTGAGTTCTATTATTCTGTAATTTTTACTTCATCTCTTTAGGAAGGGAATTTCTTGTCAGCTAGGACTATATGCCACTTTTTACAACATAAATATAGTCTCTTAATGACAAAAGGAAGTGCAGGGTCTAGAAAATATAGCTCAGTCTGAAATCATGCACAAGAAAATGCAAGTCTCACTGGGAGTAGGGGAGTTAGAAAGAATGACAAACCCAGACTTGCAACAGAGGCGTGGAGCCAGCATGGCAAGCTTGAGTCCCCTCAAGTAGTCGGGACCTGTGTGTATTGCTGTGTGTCTGTGTGTGAGGGGATATTCTGAGTCAGAATCTAAAGGGACAGCTGGGGGACTTCCCTGGTGGCACAGTGGTTGAGAGTCTGCCTGCCAATGCGGGGAACATGGGTTGGATCCCTGGTCCGAGAAGATCCCACATGCTGTGAAGCAGCTGAGCCCGTGCGCCACAGCTACTGAGCCTGCGCTCTAGAGCCCGCGAGCCACAACTACTGAGTCCACGTGCCTAGAGCTGGTGCTTCACAACAAGAGAAGCCACTGCAATGAGAAGCCCGCGCACCGCAGTGAAGAGTAGCCCCCTCTCGCTGCAACTAGAGAAAGCCCATGCGCAGCAACAGAGACCCAATGCAGCCAAAAATAAACAAATTAAAAGAAAAAAAAGTGACAGCTGGTGTTTGAAGCTTGCATCCATGGACACAGCAAGGGTGTGGGGTGTGGGTGAGCTGGCCAGGAATGTTTAACAGCCTGGACCAGAGTCCCAGTTAACTCTGTCCTTATCAAGAAAGACTTTAGGTGTTCTGGATCCAGCTGATTTTCTGGATGCTCCCAGGGCTAAATACAGGCTAAATAAACCCCAGCCTCCAAGCCCCATAGGCATTTGGCCAGTAGGTCTTTCAGAGAGGTTTTTATCCATTTTGCTCATGGAGAGTCTTGGTGAAATTATGTGGTGAGGAATCACAGGTCTGCGTTCTAAACATGGTGACTTTTACATGACCAATAAATATGCCTGCTTGTCTGAGGCCAAAATTAGCCTCAGTGGATATAATTGAAATTGCTTTGTGTTTCTGATTTCTCATCACTTTTTTTTTTTTTCCCAGCACGACCAGCCTGTATAGGAAATTTTGTTCTATACAGTTTAGTTGCATATAACTTTGGGCCCTTTAAGGGAGAAAAATGAGAAATAATTCAGTTTACCTTCTGCTGCATAAATGAGAGCTGGAGCTTTGGGAATGTGTTAGGCAATAATAACAGGAATCACTTGTTTCCTAAAAAGGCATTGCCTGGAACAACGACAAAACTTTTTAATATATGCCTGGGATGACTTTAAAACCACGCATAGGGGTTTTAAAAGGGTTTTGCTACCTGTAGTTTGAACAAACAGTAAAAAGCAAAAACTTGCATTTACTAATTCCCCGAAATGTGTCTGTTCTGAACTGAGCTATTCACAGAGACGCATCTGTAGCTGAACTCGTGTCTTTGTGATCAGCCCTTTAGTGCTAGGTTTATATACATCCAGCTTCCAAGAAGCACGCTTCCATAACACTCTGCTAACATTTCCCAGAGAACCTCGTCTGGGCATAAAAAGAAGAGCTGAAATGTGCTTTTATGAATAAATCCTAAAACGCCTTGCTTTTGCGACCCATCCCTCAGGAATAACCCCTTCTGCTTTCACTGCCTCATTCGCTACCAATAATAGGACTGCTTAGAGATGCTAACTCATTGTCTTAGAACTACACCCAACACATGAAGGCTTTGACTGTCCTTTAGCAAAGGCCCCCTAAATACAGAGAAGTAGAGCTGTATCCTACGAGTTTTGCTCAAGATAAAGAAGAAAGAAGTTGCCTGCAGATTCTCATCTTGTCCCTTTTAGGTCATCACTTCTTAGTCAACATGCTCTGGGGTCTGGCAGTACTGCTTTCTTTTTTCCTTCCTCCAAAAATCTAGGAGCTGAGATAGCTTCTTTCACTTATTTTGATTAATTCATTCATTTTCACTATGCGATCTGTCCTTCCTGTAGGCAGCTGCATAACTGATAACTTTTTTCATTGACCTTTCCAGAACTCTGCCTTATTCTTTCCTATCCAAGACCATCTCTTCCCAGGAACTTCTATGTTATGAATTTTTCTGTTCAAAAACACTTAGTACTCAATAGAATGGTTACATTTTCATGTAATCTCGAGCAAATAGGCGGGAAGGAGGGGAGGCAGGTTGCATAGGTCAACATGTGGGAATTCAGGTGTTTTCAATTCCTAGGGATTCCTTAAACAGTTTGTGATTGTACCATTGTACCAGCTGGAATGCCACCCTTCCCTCTTCAATAGTGCCACCTCCTCTGTGTCAGCATGGTCCCAGAGCTCAGACTAGAAGGGTTCAGCGGTCTTTGCCAGGCAGGAAGATAAGAAATGCTTTCCTTACATGGACTTCAGCACTTTCAGCGGCAGCGCATACAAATTACCTGGAGATTTTGTTAAAGTGCAGGTTCTGATTCAGATCCTAGGTGATTCTGATGCTGCTGGTCCAGGGACTACACTTGAAATAGTAACATCTAAAGCTGCCCTGTCCAATATAGTAGCTGCGAGTCACATGGCCCTAGTACACTTGAAATGTGACTAGTCTGATTTCAGATGTTCTGAAAGTGTAAAATGCACACAGGATTTCAAAGGTTTATTACCAAAAAACCCCGTGAATTTGAAGTTCCTCATTAACAATTTTATACTGATTACATGTTAATAATAGTTTGGATATTTTGGGCTAAATAAACTATATTATTATAATTAATTACACTTTGTGTCTTTTTTTTTTTTTTTTTTTTTTTGGACACCAGGGAAGCCCACTTTGTGTCTTTTTAACATTTTAATGTGGTAATGGGAAATTTAAAGATACAAATGAAGTTTTTTACAAAACAGAAATAGACCCACAGACATAGAAAACAAACTTATGGTTACCTAAGAAAGGAGGAGGGATAAATTAGGCGTTTGAGATTAACATGTACATACTACTATATATAGGATAGATAACCAAGAATATACTGTATAAAACGGGGAATCATACTCAATATCTTGTAATAACCTGTAAGGGAAAAGAATCTGAAAAATAATATATATATACACACACATATATATGCACAACTGAATCACTGCTGTACACCCGAAACTAACACAACATTGTAGACCAACTCTGCTCCAATCAATAAATAAAGTTACACCTATGGCTCGTATTATATTTCTGTTGGTTAGAATTACTCTACTACTCTTTCACTTCATTTCCTCGGTTATCAGTAACACTTAGCATATTTTATCCCAGTGATTCTCAAACTTTACTCTGCATCACAGTCACCTAGATGACTCATTAAAACAGATTCCTGGCCTACCCTCAGACTGTGATTGAGTAGTTCTGGGGTGGGGTCCGAGAATTGCTATTCCTTACAAGTTCCCCAGTGATTGATACTGCTGATACATGGACTACATTGGAGTAGCAGGACCCTGAAGTTCTTTCCCATCTTGCCTATGCAGTAGCGCTTCCCACATGCTGCTGCTCTATTTTGCAGTATAGTCTGTGAGCATATCTTCTACCTGTCCTCCTATTCCCATCACCATCTCTTCACCTAGTGGTGTTGTAAAGCCCTTGAAATACGTTGCACCTGTTCTTCTTGGTATCTCCAAAGCTGCAAGTTAAATAATTGGTTTTTAAGTCGAAATGAATTGAATTTAATGGAATTAATTCTTGCTCTTTGTTTTAATTCCCTTACTGGAAGCTCTGACAAGCACAGAATACTAAATCAGGAATGAAATAAAACAGGGATAAGGATTGATCTGTTGGGCAATCAATTTTTTTTTTTACTGAAGTATAGTTGATTTACAATGTTATGTTAATTTCTGTGCAGCAAAGTGATTCAGTTATACATATATATGCATTCTTTTTTTTATATTCTTTTCCATTATGGTTTATCATAGGATACTGAATATAGTTCTCTGTGATATACAGTAGGACTTTGTTATTTACCCATTCTATATATAAAAGCTTACATCTGCTAACCCCAACCTGCCACTCCATCCCTCCCCCAACCCTCTCCCCTTTGGCAACCACCAGTCTGTTCTCTATGTCTGTGATATACATTTTATATATAATTTATATTTATATTAATTCTTTTATAGCCTTTTAATTATTTTATTTAATTACTTTAATATTCCATTGTATATATGTACCACATCTTCTTTATCCATTCATCTGTCAGTGGACATTTAGGTTGTTTCCATGCCTTGGCTATTGTGAATAGTGCCACAGTGAACGTAGAGGTGCATGTATGTTTTTTTATTTTTTAAGTTGTTGGGGGTAGGAGTTTATTTATTTTTGCTGTGTTGGGTCTTCGTTTTTGTGCGAGGGCTTTCTCTAGTTGTGGCAAGCAGGGGCCACTCTTCATCGCGGTGCATGGGCCTCTCACTATCGCGGCCTCTCTTGTTGTGGAGCACAGGCTCCAGACGTGCAGGCTCAGTAGCTGTGGCTCCGCGGCATGTGGGATCCTCCCAGACCAGGGCTCGAACCCGTGTCCCTGCATTAGCAGGCAGAGTCTCAACCACTGCGCCACCAGGGAAGCCCCGCATGTATGTTTTAGAATTAGAGTTTTGTCTGGGTATATGCCAGGGGTGGGATTGCTGGATCATATGGTAATTCTATTTTTAATTTTTTAAGGAACCTCCGTACTGTTCTCCATAGTGGCTTTACCAACTTAACATTCCCACCAACAGCGTAGAGAGGGTTCCCTTTTCTCTACATCCTCTCCAGGACTTGTTACTTGTAGAGTTTTTAATGATGGCCATTCTTTGTTGGTCAGTTTATTGATTTACTAATTGGTAAATACATTGCATTGCATTTTGTTTCTGTGCCTCTTCGTCAATTTAGCTCAATGTATATTTTTTAGCACTTAAGGTACAGATGCTTAGGGCAATGAGTTAGCCCAGTTTCAAGTGTTATGTATAACTAGTTGGAATTCCAGGAAAACACTGCCAAGTTCACTGATGAAATTACAGCTAGGGTGTCTTGGGAGCCCAGAGATGGGAGACAGACTAGCCTAATGTGCTGAATAAAGCGTTGCTACTCAACAGTGTCCTCATCCTTAGACCAGCAGTGTCAGCGTCACCCGGAAGCTTGTTCCAAATGCAGAATCTCAGGCCAGCATCTGAACTTATGAATTAGAATCTGCATTTTAACAAGAATCCCAGATGATTTGTAGACACAATAAAGTTTGATGATCACTGGATTGAAGGACAACTGTAGACTCAGGGGCCATATAAGACTGAGGTTAACTCTGGGCTTCTTTCCTGCTTTCCCTAAGGGAAGTCTGGGTGTTTGGTCTAAGACAAGTCAGATGGCAGATGCCTCACACAGATGGAGATCCATTTCCCTGGGATAAGCATACCACAGCAGAGCTCCGCCAACTGCAACAGCCTTGTTCACAACAAGAGCAAATCCCTGAAAGATCTGTGGCTAGAGGAATTAAAAGGAGAGAATTTCAATGTGACGGGGAGGCTGTGGCCTTCAACCAGCAGGATGCCGCTGCTCCTTGACAGCATGAAAGGAAGCCCGGCTCCACCAGCCTACCTGTCTGGGAGCCACCTGTCACATAGGAGTGGGAAGCAGATTTACTGCCAGGTAGTAGGCAAAATGGCATCACCTCTCTCCAAAATCGTGGGCATGAGATAAGTGAAATGTAGGACTGAGGTTGCAGGGATGATACCACCATGGGAACATTTCCCCCAATTCATCTTCTTTATAAGAAGAATGGGGCATGTAAGGCCACCAGGAAGGTCAGAACCAATTACAGACCAACTTTAGCAACTTATAGGCTCTGAGACCATGTCGAACATCTGTGTTGAATATTATTTTCTCTCGTATATCTAGTGGAGGTTTTCATTTTTATTCACGTCTTAATACCACGTTATGATTATTATATATTTAGTGGAATAAAGCAGTTAAAATAAACATATAAAAGTGGATATATCATTGTGACTGAATTTCTTTTACATTATGAAGTCTTCATCAAAGCTATTTAAATATAATGAGCATCTATAATTTATAAGGTTAGAAACATAGAAAAATAGGTAAAGTAGGTAGCAGTGATAGGAAAGTAATTTAAAACAATAATAGGAAATATACTTTAACAATATACATAAAAGTTACTGAGGGGCTTCCCTGGTGGCGCAGTGGTTGAGAGTCCGCCTGCCGATGTGGGGGACGCGGGTTCGTGCCCCGGTCCGGGAAGATCCCACATGCCGCGGAGTGGCTGGGCCCGTGAGCCATGGCCGCTGAGCCTGCGCGTCCGGAGCCTGTGCTCCGCAATGGGAGAGGCCACAGCAGTGAGAGGCCCGCGTACCGCAAAAAAAAAAAAAAAAAATTACTGAGGATTTCTAGGGAGCACTAGGGAGCATAAAAGTTATCCCTAATATAACTGATAAAAATATTCGTTTTTATCTAGGTGCTTTTGGAACGTTTATTTATTAACACTTACTCCTCTGATCATGTGTTCATTTATTCAACAACTATTCACTGAGCCCCATCAATGTGCCAGTTCAGTCAGAAAGTGTTTTGGATGCATCAGAGAATAAGGCAAATAAAGCAACCATCCTACACTGGCAAGGAAACAACCAATACATAAGTAAACAACAAACAAAACAATACTAACAGCCTGTGACAGATGATGGTAGAGGGAAATGAACGTGTACCTATTAGGCATTGTTGCTTACTGAGTCACCCCAAAGTGAGTTAAAATAACTAGCAATTATTGAGCTCACAATTCTGGAGTTTGCAGTTTGTGCCAGGATCAGCTAGGGCTGTTTTTATCTGAGTTAGGCCCACCCGATCTCAGCTGGGTGTCGCCTGTGCTTCCACAGATGGCTGCTAGATCAGTCTAAGGCTGGTGGGTCATCTCTGCTCCATCATTCTTATCCTCCAGGCTACGCTGAGCTTGTTCATTTGGTGATGGTGCAGGGATCTCAAAAAAGAGGATGGAAATACACAGTGCTTCTTGAGGCCTGGGCTTAAAACCCAGTAGATTCCAGCTCTTGACGGAACTACGAAGAATTGAGGCCACTTTTGCAATCTAACACATCAGAACAGAATGCCCAGGACTAAGTGCCAAAGCACTACAGTGTTTGGAGCCTGGTTAAGTAAAGAGCCAGTAAGGAAACCAGCAGAGTGTGATGTTCTAGGAATCTCCAAAGGAGAGCGAGAGATAAAAGACTTGAAACTAATGAAACAGATACAAGGAGCACAGATAAGGAACCCCAAATAAATGATAACTTTTATGACCTATAAAAACATAAAATTATATAAATTATGAAATGGTAGAAAGCTGTCCTAGAGTTTGGTAAAATTACCAAGAAGTAAAAACTCAGTGGTCTTTCTGGTCTTCTCATTTTTCACCAAATCACCTGTATGGAATCTGTGAATTAGTTACATTGTTGTATTTTGTGCTACTTATCAAAAAGGAATCCCTGTGGGGACCGAAGGGAGGAGAGAGTGTTCAAGAGTGTCCAAGAGGGAAAAAAAAAGCACATTTAGTTTAATTGCTTATCTATGGATCTAACTCTAACATTTAAGAATAAAATATATTAGATTGCATCCAAAAGTTTCAATCTGTCATTTCCTTTAATATATGTAATATATGTTTGTATATGTATATGTACATATATAATACCTATTTTATATCTGTATATATGTATAATATGTATATTTATATATACACACATATATCTTTTTCATTGTATATAATCCCTTTTGGAAAAATGCACAGTTACTTAAAGGCTTGTGCTGGCCCCTTATTTTCCCACTCTTCATTGTGAACTGTCAGTGGCAATGTGATGTATTGCGGACTGCTCTCAGAAGTTTGATCATCAGGATTACTCAGGCGTTACTAATGAACGAAGAATGACGTGTCTTGTGGTATTGGACATCCGGTATTATGAGAAATAGCTCTACGCTCTAAAGAAAGAAACACTGCTATCCAGCATAAATGGAAGGACCCTAACCATGCTTGATTCCACAGATAAACAGAGGTTGCTTTCTAGCTCTGATGAGAAGGCACATTTTGAAATGGAATTAAGAAGCTGACATGCACACCTGAGTCAGATTCACCCACGCCTCAGGGATTTAACCGTGATGATGGAGCTTATACTGCCTCTTCGTGTGCAAGCTGGAGTTCTTTTGTTATAAACAGTTTGTGTTAGAAAGGATGAAACACATATTTAGGACTGAACTCAGTGGCTCCAAAAAGCTTCTCCTTGCTTCTAAATATAAAGATGGAGATTAGCTGTTTATATATAGTTCATCTCCTGACACAACTGAAACAGAAGAGGAGTTCCATTTCTCTAACAATTTATTTCTGTGATATTATGTCCAGAGTCCAAATTTCCCAGTTAAGCATAATATTATCCATGTTCATGAAGATTCTGATGACATGATTATTTGAATAAATAAATAATTGTATAATTTAGCACTTCCCAAAGTTTATGGATAATAAGTAAAAGTTTATATTATAGAAAACACCTAAGAAATCCAGTGTAGTATACATTAGCGTAGTAAAACTTTTGAGAATTGTCTTATTAAAGAAATTGGTTAAATATTATATAATCCAGAATTTTTACATATACTTTATAAAACATGGAGCTGTGTTATTTTCATAAAATGTCAATTTGAAGTTCATATTACTTGGTGATCTGCAAAATACAATTTGGGAAACTCTGAGCTCTTTTTTTTTTTCACTTCTAGAGCAAAACACCAACCCCTTTGGGAGAGGGCCAAGTCATAAAAGAATTACCAGGAGTGGGTGCATGTGTCCATTTACTCAAGCAGGTGTAGCTCTCAGATCCACAGTCTTAAATCATTCTAGAAGAAAACTCCAGAAAACCAGATGACAGGGATACAAGGTCTCATGCAAAGAGAGCTAGTAGGGAGCATGGTGACAGAGAGAGGCAAAATAATCCTGAGAAACAATACCATAGAGTGGCAGGGTGGCTCAGTGGCTCAGAGCAGTTAGAGACACATCTTTGACACTTTCTGGCTGTCTGACCTCTGCCAAAGTATTTAACTCCTTTGAGCCTCATTTCCTATCTTAAAAAAAAAAAAAAAAAAGGGAGAGCCGTAATACTCAGTTCAAAGGATTGTTGTGAGAATTAAATCATGAGAATGATATCTGGCACATAACAAGCACTCAGTAAAACATTATATTATTAGAGAAAAACAGGAAATGGCACGGTCAGAGTCAATGTTTCATCCCGGGTAGATACTTATATCTATAGCCATTGTCTCAGACTTACTGACAGTGACACCTGGAAGGGAATTTAAGCTCATCGAGCTCATCCCCATGATCTTACCTCTACACAAACTGGAGCCTAGCAGTGACGGGGCTGGAAGCACTTAGGTCTTGTATATTTAGTCTCTCACTCATGGAACTGTAGGAATTTAAAGACACAGAAGACATTCTTGTACATAAAATTAGCATGGTATTTTGGAGCACATATTGACCTTCTCCTTAATTCCCCAAACATTTTGAATAATCCGAGATATACTTTTGAAGTCCAACATTTCAGTGTTATTCCTGAGTTACTTGTAAGGCTTTTAGCATGCTGCCTTTTAACTTGAACTGGATGTCAGTTTCAGTAGAATATTCCTCATTTTTGGAAGGAGACCTCTATTTGCATTATCAAAGAGTTTTCATTGGAAATGGATGCTAAGGAATTTAACCTATCTGGACTGGATCATTTGGATCTGTCATCTGTCCTCCGTAACTGTTACCTCTTCTCTAATTCTCATTCTTTAGCTTTCTCCGTCAAATTTTAGGATTCTGCCTTGTTTGTCTTCAGTTCCAGCGATGAAGTTTTCTGCAGTATCAAGTCTACTGCCTCACTTTAAAGTCAGCTCTCAGATTTTTCTTTTCCTTGTTCATATTTCTGACAACAGGTTATTTTCAACTGTCTGCCTTGGTTTTGTAAATACATGAATCTTTTTAACTAACATTCTGAGAATAAAATTAAAAGTCTTCGAAGTTGTCTCTCTTTTTTTCCTGTAACTTTTTGGTTAAAATTTTGCTATTCAGGGGCTTCCCTGGTGGCGCAGTGGTTGAGAGTCCGCCTGCTGATGCCGGGGACACGGGTTCGTCCCCCGGTCCGGGAAGATCCCACATGCCGCAGAGCGGCTGGGCCCGTGAGCCATGGTCGCTGAGCCTGTGCGTCTGGAGCCTGTGCTCCCCAACGGGAGAGGCCACAACAATGAGAGGCCCGCGTACCGCAAAAAAAAAAAAAAAAAAAAAATTTTTATATTTATTCCTAGCTTAACTGCTTTGTTATAGAGAAAATGGCCTTCACATTTTCTAGTTCTTGGAATGTATTGAGATGTTCCTGTGGTCTCTTATGCAATTAGTTTATGTCCACGTTCTAAGCAAATTACAAGATAATTTTTTACTCTGCATGTAGAAAGCCTATTTAACCATTGAATGATTACTATTACTCACCTAATTATAAAAAGCTCTATATTTACTTCATTTTAAAATTTTTGCAAGATTGAGATTTTTGTTAAAAGCTACCATAATTATAAATTTGTCCATTTCTCCCATTTTTCAATTTTTTCCTTATAAACTGTTTTCAAACTGTTACATAATCACCGTGCATTCTACCTTTTATAAAAGTAAATAACTACTCTTGTTTCACATAATAAATTTATTCAAAGTTTACTCTGTCTGATACTAATATTGAAACTACATTTCATCTTTACATTTTGTAATTCTTTCTCATCTTTACATTTTCTAGTTCTTTGAATTCATACTTCAAGTGTCAGGTGTGTCCTTTTTAAGCAATACATAGTGGAACTTTCGATGAAGTGAGGTCCCATGGAGCTGAGGAAATTTTTGTCATAAACTCTGGGACACTTTCACCTTTAGTCTCACAAGCTCTCATAGACACCCTCTCATCACTTTATCTGATTTTCTTTTGCAAACTAGACCTGCTGTATATCATTTCTTAGTAAATTACACAGTAGTCTAATTAATTAGGAAAATTTTCCTTTCTGTTGTCTTAAGATAATAGACTTCTGAGGTTGATCTATTGAAAAAGTAGCTCGTAAGAAGGTATTGGTATAAATGTAATGAATTAATGTGTCAAATTTCTTATTAAGTGTACTAGGGACTGTTGGATACACAGGGAAAAGTACAAAGCACGTCTTCGAAAATTTCTCCCGTGTTGACCTTGGGCAAATGCTGTGAACCATCTGAGACTGTTACCTCACGTAGAAGATGAAGCCATTGGTCTGTCTTGACTGTAAAGTGCTCCTTCCCACTCAGAGGTTTTATAACTCTGCAGCTCTAAAAATAAGACAGATCCAAGTACTCAGCTAGGATACAAGCATTTGGGAGAAGATGCACAAACTCTTGGAAACATAGTTTAGACTTTAGTGTGGTTTATGGACAAAAGAGATGGTAGATGATTTGAATAAATGATGGCATGCTCTTGAACTGCTTTTTTTCCTGGCAATTGGTTGTTTTTTTAAACAGATACAAAAGTCCAGTGTGATGAGTCCTATAACTAAAGGCGTTTCTCTCACAGAAAATATGTATTTCTAAGTTCTAGTCAGTGCCGAATGCATTTATTCGTGTAATCATTGAATATTAAGTGATCACTGACTCTAAGTAAAACTGCCTGGTGAACACTGTGCAGTGATACAAAAATGAATGGGCTGTGAAACCCTGGAGGCCTCTTGATAATTGTCACTGTAGTTTGATGACTCTGAGAGCAAAGAAAGGGACTTTGATTTGGGCCCTAAAATGATATGTAGTGATAATGAACAGATGTTTCATTAAACACTAGTTCTATAGGGCATTATAGATGTTATGTAAAAATTTATTATGTGTATGTGTATTACACATTTTAATATGATAATGTTCCTATTAATCTCCAAGAGAAAGAGCATTCAACATATTTGCCCAATAAATTCTTTTATTTTTGTGTTTGTTCATTTGGCAGAACATCCTGATGGACACATGTTACATGGAAAATCTTCGGGATGGAGATTTTAGTTAGAGCACCAGTATGAATGCAGATGGATTGAACACCCTACATACCATTCAGGCCAAATGCTGAAGAGCCTTATTTAAACAGACAAATAAACAAGATCAAGAAACAACTGTTTAAGGTAGGTAGAAATGACTTTTGAATGATTTATTCTTTCAGTGATTGGTACTGTAGCTCCCTGAGGCTCTGAACTAAGTGTTTAATATGAACACAGCGTTAGACTCATAGGACCCCTACACATAGTTTCTTCTCTGAGTGTGTCACCAATAATTTTGTAGGAAAGCAAGGTCATGTCACATTATCCTGCTCTATCTGCAAAGCAGTCTAGAAGTAAACTCAGAAAATATCTACTGTATCTCTTTTCACACCAGTCCTCAAAATAACTCTGATTCAAGTCATGGAAAGAACCTGAACCTAGAAGACAGAAGTTATTAAAAAAACCTTTAGATCCTGAGGAAAAGCTCTGCTGGCTTTGGACCTTTTATATTTTCATCCATGATGGTAATTCCTAGATGTGCCATTGGCCAACATGATACATACAGCTCAACATTGTAGCTGCAAAGTAAATTAGGGGCCAGGAGGGGAAGCAGATATTAAGATCTTGCAGCCAGAACCACCCTAAAATCAATGGTAAAGTGATTAATGCTGATGACATGTGGAAAAGTCAACAAGGCCAGACAGAGAACTCTGCCAGTGGGGACCCAAAGGTGAAGCGTGAGGACCTCCAGAGTGAAATATACAATAATAGAGAACAATTCACATGTGCTATTTATTTAAATGGGGAAACTGTAGGAAGAGACGCAATTTCTCAGATATAAATGGAAGTGGTGGGTACAAATGTTCTAGCCAGACAGTGATGCTTCAGTGGGTCACTATGATGAGAAAAGAATGAGGCTGGGCAAGTTTGTGTGTCAGTTATCCATGGGATTCACAAAAATAGGCTATAGTTTTCAATTAAATAGCTATCCTATGGCAAAATACTCACTGATGCTTTTGTTCCTGTGCTTTTCTTTTTTTCTTTTCTCCTCCCTCAGGAAGCACAGGACAGATCTAGGTAGCATCACTGTTGAACGTCAGATATTTTAAGCTTTCTCCATATTTTTTTAGTCCTACAAAGAGTAAGGCATGAAGGATAGACACAGGATGGTGCCTGCTTCATTTTGCACAAAAGCCTTTTAAATTCTCCAAATCCTGGTCTCGAAATACTCTGCTGTGGAAAATGCCAAGAGAAAAAGTGAAAACCCCAGGGACAAATAAAGGATGAGATGAATGATGAAGATTTTAAGATTTTGATATTTTCCCCCCTTTAAATAAGATTACCTACTCTCATGCTCACTGTCCATTACACATATGTTTTGGCCTTTAAATAAGTGAGTCAGAATGCCATCTGGGTGTGCCACTTCCTCACAATTAAGCTGTAAATATGTTGATTTAGGAATAAAGGTACACATTTTATATTGTGTTATGTAAATGTGGTTATAGTCATAGTATTATGCAGACCTTTCTTCAGAAAGGACTTTTTAGAATTCCCCTGCAGAAGTTAGCAAATAATTGTGAAACTATTTAGTTCCTGTACAAACCCATCTAAATATTGAAATCTTTAACCTTCCTGGTTCATGCATGTGGCTGAATGCAATTGAGTTTTTTACTGTTCTCCCTCTTCCCATCCCAGGGAACAGAAAGGAAAAACATACAAAAAGATTCCACTGAGATGTGAATTACATTCTCACCCTAACATCAACTTTTGCATGATCTTTTGGAATTGTGGTTTTGTTACTGAGTTCAAGCTTCTACTGCTCTTCAGCATGACAGGCCAATAAATGGAAAAATGAGGTGTTGGGGCAAAGAACGGTGACCTTGTTTGGAAAGCCAGCAGACCAAGAAGATGGTAGACCAGTGTCCCAAAGAACCATCTTATCCCAGTTAGAATTCAGTCTTCTTTTATACTGAGAGGGGAGGGGATGTGGCAGGTTGTTGCAAACTTCTGGGTGTTGGAATTCTTTGTTCTTGCAGCTGTCCATGTAGGTCTGGTCACAATATTCCTGTCGATTAGACAATTGTTATTTTCTGTTTTGCAACTTTTGATCTCTCTATGAATGGGAAGGTGTTTTACCTTTAAAGGTCAAGCCTGGAAGTCAGAGCCTTGAAATGGGTTATCATGTATATTTCAGGCTACAGGCAGGGTTCTTTTACAGAGGTGCAGAGCCATCATGACTAAGCACAGGCAACAAAGCACAAGGGTTAGAGCTAACAGAAGAGATACAATGTGGAATCAGGTTTGTTCTTCTGTGTACCGATTTTGCTTTCAGTTGTTAAGGTATCTCGAGTTAGTGAATGATGTTAGAGGAAACAAACAAGGATAAGGCTTCAGTGGTCTCAACCACTGTCCTCCACCCTTCCCCGCCGACACACTCACTGACCACCATCAGTGTTGCTCTATAGGTAATACAGCTGCACTGAGATAACCCATTGGTCTTGACTGCCAAGTAGTATAGTGTTAGGTTTCAAAAACTTGAAAAATATGGTGGATTAGAAAGAAGCATGTATCTTTGCCAAATCTCTCTCTTACTAGATTTGTGTAACAGACTCAGAGTCTGTTTCCTCATCTACAAATAAGGGATAACCTTTTATTCTCTAAATAATTTTTTTGAAAATTAAGGAGTCAAAGCATTTAAACATACTTACTCTAGGACCTGGGACAGAGTAAGTGGTTGGTAGCTGTTGTTTGACTTGATGTCTAGAAAAAAATTTAGTAGCCCTGCCCAACCTGGTTATTCTTTAAAGCATCTTTGTTTCATTTTGTAAGTGGCAAAATGTCACAGGAAAATTGGTAGATAGAAAATAATACAAAAATAGCTCCCTGTTTTGCATTCCATAACACATAAAAATTTTTAGGATAATTTTTTCTAGTCTTTCTTCATTTTTGCATGATGTTTCATTTTATCTTGGTAATCATTCTGTACACGCACTTGGCATACTCCTTTTTCATACTATTTTCCATATTTTTTCATAACCATGAAATTTTAATACCCACAGAAAACTTCATATCAGAAAAATTATACTTAATATTTAATTCTTATTTTTGAAATTTCAAAAATTTATTTAAAACAAATGCACTTGTAACAATTACCCTCATGTATCTATTAAAATGAGTTCATTGATTTATACTATGCATGGATTATTATATCACATCCTTGTTACAGAACTTTTATTTCTTTTTTTTTTTCAGTTTATCTTTTCAGCATAAAGCAATCATTAAGTTACCTAGAGTTAAAAATGTATTATGTTTGAAATATCTTTCAAGCTATTATAAATGCAGTATGCCAAAAAGATAGCACTAAGCCCTGGATACGCTAACCAATGCATTGTATGTGGAAATGATGGATTTTACCTGGAAGTAAATTACTCATCTGTGTGGTTATCTGAAAACATTAACCAAGCAAAAATAGTTGCTGAGAATACAGTACATTTTCCAGCAGGTTTTATGTCCTTGATAAAAAATTTTGAGAAGTCTGTTGATCAAAGAAAATTTTATTTCTCCTTCCATTCTTGTTAAAAACTATCCGTGGAGGGAATTCTTCATCTAAGATCCATGAGCCATGTGTTGGGGTGTGGCGGGGGTGTGTTTACAGGTGGACACTGCTTAAAATTGTGTGCCAAATGTAGGATTTTTATACCTATGTGAATTGGTCTTGGGAGAGGGAATGGACTTTCTTCATAGGATCCAGTACTGAATTTGTTGCTGTCTCAGTTTCCTTCCAACTGTAAAGGGATGTGGCCTCTGATGGTCTGCTGGCTCACTCTTGTGTGTGGAAAGGTGTGCACCCATGCTGAGACTAGTCAGACTAGTCCTACTCTTCATTCCCCTCTAAATCCTACAGGAAAAGAATTGACCAGGCTGCAGGAAGAGAATCTGAGTATGGAAATCACAGCTGGTGGGATCTCCCTGGTATCATGGAGAAATGAACTAGAGAGGTTTGGGGTGGGCTGCTTGAAAACAAACCAACCCCAAAACAACTTCTCCCCCAATGGCAGACTGTCCAGACCACACACTGTTGTTTAATTTCCCCTTCCACAGGTAAAATATGTATGTGTGTGTGTGTGTGTTTCTCTTTGGAGGGGCTTACGGCTTCTGAAAATGGAGCGAATGTGCCTAGTTATCCAACCTTGAATTCTCTTCTTTAAACTTACAAAAAGCCTTAAAAAACATTCTATCACTCAGAGAATTGAGCCCAAACCAACACATTGTAAATACTCCACATTTCTTTTCTTCTACTTTTTAACAGTATGATATCTGTGCATGTGTCTAAAATAATATGAATTCTTTCATGTCTTCTCCATTTCAAAATACTAAAAATGTTTAAATTGCTGAGCACAGAAGGATATTTTCTAAAAGAGAATTTGTGCTGTATTTCTAGAATATACAGTCAGATCCAGGGGACATCAATTTTTATTTTGGTGCCTAAAATTTCCAAAACTGTGTCAAAGAAAACTAACATGGGAATTTAGTGATGTGTCAGGCACTAAGCTAAAAGGGTTACTTACATTATTTCATTTACTCCTCACAGCAAATTGAAGAGGCTGCTATTTTCAACCTTATTTTATTTATGGGGAAGCAGTCCCAAAAATATTAGGTAACTTGCCATAAATCTCAAAGGTAGTACATGGTCAAACAGGGTTACACCAGGTTTTTCTTTCTCTCTCTTTTTTTTTTAAATTTATTTATTATTTTTGGCTGCGTTCAGTCTTCGTTGCTGTGCGTGGGCTTTCTCTAGTTGGGGCGAGCGGGGGCTACTCTTTGTTGCGGTGTGTGGGCTTCTCATTGCAGTGGCTTCTCTTGTGGAGCATGGGCTTTAGACGCACAGGCTTCAGTAGTTGTGGCACGTGGGCTTCAGTAGTTGTGGCATGCGGGCTTCAGTAGTTGTGGCTTGCAGGCTCTAGAGCGCAGACTAAGTAGTTGTGACACATGGGCTTAGTTGCTCCACGGTGTGTGGGAACTTCCCAGACCAGGGCTCGAACCCATGTCCCCTGCATTGGCAGGTGGATTCTTAACCACTTTGCCATCAGGGAAGCCCACACTAGGTTTTTCTGATTCTATTGCCTTTACTCTTTCCAAACCTTACCTTTTCTTTAGAGAAACTAATGATTCTTTTAAGATTTCAGAAAATGCATGTGCTGGTGTGCTCCATGGAAATAAAACTGGCAAAGACTGGTGTGGTTAAGTTGGTCTCAATCAAGGCTGAGCAGAAGCCACCTTGATCCATCCAATGTGGGGATGTGGAGAAAAGCAATTGCCTTGAACGTCTACAAAGTAACGCTTTCACTACTTGATTGGCGACCTGTGAGTTATGCAAATGATGCTCTAAGAGAATCACATCATTGATGTGTGTCATGTTTATTCTCTTAGCAAAATGGTTCTACTTAGATACAAGGTTTGTTATCACTTCAAATTTGGACCTAGCCGTGCTTTCATTTATCTAAAAAATCCCTCCAAAGTGAGAACTCATTCACTCTTAATGATTCTCCTATAAATTTGCTTATGGGTGATTTCAGCTGTGGGGTGTCAACGGGGACATGGAGATTTAATGAACACAGCTATGCCAAATCTTCCATTACAGTGGGCAAATGAGGCATTTTGTCTAAGACAGTTACACTAAGTGTGCTTTGTATAATGAGCTCTGCATTGTAACAAAGTGAGCATGTGTCTCATGTTTGGTTTAGAAAAGAGCTGTATCAGAGTTGGTGGCTGACCACAGCAGCTTTTACAGTGGTGCTCTTGGGTCTGTAATATGACAAGCTGTCAGAACAGCATGGCTTCAGACTCACTTTTGTCAATGCTAAATTAAGGGCTCTTACCCTTATTCTTATGGGGTGTTGGGGAAATTCAAGAGACACACATCTTTAAAAATTTTTTTTTAATTTAATTATAGTTGATTTACAATGTTGTGTTAGTTTTTGGTGTACAGCAAAGTGATTCAATTATATATATATATATGTATATATACACACATATATATGTATATTCTTTTCAAATTCTTTTCTATTATGGTTTATTATAGGATATTGAATATAGTTCCCCGTGCTCTACAGTAGGACCTTGTTGGTTACCCATCCTATATATACTAGTTTGCATCTGCTAATCCCAAACTCCTAATTTATCCCTTCCCCACCCCCTTTCCCCTTTGGTAACCACAAGTTTGTTTTCTGTGAGTCTGTTTCTGTTTTATAAATTAGTTCATTTGTATCAACCTGTAGATTCCACATCATATGATATTTGTCTTTCTCTTTCTGACTTACTTCACTTAGTATGATAATCTCTGGGTCCATCCATGTTGCTGCAAATGGCATTATTTCATCCTTTTATATGGCTGAGTAATATTCCATTGTATATATGTACCACATCTTCTTATTCTCTTCTTCTTCCTCCCTCCCTTCATGCCCACTCTCTATCATTCTCTCTCTCTCTTTTTTAAACAAATATGTGTTTATGTTAGGGGTGAGTGTGGGAAGGAAATTATCTAGTCCAGGGGATAACACTCTTTTTCTGTAAAAGGTCAGACAGCAAATATTTTAGGCATTGTGGGCCATATAGTCTCTGTCACAAACACTCGATTCTGTTGTTGTAGCATAAAAGCAGCCACAGACAATACTTGAACGAATGAGCAGGGCTGTGTTTCAATAAAGCTTCACTTATGGATGCATAAATTTGAATTTCATGTAACTTTAACACATCAAAAAATATTCTACTTTGATTTTTTTTTAACAATTTAAAAACATAAAGGTTTCTTAGTTCACATGTCTTACAAAAACAGGCACTAGTGTAAGTTTCTGTCAAAGGTCAATTCAGCTCTGGTGTCTGCCTGATTCCATATGCTGATAAATTTGGTATCTGATGTTTCCCTCAAAGATATTGCCTCTGCCCAATAGATCTCTTTCCCAATTTCTATTTCATGCTTAAAATTCTCAGAATTATCTTTATCTGCTGACTATCCAGACTCTTTCAATCTTTAAGACTACTCAAATGACTTTGATCATGAAATATCTCCTTACCCTCTGTATTAGTGTGCTAGGGTTGCCATAACAAAGCACTCACGGACTGTAAGGCTTAAAGAACAGGAACTTATTTCTCACAGTTCTGAAGGCTACAAGTCCAAGATCAAGATGTCAAAAGAGTTGAAGAGTTGGTTTCTCCTGAGGCCAATTTTCTTGGCTTACACATGGCCCCCTTCTCACTGTGACACTACATGGTCTTTTTCCTGGTGTCTCATCCTCTTCTTATAAGGACACTAATCCTATTGATTGAGGGCCCCATCCTTTGACCTCATTTAACCTTATTTACCTCCTTAAAAGCCCTATCTCCAAATACAGTCACATTGGGGGTGAGAGCTTCAACATGTAGATTTTGAATGGACACAATTCTTTCCATAACATCTTTGATCAAATGTGCAAAACCTAAGGGGAAAAGAAACTCAGTAATCAAGATAAAAGCTATTTGAATGCAATATTTTTAAAAATCAAAATCAATGCAAAAGGTTAATGATTTTAAAAAATCAAGATTTTAAACAAAGACTGGTTCTGTATTACTGATTTTTCCTTTTGCCTCAGACTTCAGTATGGCTCAGCATGACTTATTCCTCTTTGCTCCTTCAGCCTGTCCTTCTTTTTGGTCCCTTTTTCATTTATAATATATGACTTCCTTTTCCTTTATTGAGTGAATATTTTTAAAGCAGATATTCTATTTCATGACTGTATCCATCTCCATAGTTTCTAGCATACCACCTAGCACAGAGAAGGTGCCCAGTAACTATTTGTTGGTTCAGATGCGGCCCCTACATGCTTTTAAAATGTGTGCCCTCTGGTGGGGCATTGTGGGGTTCATGAGGCATTTAAATATTTGGAGCATTTTTCTTTAATCAGAAACGTGTAAACGAAGAGGCTGCAATGACCTTTCTTATGATCTTTATGATGAGGACTTTTTGAGAAGCTTGAAGGAAATGGAAGATGGGATGGACCTGCAGTGAGATGGAGGGAAGAGCTTTATCTTGCTGTGCAGCAAGTGGTACATGAGGCTCATCATATAGGTGAGAAAACAAAGGAGCAGAGTTGAATAACTTATAATCCACAGCCAATCAGTGAATTAGAGAGGATTTGAATCGCTCTGAATCCCATAAGAGCTACTTCCATAAAATTATATTTGTGTACACATTAAGGAATAGACATTCTTCTTCTCTTAAGGGATTTACATTTATGTAAAAGAACAGCAAAGAGCAGGGCAAATCATTAATGGCTTTAGGGTTCTGGAATAAAATGGTCTCTGAAATCAGCCATTCTGCCCTTTCAAATTTCTCCTGTCAGATAGCAGCTTGAGAATAAATCATGTTCTCCTCAACTGGGTATTTGCCATGATGTCGTGGATTATGATGAATGAATGTTGGACGAGTCCATTGCAGTCACGCATTGGCTGGAAGAAGCAGAGGGCCTGTCAGTTTCCCAGATTAACCCAGTATGTCCACCCTTTGGATATACTCAGTCATGGGGCCTCAAGAAGGATTTCCCAACTGTGCTTATGGCTCCTTAAGGAATGTATGGCTTCTTCCTCCAAAACAATGGCAATGTTATTGTGAGTCCATCCTTGGCATCCATTGACTAGAGATCCTGTTCTTGTTCCTTTGTGACCCTGGACTTACCTTTTAGAAACATTCTCTTACTTCCAGCCTCCCCAGCATCTTACCACCACTGCTATTCAGGAATCAAAATTTCTCTGATCTTTCTTTCCTCTTGTACAGCGGGAGACTTCCCTGTGTTGACAGGGAAGTGGTAATGTGTTAGCATGTGTTAACATGCCCAATGCATGCTTCTAAGACTATATTTAGAACTCCTGATTACCGTTGCCCACATGAGTGGGATGATGAGACAGAGGGTGATCTGGGAGCTCTGAGGACACTTCCTGTTATGACTTTGAGGACTGTATGATTGCCTAACAATCATTACCCCTCGCTGGGGTTGTGTATTTCAACACTTGACATGGTCCCCAGTGATTCATAACCCAGTGAGCGTGACAGGCTTCCCCACATGACCTCTAGTAGCAGCAGCAGAACCTTAAAAACTGGGGGAAAACCCATGATATGTGTAGATGTTGAGAAAGAGGCAGCTGAAAGAAGGAGGTGACCTTGAGGACCCGCATTTCCCTTCTGCCTCTAAGAATAGAGGAAGCTGGAATGTGGAGGCAAAGGACACTGGTCTCAGAGCCAGGAGACTGGGGACATATCCCAGCCAGGACACTCAGTGTCTATGCAGCTCAGCATCTAGCAGGTTACTTTGTATTTCTTCATCGGTATGTGGGCGATAATAGCATCCTCATTTTAGGATTGTTGAGGATATTAAAGGAGATGCTGATGAAACTTAAGCTGCAGGGCTTTCACTTGCATAGGTCCTGTAACTCATTACATACTTAAAACGTGTTTGTATATATATGTATGTGTATATACACATACATATATGTATATTTTTTTAAGTGTATAAATTTGAGGCCCAATAAAATCTGGATCCACGCTTGTTTTAAAGTTTCTCATCATGGAACACCCTTAATATCAGATATTAGGAGAATGTAAGATCTTAGAGCAAGACATGAGATACTTATGTTTTTTTTAACCAACCCTAAAAGAACAAAAGCACACGAGGTGTAAAGGAAGATGTTTATTTAGCAATCTAACATTGTAACAGAAATCATATCGCTTTATTCCAATCACATCCCAATCTGTATGTATGTATATATAAAGGATCTTGTGTATGGTTGTTGCCATAGCTTCTTTACATTTTGGCTTTCCTCGTGATCTCCCTGATGGCATAGCTGAAACAGATCTGAACACACAAGAAATTAGCTCAGTGTAAGAGTAGAAGCACTTCTTTTATTTTAATCATGAATTAGTCATATGTCTAACATTTACTAAGCACTTACCACGTGATAAGGATTGCTCCAAGTACTTGAACAACGTTAACTCACTTAATACCCTCAAGTACTTTGGGAGATGGAGTCTGTCACTGTTTTGAACATAATGAGGGCAAAATAGAGGTGCAGAACAGTTAAGCCACTCCTTTCTACCCACACAGCTATTGAAGAGAGGAGCTGGGGCTTAAAGCCAAGATGGCCTACAGTAAAGGCCGTGTCCTCAACCACCATGATGAGGAAGACTCATAGATTTGTGGGTGGGAAGAGATAACACTTCTATGTTATGAATTTCACTTATTAAATAAATAACTTGTCTTTTAATTAAAGAATGGTGCCAAGTCAATAGTTGAGGGTACACTGGGACACGGAGAAGATATCAGTAGTCATGTTGGAGCAGGGAAAAGTGAATTTACTAGAGAAACATAGTAGGATTTTGGAGTAGTGCCAGTTTAGTTCTTTTATTGTCAGCTTAGTCTCATGGCAAGGGTTCCTTATGCCAGCCACATTGGTTTCTCATCCTGTTGTGTATATTATTGCTGTTTTTAAAATCTTAGCCTGTATTTGTTAATTTTTTATATTTTAAATTTTTTGAGATTCCTAATGTCTGTTATTTTATTTATTTATCTACCTACTTATTCCATTCAAAGTACATTTCAGTTTTCCTTATAAAATTTATTCTCATACTACAGGAGATAATATTAAAGAGATACTATTCTAGTGTTCTGGACAGAATTCCCTATTACGTGTTCCAGTCTTTTCTCTGCATAACTCATATTATATATATATGCATATACATATATTTTTTTTTCCTATTTAAAATGAGAGTGAATCTTTCTAGACATAATGTTTTCCTACATGCAGGTAGGTGTATTGGCCCTGGCTCCTCTACTTTTGATTTCGACTCTGGTTGGTTATTCCATCATCTGATCTATAGCTTGGGAGTATTACTATGCCTCATTTTTAGTCCAGCTACCAGTGTGTAGCAGGCTTTTTCTACTAAGGCCCTGGGCACTTGAAGAATTCTCTCCTATCTTTATACTGTCTAAACTCTAGACTGGGGGGTGCATTTTTTAAAAAAAATTAGCAGTCATTATGTTTTGTCTCTAGTGATCTTCCAGACTCCATGTACTCGTGAAATACTTTGTTCCTGGGGATCGTGCCTCCAAAGCTTTAACACACTGCTCCTGCGTCTCTGAAAGTATCCCATCATTTGTTGTTTTCAGGGAGTCGTGATCTCTGAATACATGTGGATAGAAGGGAAAAGCGGGAGGAACATCTACTGAGCCTCAAAAATAATATTTCCTCCTAATTTTTCCATTTGGTACAGCCTGAGCCAGGGAGCATTAAGTGAAAAGTGGGAAAAGAAAGTGTTTTGTTAGTGAGTGCTCTGGTGCAAATACCAGGTACCCCTTCAGGACAGAGGCACGTACTCTCCCAGCTGTTTCAGGCACTGACAGCTGAATTATCCATCACTGAAGGCCGCTGGACCATCAGAGGTTAAGTGCACTCCTGGGGACAACCATGGTACAGTGACTTATCAGTGTAGGGGTGTAAAGGCCCTGCCCCCAGGTGAGGACCCTCCGCAGAGCCGTTCATGCTCCAGAGCTGATAACGAGATCACAGTTAAACTTCTCCCCAAGTCTAAACCCATTTCCCTCACTCCCTTGCAGGTGTTACTTCTTTTTAAAAAAAAAAAATATTTTCTTTCTTTTTTTGGCTGTGTCGGGTCTTAGTTGCAGCATGTGGTATCTTTCGTTTCAGTGCTCGGGCTTCTCTCTAGTTGCGGTGCATGGGTTTTCTCTTCTCTAGTTGTGGTGAGCCGGCTGCAGGGCACGTGGGCTCTGTAGTTTGCAGCACACCAGGCTCTCTCAGCACACGGGCTCTCTCGTTGAGGTGCGCAAGCTCAATAGTTGTGGTGTGTGGGCTTAGCTGCCCCGTGGCATGTGGGATCTTATGCCCCAACTGGGGCTCGAACACACATCCCCTGCATTGGAAGACCAATTCTTTCTTTACCACTGGACCACCAGCGAAGCCCCGCAGGTGTTACTTGTAAAAACTCTTCCTAATAGAGCTAAGGCATGCACATTTCCACTCAGGAAGACCGGATTCAGGAAAGTCTTCTCACCTTATTTCAGCTGGTTAAGGTTATTTCTCGAGCCAAATGTATGTTTACATTTCCATTTTTCTTCCCCTCAGTCTTGTTCAGTTGTCACCAGTAGGGAAACCTCCTCCTACTATTTGGCGATAGGAGGTCTTCTGATTGTGGTTTTTACTCTTGTGAATTTTACTCTGCTTATGTACCTTCATGATCATCTGTCAGTGAGATGTTAGGTGAGGCTGCTTCAGGCACTACTACCCTTTCGCCATTTTTTTTTTTTTTTTTTTTTTTGCTGTACGCGGGCCTCTCACTGTTGTGGCCTCTCCCGTTGCGGAGCACAGGCTCCGGACGCGCAGGCTCAGCGGCCATGGCTCACGGGCCCAGCCACTCCGCGGCATGTGGGATCTTCCCGGACCGGGGCACGAACCCGTGTCCCCCGCATCGGCAGGCGGACTCTCAACCACTGCACCACCAGGGAAGCCCTACCCTTTTGCCATTTTAAACTCAACCATTTTCTCATTAATCTTCAAGTGGTACAAACTATGTGGACACTCCTGGCAGTTAAACACAAATGGAAGTGTCAGAAAAATTCTAGCTAGGTGATAATTTTAGTCCTTACCCTCTGTTCTCCTAAATTATCCATGAACTTTGAGTATGCATACTTGAACCAAACTCCTATTTGTTTATTTTCTGGAGATTTTTTCTATATTTTAATGAGATCAAGAGGCTGGCTAGCTCAAACTTAAGACTTCGATGTGAGCATGTTCTGTGTGTACCAAGGCGTAGGGGAGTTCAGGGCCCTGGAACTGTCAAGAAGTCCTTCCAAAACACTTTTATATGTGTGCAGAAAGAATCAGCCATAAAAGCAGAGATGAAGAAAGAATGCATAACAGGCAAGCTGGTGCCCTGGAGCTTAAGGGGAAAGGCATAAATAAAGACCAGGGTTCAGTTACAGCTCAATTTACCAACTCAATTTACCAGCTATATAATTTGGGGCAATTTTCCTAAACTTTATAATCCATTTTTTTAATCCACAATATAAGGATCATCATACTTATATTACTGGGTTATTATGAGGATTAGATGATATAATGTAAGTAAAGCCCCCAGAACAGTGATGTTATCTTACTGAAAAGCTTGAGGTCAAAAAGTTGTATATTGTAGACAAATCCTTTCACTCTCCTTGGCCTCATTATCCTCACCTTTATACAGAGAGGGATTGAGAGATTTTATGATCTCTTAGGTAGTACCTTTCTAGCTGTAAGTTTCTATAAATATACAATAATTTAAATATGATTATACCTATTTTTCAGAGGATACTGATAAAATTAAAAAGCCAGGTGATTTCCGCATAAATAGTCACACAAATAGAAAGTGACCAAGCTAAAGTTGGAAATTAAATCTTCGGGCTTCAAGTCTTCAGTTCTCTACAATTTACCTTGCTTAGTGTATATGATATAGTGTGCTCTTATTGAACAAATGTATACTCTTATGGGTCTGCATTTATTTTTGATTATTCATTTGAGTACACAGACTTGCACTCATGCATAGATGTCTGGAAGATTTAGAGGCAGTGAATACAGAATTTGTTGAGAATAGGAGACCTTTGTTTCTTCTTTCTCCAAAGCAGACCATTAATAAATGAAGCTGCAGCCCCATGATTTTATTTATCTCCCAATGTGTCAGTTACATGATTTTTTGAGTCAGACAGAACTTGCCTGATTATTTTTTTGTCCTGGGATGACAGCACAAGTATCATGGGAGTGTGAAAAAATGAGGCAACATACTTGGACTTTTTTTCTCTTTTACCATTACCCTCAGTAGTTCTGGTTCAGTTCATAATTGTACAATGCAGATGTGTGTGATTTGGGGGAATGGTATTTAGCTGATCTAAATTTTGACTTCACATTCTGAAAATAGAGATATTAAGTAATTAACATCTAAGCAATTTACCCTGACTTTGTAAAACATTATAGTTTTATATTGAGGCAACAAGTAGAATTCTGACTTCATTCATTTCACGAATGTTCCATTTTTCCCCCCAGAATATAGACCAAAATCCTAAGAAAAGCTTGAAAGATAAGGCTTAATCTGGTCCAGGCCAACTTCCATAGGCTGGACATGGCCATCCCTCCCCATCAATCACTATGGTTCAGGCACAGTAACCTTCTCTTTGGTCCTTGAACACCCCAGATTATCCCCTGGGCCTCTTCATGGATGTTTCATCTGCCTGGACTTTCCTGGTTCCTTTCCTTGCCAAAGCCTATTTGTTCTTCTTGCCTTATCTGTCTACCAGGATATCTTCTGTAAGCACTAAGACCAGATTAGGTACCCATTTATAAGCTCCCAAAGCATTCTGCAACTCCTCTCATATCCATAGCACTTTAATTATATTTTCTGTGGCTACCTTCTTAGCTAACTGTACACGATAAGATTATAAACACTAAGTGTGGCTTGTTCATTATTGTCTTCTGGGTGCCTTTCATGATGCTTGACATATAGTGGTTAAAAATGTTTGATGAGTGAAGGGATAAATGAATAAGAGCACAATAGAGAAAAAAAACAGAATAAAAAAAACAGTATAAGAAACAGAGAATGCTAAATGCCTCAACCACCAGGATATTCAAGGAGAAAGTTGATTAGCATTCATTGAATGACAGTTCTGTAGATGAACATTTCATTCAATTTTCATAATAACCATGTGAGATGGTATAACTAGCTTCATTTTACAGATGAAGAAAAAACCCTCCAAGATTATGTAAATCACCAAAAGTTACACAACTTCCAAGTAGCACAGATGAGATTTCAGCATAATTTGGCCAAGGTCCACATGTTTTCTGCATGGGTCAAATGGGTGAGTTGAATGAGGATGTACTGGGAATCACCACTCCAGCATCTTCCAGTCCTTGATGATGGTACTAATCTGTGCAGTCGCTCCAAGAATATGGTACTGCTTTTGCACTATATGGTACTAATTTGCCTGTAGAGACAGTTCTAGTGGTTTCCACTTGGCCTCTCCCACTGTCATAATAGCCTTCGCTCCACAAGTCAGAGAACCAATGTGGGCATTCTGTTAGTTGCTGAGTGTGTCTATTTGAACTATGCATTCTAGAACTGGGGAAATAAACACAGAATGGGTTTGGGATGTGAGCTGAAACTTCATTGATGGCCTGACTTCCATATGTTCTTACTCCGATTGGTGGACCACAGTGATGTTTTGGGTCTCCCGGAAGTAGTGTCAGTTCAGGGACAGTGTCTAGAAATCACCAAAAGTTCTGATTTATTGCCTTTCTCCATAGCACAGTCACCCTGGTAGATGGCCTTAGGTCCCTTTGGGGGAAAGCTAAGAGAAAAATTAATAGTATAAATTTTGGATGTTGTTCCAGGGTCTTCCCTCAAGTGGACTTCATTCCTTCTTAATTCAAGGGGATTTGGATCTGCAAACTGGCTCAAGTCAGGGAATTGATTGAGGGGCCATGATTCTGTTCTGGTTATTCAAGTTAGACATCTGTTTACTAGACTTAGAACTCTACTGTATTTACAGCTCAAGTGAGAATTAGTAGATTTCCCATGTATTTCTTTTCTAGGGACACCTTGGTCAACTAGTTAATGTCATAGATCTCTGTGAGTATTCTGAGCGCTGCTTTGGCTTTGGTATTCCTGTCTTTTTTTCAAGTTTATGTGGAAGAAAAAAATATGAAAATAAATCACCACCATAAAAACTATTTTCTACTCTGTTTTCATAGAGTAGATTAAAATTAGAGATCAAAATAAAATAGAAAAAACAAAAACTTATGTATTTAAAATTATAACTATTATCGCTAAATAATTTGTAGGTTGAAGAAGGAATCGTATTAAAAGTTACAAAATTTTAGAGAAAAATCACAATGAAAAAAGATATATCAAATATGTAAACAGTTTTATGGAAATGTGTAACCCTAAATGCATGTACTAGGGAAAAATCTGGAAGATAATAAATTAATGAGCCAAGTCACTAATCAACAGGTTTGAAAGTGAATAATAGAATAAAGCCAGACTAGGTAGATGAAAGGATAATAAAGACAAGAGACCCAAGTTAATAAAATAGAAAATTGAAAAATTGAGAGGATAAGGAAAATCAGAAACTGTGTCGGTAAGGTTTTTTTCTTTTATTATTATTATTTTATTGAAATATAGTTGATTCACAGGTTGTGTTAGTTTCTGGTGTACAGCAAAGTGATTCAGATATATATATTCATTTTCATACTATTTTCCATTATGGTTTATTATAAGATATTGAATATAGTTCTCTGTGCTCTACAGTAGCACAGTGCTCTTGTTTTTTATCTATTTTATATATAGTAGTTTGTATCTGCAGTTTTTTTTCCTTAAAAACATACGATTGAAAAATCAGGCAAAATGTTACTCTATGTTGAATATGTGGGTGTCTGTTTTATTATTGTTTTCATATTTTAATGGTTGATATGTTTCATAAAATTTTTTTAAATGAAGAAAAGGGAAATAGCTTGAACATTTTTCCTTGTTCTTTCATTTTTAGCGTACTAAAGAACTAAGAAAAAAAATGGAAACATGAAATATATGATCCTCAGTGAACAGAGTATTTCTGTATGATGTTAGAAAAAGACAGGAGAGAGAAGATCTGACAGAATAGTACATTTTAAAGCAGTTTTCTTTTTGTAATGGGGAAAAAGGAAAACCTTTTAATAACTTTGTCAATTCTATTCCTCTTTGTCTCTATTGAGGAGGAAGAAAGAATATTTTTATTTGGAAGATTTTATTATGTTTATCATGAACTACTTGTCTAACTGCTTTGATGGCTAATTGTCCATTCTATTCAGAGGTACCAGACCTTACAGTCAATTTACCCCCAGTCTCCTGACCCCAACTGGAGCAGCTAAAATAAGGGAGACTCAGCCGTGGGCCCAGTTCACTTCTCTTGACTTCAGTTCTGAATTTTCTCTCTTATATAATTAAGGCAAGCTTGGGAAAATTCATGTCATGCACAAGGAGTTCTTGCTAGTCAAATTATTATCATCTGAAATTTTAAATTGTTTATTTATTTATTTTTGGCTGCGTTGGGTCTTTGTTGCTGCATGCGGGCTTTCTCTAGTTGCGGCGAGCAGGGGCTACTCTTCATTATGGTGTGCAGGGTTCTCATAGCGGTGGCTTGTCTTTGTTGTGGAGCACAGGCTCTAGGCACGTGGGCTTCAATAGTTGTGGCACGCGGGGGCTTGGTAGTATGGCTCACGAGCTCTAGAGTGCAGGCTCAGTAGTTCTGGCGCAAGGGTTTAGTTGCTCCGCGGCATGTGGAATCTTCCCGGACCAGGGCTCGAACCCATGTCCCCCGCATTGGCAGGAGGATTCTTAACCACTGTGCCACCAGGGAAGTTCCTATCATCTGAAATTGATTACACCCATTCATTGAAAAAAAATTGTATTGAATGTTCAGTACATGTTAGACACTGCTAAAGAATCTGCCAGTGTTTCTTGTATTAATATTTGATACAAGGGGACTAAACTAGGCCCTTTTTTGTTCTGTCCAGAACAAAAAACAGCATCTTTTTTGGAAAGAATATCAGTGTGCCTTCCTTCCTTCCTTCCATTCTTTGTTTCTTCTCTGTAAGCTTTTCAAAAGATAACCTAAAACTGTCATGTGTTAAAGAGGAAAACTGAATGTGAAGAAGGGCCATATCAAGTACTACCAAGAAGATAAATTCAATTACTAAAGTATTAATCTTAAAAGGTCCGTGTTGCAATGCAGTCTCACTCCTTTTAAAAAACATTTATGGATTGTTTTATGGTTTGTAAAATGTTTTTGCATATATTTTATCATTTACATTCACAGAGCTTTGTGAGGCAGATACCGTATCTATTTTACAAATGAGAAAATTAATGTTCCATGTGTACATTTATATTGCTATCATTGGTGGAAGCAAGACTCAAGCACCATGTTTCACTCTGGGTCTTGTGGTTTATCTGTCACCTATGCTGTTTCACACAGGTGACTTCATGGCATGGGGTGGGGGCTTGGGGACTGTAGGGTTGCGGGGGGCAGTTTTTCTTGTAGGCTTCTATCATGTTCTTGGTGATTTCCCCAGGTGGACCTTCAAATTAAATAATATTTTTAAGGGCTTTAAACTTCTTTCAGTTTTTATTTATTTATTTATTGCTGTATGCAGGCCTCTCACTGTTGTGGCCTCTCCTGTTGCGGAGCACAGGCTCCGGAAGCGCAGGCCCAGCAGCCATGGCTCACGGGCCCAGCCACTCCGCGGCATGTGGGATCTTCCCGGACCGGGGCACGAACCCACGTCCCCTGCATCGGCAGGCAGACTCTCAACCACTGCACCACCAGGGAAGCCCTCAGTTTTTATTTTTAACATTACAAAATCTTAGTGTTGTATAAAATTTTAAAAATCTCTAAATCCACTACCAAGAGAACTACTTATTTATTCAACATTAAAAATTATTATTTCTGAATTACTTCACTCTGTATGACAGTCTCCAGGTCCATCCGCGTCTCTACAAATGACCTAATTTCGTTCCTTTTTATGGCTGAGTAATATTCCATTGTATATATGTACCACATCTTCTTTACCAATATCGTGTATTAACCCATATGTGTGGAACCTAGAAAAATGGTATAGTGATCTTATTTGCAAAGCAGAAATAGTGGCACAGATGTAGAGAACAAATGCATGGATACCAAGGGGGAAAGTGGGGGGTGGGATGAATTGGGAGATTGGGATTGACATATATACACTGTTGATGCTATATATAAAATAGAACTAAGGAGAACCTACTGAATAGCACAGGGAACTCTACTTAGTGCTCTGTGGTGACCTAAATGGGAAGAAAATCCAAAAAAGAGGGGATACATGTATATGTATAGCTGATTCACTTTGCTGTACAGTGGAAACTAACACAACATTGTAAAGCAACTATACTCCAATAAAAATTAACAAAAAAATAAAAATAATTTTTAACTACATGTACATGCTAAGACCATTTATTTATTTATTTATTTATAGCTGCATTGGGTCTTCGTTGCTGCATGTGGGCTTTCTCTAGTTGTGGCGAGTGGAAGCTACTCTTTGTTGCAGTGGCTTCTCTTGTTGCGGTGCATGGGCTCTAGGTATGCAGGCTTCAGTAGTTGTGGCATGTAGGCTCAGAAGTTGTGGCTCACAGGCTCTAGAGTGCAGGCTTAGTAGTTGTGGCTCACGGGCTTAGTTGCTCTGCAGCATGTAGGATCTTCCTGGACCAGGGATTGAACCCATATCCCCTGCATTGTCAGGCAGATTCTTAACCACTGTGCCACCAGGGAAGTCCTGTTGTTGAGTTTTAAGTGTTCTTTAAATATTCTAGATACTGGACGCATTAGATACATGTTTTGCAAATATACATGGAGAAAACCATAATTCAAAAGGACACATGTACCCCAGTGTTCATTGCAGCACTATCTACGATAGCCAGGACATGGAAACACCCTAAATATCCAATGATAGATGAATGGATAAAGAAGATATGGTACACATATACAGTGAAATATTACTCAGCCATAAAAAGGAATGAAATTGGGTCATTTGTTGAGATGTGGATGGAGCTAGTGTCTGTCATACAAAGTGAAGTAAGCCTGATAGAGAAAAACAAATATCGTATATTAACGTATATATGTGGATTCTAGAAAAATGGTACAGATGAACCTATTTGCAGGGCAGGAATAGAGACGTAGACGTAGAGAACAGACAAGTGGACACAGTGGGGGAAGGGGAGGGTGGGATGAATTGGGAGATTAGGTTTGACATAAATAAACTACCATGTGTAAAACAGATAGCTAGTGGGAAGCTGCCGCATAGAACAGGGAGCTCAGCTCAGTGCTCTGTGATGACCTAGATGGGTGGGATGGGGGTGGCTGGGAGGGAGGTCCAAGAGGGAGGGGATATAGGTATACATATAGCTGATTCACTTCACTGTACAGCAGAAACTAACACAGCATTATAAAGCAATTTTACTCCAATAAAAAAAAAAAAGCTGGGCTTCCCTGGTGGCACAGTGGTTGAGAGTCCGCCTGCCGATACAGGGGACACGGGTTTGTGCCCCGGTCCAGGAAGATCCCACATGCCGTGGAGCGGCTGGGACCGTGATCCATGGCCGCTGATGCTGCGCGTCCGGAGCCTGTGCTCCGCAACGGGAGAGGCCCCAACAGTGAGAGGGAGGCCCGCGTACTGCAAAAAAGAATAAAATAAAATAAATGCTAAGACCATTTAAACAGGACATGTGCATATGAAATGGAAAATAAAAGCCTTGGTCTTCACATCGGTCATTCCTTTTCCTCCTAATTTAATCATGATCAACAGTTTCTGGTATATCCTACCAGAAGTTTTATCTATCTATCTATCTTATCTTTCTATCACAGGTGGGGGAATATATGTGTTCGGTTAGTGTGAGTATACTTACTATATGCTATTTACATAAGAGAGATCATATGCTACATACTGTTTGTCGCCTTATTTTTTCACTTAATATATCCTGAACATCTTTCCATGGGCAATGGTCTGTGAGGTCGGTAGCAAATCACTGTTGTAGCCTGACTTGCTCTGGCCTTAGTCCTCCTCGCTCTTGTCTGCAGCGTCATCTGGTGTTGTCATGTCTGAGTTCCTTCTACGTTTCCTCACTCTAGGGAGCAATAGCGAGATCTTCCCAGCATGGCCTCCGCTGCATCCTTGGCACATGTGTTTGTGGGGTCATCCCTGTGCACTTTATATCCAAGAGGAGTACCTCTCAGCCCCTCAATGGCAAGTTCCCTATTTTTAGTCCTGATTGTTCAATATAAGTAGGAGTCTTGGGTGCACTTTTCTGGATATGCTATGGACTGAACTGGATCCCCATATAATTCGTATGTTGGAGCCCTAACCACTGGTGTGACTGTACCTGGAGATAGGGTCTTTAGGAGGTATTTAAGGTTAAATTTAAGGTTATTTAGGTTATAAGGCTGGAGTCCTAACCCACTGGGATTGTGGCCTTGTAACAATAGAAAGAACACCCTCTCTCTCACTCCCGCTCGCTCGCTCTTTCTTTCTCTCTCTTTTTCTCTCTCTCTCTACCGTGTGAGGACACAGCAAGATGGTGACCATCTGCAAGCCTTCTTGCAGGATGAGAACTTTCCCTAAGAGCCGAATCAGCTGGCACCTTGATCTTGGAATTACCAGCCTCCATAACTATGAAAAAATACATTTCTGTTGTTTAAACCACCCAGCCTATGGCGTTTTGTTATGGCAACCCCAGAAGATTAAGGCACCAGAGATGAAAAAAATGCCTGAAGAAAATCCACGGGCATGAAGTAGACGAAGGAGAGAGATGAGGTCCAGGATCGTATTGGTAGCGTGTACAGTGGGGTCGGAATCCTGGGGCAGGGAGTCCAACACAGTCCACTGTGTTAAAAATAAAACCACTTCAGGAATTAAAGTTTACAAACCCTAGTTTGGAGAGGACTGTGCCTTTTATGTGTAGTCACGATCATCTCACCAGGGCTGAAGTGAACCTTTCTGGAGCAAGAATACTCAGATCTTATACTCCTCCCCGCAGAGCAAAAACGAAGACACATCCTGAGGGTTCTAGGGGAAATGGAGAAGCACAAGTAGCTTATGCAGGATGGAAGTTTTAATCCTACTATGTTTATCTTAATGTATGTGCAGTTTGCATTCTACTTCTTAATATATCTGTATTTATTTTTACATAAAATAACATCTGCATTTCCTTACTGAGGGATACAGTTGGTGCTTCAGAGATAGGACAATAAGCTATGTTTATCCTTTATTTCTGGCCTCCATTGCCCCTGCCCCACTTGCATACCCCCTGGAGATGTTGATCCTGCCCCAGGAAGTCCTATAAAGGAACTACAATACCCAGAGAGCAAAAGGAAGAACTTCCCTCTGCATGGAGGGGCATTTTGCTGGCGTCTTACAGAACAAAAACAGAAAATAGGTCACACGACCTTTCTAGATTCTTGCCAGAGACAGTTCTTCAAAATTTTCCATTCTGACTTTCCTTTTAGTGGAGCAGCAATTGCAAAGATAGAGCTCAAATTTTAACCACAGCCCCTGAGGCAAAACCCTGCTCCAGAGGGTTGGAATGAAGAGAACTAAACACAGAAAAATGATCTGAAGCCCTGTTGCTACTCATCTCCATCAGTTTCCAAGCACCGATTTGGGCAGAAAGCTCTGTTCTGTCATTTGAACATGAGGCAGAAAGTAAACGCCTTCCACTGGACTCAGGCCGTTCATCTGGTTTTGTACCTTTCACTTTACAGTGGCTTTTCAGGATTGATGTGCTGGTGTGTATGCACAGGATTTCATGTGGTCAGAGGGATTCGAATCATTCACTCAGCAGTGTGATCCACACTCTTTATCGTTGTATAACCGTCATGTACTCTCTTTATCCTGGAAATGCAATGCTACATCTATACCTTGTAAATAAACATTCACAGTAAATGGTACACTGTATCCTCATCTATTCCAATTCCATGTAGCTTATGGAAACCGTGTCTTGCACTTTGCAGAACTCAAAACAATGAGAGTTTAGCACAGTCCATTTTTTATTAGGTATGTCAGAAAATAGGCGCAGTCTCAGAGCATCTGAGGGCAAAGTGTGTTGTACTGTTGTGATGGTCATGGGTTGTGGAGGGGCCTGTAACTCACTCCCCAAATTTAAGTATGAGTCAGGATTTGAGGTCAGAACTAGATCATCTGTAGAGAATACTCAGCCATGCTAAGGTCTAAATTTGAAGGAGCAGTTTCTGATTTGCAGAGAAGTTAGAAGGTCTAGACACAGCATCCATCCATCCATCCATCCATGCAGGCTTCCATTAACTTATTCTTTCATACGACTTTATGCAAGTAAGAAAAAATCATTCATTTTCTCTCACATAATCTAAACAAATTTGCAGGCCAATCATTGCCTTTAAAAACCACAAGAGATGAAGACCTTTTAGGTGTCTGAATTCAGATTGAAGAGTTTCTTTTTGTTTGTTTAAACATCTTTATTGGAGTATAATTGCTTTACAATGGTGTGTTAGTGTTTCTGCTTTATAACAAAGTGAATCAGCTATACATATACATATATCCCCATATCTCCTCCCTCTTGCATCTCCCTCCTACCCTCCCTATCCCACCCCTCTAGGTGGTCACAAAGCACCCAGCAGATCTCCCTGTGCTATGCGGCAGCTTCCCACTAGCAATCTGTTTTACATTGGGTAGTGTATATATGTCCATGCCACCGTCTCACTTCGTCCCAGCTTACCCTTCCCCCTCCCCATGTCCTCAAGTCCATTCTCTACGTTTGCGTCTCTATTCCAGTTCTGCCCCTAGGTTCTTCAGAACCATTCATTTTATTTTATTTATTTTTAGATTCCATATATATGTGTTAGCATATGGTATTTGTTTTTCTCTTTCTGACATACTTCACTCTGTATGACAGACTCTAGTTCCATCCACCTCACTACAAATAACTCAATTTCGTTTCTTTTTATGGCTGAGTAATATTGCATTGTATATATGTGCCACATCTTTTTTTTTTAACACCTTTATTGGAGTATAATTGCTTTACAACGGTGTGTTAGTTTCTGCTTTACAACAAAGTGAATCAGCTATACTTATGCATATATCCCCATATCTCCTCCCTCTTGTGTCTCCCTCCCACACTCCCTATCCCACCCCTCTAGGTGGTCACAAAACACTAAGCTGATCTCCCTGTGCTATGTGGCTACTTCCCTCTAGCTATCTATTTTACATTTGGTAGTGTATATATGTCCTTGCCACTCCCTCATTTTGTGCCAGCTTACCCTTCCCCCTCCCCATGTTATAAGGTCCATTCTCTACATCTGCATCTTTATTCATGTCCTGCCTTTGGTTCTTCAGAACCATTTTCTTTCTTTTAGATTTCATATCTATGTGTTAACATACAGTATTTGTTTTTCTCTTTCTGACTTACTTCATTCTGTATAACAGTCACTAGGTCTATCCACCTTGCTACAACTAACTCAATTTCGTTCCTTTTTTATGGCTGAGTAATATTCCATTGAATATATGTGCCACATCTTCTTTATCCATTCATCTGTTGATGGACATTTAGGTTACTTCTATGTCCTGGCTATTGTAAATAGAGATGCAATGAGCTGTGACAGGGCGAGAGAGAGTCATGGACATACATACACTAACAAACGTAAGGTAGATAGCTAGTGGGAAGCAGCTGCATGGCACAGGGATATCGGCTCGGTGCTTTGTGACTGCGTGGAGGGGTGGGATAGGGAGGGTGGGAAGGAGGGAGACACAAGAGGGAAGAGATATGGGAACATATATATATGTATAACTTTATAAAGCAGAAACTAACACACCATTGTAAAGCAATTATACCCCAATAAAGATGTTAAAAAAAAATAGAGCTGCAATGAATATTGTGGTACATGACTCTTTTTGAATTATGGTTTTCTCAGGTTATATGTCCAGTAGTGGGTTTGCTGGGTGGTATGGCAGTTCTGTTTTTAGTTTTCTAAGAAACTAAAAATAGTGGCTGCATAAATTAACATTTCCACCAACAGTGCAAGGGGATTCCCTTTCCTCCACACCCTCTCCAGCATTTATTGTTTGTAGATTTTTTGATGATGGCCATTCTGACCAGTGTGAGGTGATACCTCATTGTAGTTTATATTTGCATTTCTCTAATGATTAATGATGTTTAGCATCATTTCATTTGTTTGTTGGCAACATGTATATCTTCTTTGGAGAAATATCTGTTTAGGTCTTCTGCCCATTTTTGGATTGGGTTGTTTGTTTTTTTGATTTTCAGCTGTATGAGCTGCTTGTAAATTTTGGAGATTAATCCTTTGTCAGTTGCTTCATTTGCAAATATTTTCTCCCATTCTGATGGGTATCTTTTCATCTTGTTTATGATTTCCTTTGCTGTGCAAAATTTTAAGTTTCATTAGGTCCCATTTGTTTATTTTTGTTTTTATTTCCATTTCTCTAGGAGGTGGGTCAAAAAGGATCTTGCTGTGATATTTGTCATACAGTGTTCTGCCTATGTTTATCTCTAAGAGTTTGATGGTGTCTGGCCTTACATTTAGGTCTTTAATCCATTCTGAGTTTACTTTTGTGTATGGTGTTAGGGAGTGTTTTAATTTCATTCTTTTACATGTAGCTGTCCAGTCTTGCCAGCATCACTTATTGAAGAGGCTGTCTTTTCTCCACTGTATATTCTTGCCTCATTTATCAAAGATAAGATGACCATATGTGCGTGGGTTTATCTCTGGGCTTTCTATCCTGTTTCATTGATCTATATTTCTGTTTTTGTGCCAGTACCATACTGTCTTGATTACTGTAGCTTTGTAATATAGTCTGAAGTCAGGGAGCCTGATTCCTCCAGGTCCGTTTTTCGTTCTCAAGATTGCTTTGGCTTTTAGGGTCTTTTGTCTTTCCATACAAATTGTGAAATTTTTTGTTCTAGTTCTGTGAAAAATACCAGTGGTAGTTTGATAGGGATTGCATTGAATCTGTAGATTGCTTTGGGTAGTAGAGTCATTTTCACAATGTTGATTCTTCAAATCCAAGAACATGTATAACTCTCCATCTATTTGTATCATCTTTCATTTCTTTCATCAGTGTCTTATAATTTTCTGCATACAGGTCTTTTGTCTCCTTAAGTAAGTTTATTCCTAGATATTTTATTCTTTTTGTTGCAAAGGTAAATGGGAGTGTTTTCTTCATTTCCCTCTCACAGTTTTCATCATCATTGTATAGGGATGCAAGAGATTTCTGTGCATTAATTTTGTATCCTGCTACTTTACCAAATTCATTGATTAGCTCTAGTAGTTTTCTGGTAGCATTTTTAGGATTCTCTATGTATAGTATGATGTCATCTGCAAACAGTGACAGCTTTACGTCTTCTTTTCCTATTTGGATTCCTTTTATTTCTTTTTCTTCTCTTATTGCTGTGGCCAAAACTTCCCAAACTATGTTGAATCATAGTGGTGAGAGTGGGCAACCTTGTCTTGTTCCTGATCTTAGTGGAAATGGTTTCAGTTTTTCACCATTGAGGACGATGTTGGCTGCGGTTTTGTCATATATGGCCTTTATTATGTTGAGGTAATTTCCCTCTACTTTCTGGAGCATTTTTGTTATAAATTGGTGTTGAATTTTGTCAAAAGATTTTTGTGCATCTATTGAGATCATCATATGGTTTTTCTCTTTCAGTTTGTTAATATGGTGTATTATGTTGATTGATTTGCATATATTGAAGAATCTTTGCATTCCTGGGATGAACCCCACTTGATCGTAATGTATGATCCTTTTAATGTGCTGTTGGATTCTCTTTGCTAGTATTTTGTTGAGGATTTTTGCCTCTGTGTTCATCAGTGATGTTGGCCTGTAGTTTTCTTTCTTTGTGACATCCTTGTCTGGTTTTGGTATCAAGGTGATGGTGGCCTCGTAGAAGGAATTTGGGAGTGTTCCTCCCTCTGCTATATTTTGGAAGAGTTTGAGAAGGATAGGTGTTAGCTCTTCTCTAAATGTTTGATAGAATCGCCTGTGAAGCCATCTGGTCCTGGGCTTTTGTTTGTTGGAAGATTTTCATCACAGTCTCAGTTTCAGTGCTTGTGACTGGTCTGTTTATATTTTCTATTTCTTCCTGGTTCAGTCTCGGAAGGTTGTGCATTTCTAAGAATTTGTCCATTTCTTCCAGGTTGTCCATTTTATTGGCATATAGTTGCTTGTAGTAATCTCTCATGATCCTTTGTATTTCTGCAGTGTCAGTTGTTACTTCTTTTTCTTTTCTAATTCTATTGATTTGAGGCTTCTCCCTTTTTTTCTTGATGAGTCTGGCTAATGGTTTATCAATTTTGTTTATCTTCTCAAAGAACCAGCTTTTAGTTTTATTGATCTTTGCTATTTTCTTCATTTATTTATTTATTTTTGCGGTATGTGGGCCTCTCACTGTTGTGGCCTCTCCTGTTGCAGAGCACAGCCTCCAGACGTGCAGGCTCAGTGGCCATGGCTCACGGGCCTAGCAGCTCTGCGGCACGTGTGATCTTCCTGGACTGGGGCATGAACCCGTGTCCCGTGCATTGGCAGGTGGACTCTCAACCACTGCGCCACCAGGGAAGCCCCCACTTATTTTTGATCTGATCTTTATGATATCTTTCCTTCTGCTAACTTGAGGTTTTTTTTTTCTTTCTCTAATTGCTTTAGGTGAAATGTTAGGTTGTTTATATGAGACGTTTCTTGTTTCTTGAGGTAGGATTGTATTGGTGTAAACTTCCCTCTTCGAACTGCTTTTGTTTCATCCCATAGATTTTGCATCATTGTGTATTCATTGTCAGTTTTGTCTAGGTATTTTGTGATTTCCTCTTTGATTTCTTCAGTGTCTCTTGGTTATTTAGTATTGTGTTGTTTAGCCTCCATGTGTTTGTACTTTTTACAGATTTTTTTCCTGTAATTGATATCTAGTCTCAGAGCGTTGTGGTCAGAAAAGTTACTTGATACAATTTAAATTTTCTTAAATTTCCAAAGGCTTGATTTGTGACCCAAGATATGATCTATCCTGGAGAATGTTCCATGTGCACTTGAGAAGAAATTGTAATCTGCTGTATTTGGATGGAATGTCCTATAAATATCAGTGAAGTCCATCTTGTTCAATGTATCATTTAAAGCTGTGTTTCCTTATTTATTTTCATTTTGGATGATGTGTCCATTGGTGAAAGTGGGTGTTATGGTCCCCCACTATTATTGTGTTACTGTCGATTTCCCCTTTTATGGCTGTTAGCATTTGCTTTATGTATTGAGGTGCTCCTGTGTTAGGTGCATAAAGATTTACAGTTATTATATCTTCTTTTTGGATTGATTCCTTGAGCATTATGTAGTGTCTTTGTTTGTCTCTTGTAATAGTGTTTATTTTAAAGTCTATTTTGTCAGATACGAGAATTGCTACTCCAGCTTTCTTTTGATTTCCATTTGCATGGAGTATCTTTTTCCATCCCCTCACTTTCATTCTGTGTGTGTCCCTAGGTCTGAAGTGGGTCTCTTATAGACTGCATATACATGAGACTTGTTTTTGTATCCATTCAGCCATTGTATGTCTTTTGGTTGGAGCATTTAATCCATTGACGTGTAAGGTAATTATCGATATGGTTCGATATGTATCGATATGTTCCTATTAACATTTTCTTAGTAGTTTTGGGTTTGTTCTTGTAGGTCTTTTCCTTGTCTTGTGTTTTCTGCCTATAGAAGTTCCTTTAGCATTTGTTGTAAATCTGGTTTGGTGGTGCTGAATTCTCTGAGCTTTTGCTTATCTGTAAGGGTTTCAATTTCTACGTTGAATCTTAATGAGATCATTGCTAGGTAGAGTTATCGTGGTTGTAGGTTTTTCCCTTTCATCACTTGAAATATGTCCTGCCACTCCCTGCTGGCTTGTAGAGTTTCTGCTGAAAGATCAGCTGTTAACCTTATGGGGATTCCCTTGTATGTTGTTTTTTGTTTTTCCCTTGCTACTTTTAATATTTTTTCTTTGTATTTAATTTTTGATAGTTTGATTAATATGTGTCTTGGTGTGTTTCTCCTTGGATTTATCCTGTATGGGACTCTCTGAGCTTCCTGGACTTTATTAGCTATTTCCTTTCCCATATTAGGGAAGATTTCAACTATAATGTCTTCAAATATTTTCTCATTCCCTTTCTTTTTCTCTTCTTCTTCTGGGACCCCTATAATTCAAATGTTGGTGCATTTAATGATGTCCCAGAGGTCTCTGAGACTGTCCTCATTTGTTTTCATTCTTTTTTCTTTATTCTGCTCTGCGGTAGGTATTTCCACTATTTTATCTTCCAGGTCACTTATCCGTTCTTCTGCCTCAGTTATTCTGTTATGGGTTCCTTCTAGAGAATATTTAATTTCATTTATTGTATTGTTCATCATTGTTTGTTTGCTCTTAATTTTTCTTGGTCCTGGTTCAACGTTTCCTGTATTTTCTTCATTCTATTTCCAAGATTTTGGATCATCTTTACTATCATTACTCTTAATTCTTTTTCAGGTAGACTGCCTATTTCCTCTTCGTTTCTTTGGTCTGGTGCCTTTTTACCTTGCTCCTTCATCTGCTGTGTGTTTCTCTGTCTTCTCATTTTGCTTAACTTAATGTGTTTGGGGTCTCCATTTCGCAGGCTGCAGAGTCATAGTTCCCGTTGTTTTTGTTGTGTGCTCCCAGTGGGTAAGGTTGGTTCAGTGGGTTGTGTAGGCTTCCTGGTGGAGGGGACTGGTGCCTGTTTTCTGGTGGATGAGGCTGGGTATTGTCTTTTTGGTGGGCAGGACCACGTCTGGTGGTGTGTTTTGGGGTGTCTGTGACCTTATTGAGATTTTAGGAAACCTCTCCGCTGGTGGGTTTGTGTTCCTGTCTTGCTAGTTGTTTGGCATAGGGTGCCCAGTACTGTAGCTTGCTGGTATTTGAGTGTAGCTGGGTCTTAGCGTTGAGCTGGAGATCTCTGGGAGAGCTTTTGCCATTTGATGTTATGTGGAGCTGGGAGGTCTCTGGTGGACCCTTGTCCTGAACTCAGCTCTCCCACCTCAGAGGCACAGGCCTGACACCTGGTCGGAGCACCAAGACCCTGTCAGTCCATGATTTTGAAGAAAAGGCAGAAGAAATGAAAGAAAGGAAGAAAAAAATAAAATAAAGTTATTAAAATAAAAAATTTAAAAATTATTAAAAATAAAAAAATTAACAAGTAAGAAAAGAAAGAAAAAAAAAAGAAAGAAGAGAGAAACCAAACCAAAAAACAAATCCAGCAATTTTAATAAGCACTAAAAAGTATACTGAAAAAAAAAAAAAACCAGACAGGACCCTAGGACAAATGGTAAAAGCAAAGCTATACCGACAAAATCACACAAAGAAGCATACACATACACACTCATGAAAAGAGGAAAAGGAAAAGAAAATATATGTCGTTGGGAATTCTGAGGTCTTCTACCAGCATTCAGTAGGTGTTCTGTAGTTGTTCCGCATGTAGATGTGTTTCTGATGTATTCGTGGGGAGGAAAGTGATCTCCACGTCTTACTCCTCTGCCATCTTGAAGGTCTCTCTCTTGTTTGTTTTTTAAAGCAAAAATGAAATCAGTGAAATCACTAAAAATATAACTAAAAATTTTAAATGAAACCAAAATGGTATCTTACATGTTTTTGCCATGAAAGCACAAACAAAAACACAAAACAATACAATACAAAAGGCTGTAAAAAAAACTAAAGAGTGTTTTTTAAAGAGGATTATTTTTGGAATTGTTTATGTATGCACGCATGATACATTTAGTACTTTAATAGTGGTTGTCTAATTATGTTTTCTTGAAACACTAATATTCACCTGGTTGGACTGAGGTTATCTATTCTTAAATCATAACTCATATTTTTCTAACTGTGTGTGCTATTTGTCACCAGTACACAAGGAGATAGATACAGAGATTGAGAGTAAACAGGTGGAAACTTTGGTTGGCAAAGAAATTTAATTTCTGTTTAATCTAGTAATACAACTAAATGGGTTTCCTTTTTTTTTTTTTTTTTTTTTGCGGTAAGCGGGCCTCTCACCGCTGTGGCCTCTCCTGTTGCAGAGCACAGGCTCCGGACGCACAGGCTCAGCAGCCATGGCTCACAGACCCAGCCAGTCCTCCCAGACCAGGGCATGAACTCGCGTCCCCTGCATCGGCAGGCGGACTCCCAACCACTGCACCACCAGGAAAGCCCGGGGTTTACATTTTTTATCTTTGTTTTTTCTTTCATTTTTAAAATAATTCTTTTATATCACATTTTACTAAAATATTGGTCCATGGTAAAGTGGGAATAAAACGAAACAAAGCAACAATAACATCAACAAAGAAAAAATCCATCTCGTTAGTTAGAAGAGCTTTGTTCTAGAATTCTCTTGATTAATCTGGAGTTTGAAAAAGAAGTGTATTTTCCAAAGCTCCTCGTCTCCATGACACATTCGGCACAGTAATTCATTTCAGTGCAAGGCTAAAGGTAAAAATACCTCCTCTAATACCAACATTTCATATTTTCATTTAACAAAGCCTATTTAATTTTCCTGTTTTCTAGATTTTAACTTGAGAGAATACTTATTTAGAAAACACTTTCTTCTGACAAAGTATACCTGACCTTTGAATTGACATTGTATGGCAGGTAGCCTGTGAGCCATAATGGTGATAATAAGTTTTAATATAAAATATCTTCTGCCTTTCCTGGCAGAGTAACGACATCTTTGCTGACACTCGTGACACACTGTCTTGGTGGTGATGCCAGAGAGGGGGCAGCCTGTTTGAAACTGCAGAAGAGTCTTCCCTTAGCTGCCTGCTTCTCTGATGGTCCAGTGCTTCCAGAGGCTGGCTCATCACCTGAAAGCAGAGTGTCTGAGGGCCTGTCAAAGCTTTTGCCACATTTGGGGTGCAGACAGCCCAAATCCCCTGGGTTTCTCTGAGATTTTGAACCAGAGTTTACTGCTGGCCTATTACAAGCAGCATCTCTGCAAGGTCCTCATTAAAATCGCAGAGAGGTGCCTCACAAATAAGGCTCTTGAGCATGGCCGTGAATAATGACTCCACTTCAGGCTGACTTTGGGATGTTTCAGCCAGAGAAGTCAGGGTTTTTCTAATAAGGACTGGGGAGAGTACCGCCCAAAGGTACTCAGCTGTGAGCGTGATGCAGCTTTTGTTTGAAGTCCTCTATAAATCCAGCCTGTCCCCGTGTTCCTCACATCCTATAGAGATCTTCTAAGGGGAAGACCCCTTTGAAATTCATGGGAGTTCTTCTGTTTGATCAGCTTCACGGGGTATGGGGCAACGTGAAGACAGGATGCCGGCAAGTAAGGAATGGAACCAACACAGTGCGTACTCTTCTTCACACTTGGGTGAGGAAATTACTGCTTTCTCTACTGTTATGGACTGAGTGCCCCTCAAAATTCATGTGTTGGAACTTTAACCCCCAGGACCTCAGGATGTTACTCTTATTTGGAGACAGGCCCTTTAAAGAGGAAATTGCATTAAAATGAGGTGATTAATGTGAGTCTTAATCCAACCTGGCTGGTGTCCTTACAAGAAGAGGAAGACCACACCAGGACTCAGCAAGAAAGCAAGGGGAGAGACATCAGAAGAAACTAAACCTGCTGCCTGGGTGGCTTACGGCTCCAGAATTGAGGAGTAAAAAGTCTGTTGCTTAAGCCAACAGCCTGTGACATTTTGTTATGGCAGGCCTGGCAAATGAAAATGCTTGCCTGGGCTGATCACAGATGAACCTACACTCTACTTTTGTGTCTCATGTTGTTTGAACTAAGGATGAACAAAATATAAAGGTATATGATTAAGGATGTGAATATATGGGCATACGTGTGATGTGAAGGTTAATTACCGTGACTGGGTCTTCAAGCCATGCAAGTTCATTTCTGCACAGCTCTGCTATATATCTGGACAGGACAGTCCACCTTGGCAGAATGAGTTTGATGATTGAAATTAATACCCTAAGGGCTGCCCTTGGATCTCACACCTGCCATAGCATGTGAAGGGCCACATACAGGTAATTACGAGAACTGATCTGTAGGGATTTTTCTTGGTGGGTATCAGTGAAGAACGTAGGCTTTGAAACTCTGGTCCTGGAATACAGCTTATGTCAAAAGCTGCAACCTGAACAGATTAAAGATGATTCAATATGTCCTCAAAATAAAGAGCCTCCCTCTCGTTGGTGAAATCATCTTCCCCATTCCATATTTAGGTTGGAGGTTTGCTCCCTACTTTCGACTTTTGGACAATCAAAATATGTGTCATAATTATTATTACTGTAGAAGAAAATGCCAACTTATATAAATTTCAGAGGCCCTAATGTATTAATTAATTTATTCATTCAACAACTATGTATTTAGTACCTACTAGCATTATGGTAAATTCCTGGTACCATTGTTCTTTTCTTTAGGAAGTTAAAATTCTGAAGTGTCTGAGAGAGGTGTGAGAATTGGGGAATGGAAAACTGCAGGCAATCCATCGAATAAATACAATTAAAATAGATTCTCTAAGAAGAGAATACTAGAGGATGAGAGCTTTTTATAGGAGATCTAAATGGTGAGAATAAAAAGTCCAGTGAAGAGTTGAGGGAGGACAGCTCCAGAAGGGGGGGAACATAAAAAGAACAAGACTCAGGTGCATGTGTTCAGCGATCAGGAGGGAGAATGTGTCTGAGATAAAGGAGATGGAGATGGTGGGAGGTAAGGTCGGCCTCATCAGCCCAAGCCACATAGCTTGGAGTTACTCTAAGAGCATTTGAAAGCCACTGGAAGGCTTTATGGAGGCAGCTTAATATTTAAAAATTTTTTTTTATTTCTCAAATACTCATGACATTATCTCAGTGGGGAAGCTTGCGTGGGGTTGCCTGGTTTAAACTGCAGAGGAATAATTACAGGGGATAACTGAGATTAATGTAATTCATATGATATTCTCACCTTCCCAGAATAGCTCTATAGGAATGGCATGAACATGCTAAGGAATTTAAACTACTGATAGTGGTTTCAAGGGAGACATTAAAAGTTTCCATGGTCAGAACTGTTCCCTGGGAAAAAACAAATAGGGCAGAGGAGAATGCAGTGGACTAGAATGGGCTGTATTGGACTTGGAGAGTCCGGTCAGGAGGGCCTTTCAGTAGCTCAAGAGAAGAAGTGATGTGGGTTTCTGCCAAAGCAGTGTCATTGGGGACTAATGTGAGAGTATAGGTATTGGAGTAATTGCAAAGGAAGAATCTATGTGATGAGTAACAGGATGGTAGGGCAAGAGAGAATGAGTGAGTCCAGGCTTGTGAACCTCTAGATATCTTAGCTGATATCTAGAGCTGATATCTTAGCTGATATCTGATGATGGTAGTAGACAAGAAGGGACAAAAATGGAGGAGTCGTTTGAGTTCAGAAAATCTAATATGGGGCTCTCTTTACTTGCATGTCAAACACACACAAATATTGCCTGAAGCACATAAGTATTTGCTTTATATGAGAGTTGGATGGGCTTCCTAATGAAACAAGCATAGTATCAATGTTCAGTCCCTCCATCAGCACATCATTAGTAAGTATTTAGGGACTACCAAATTATTTACCATTTTTATAATTTTCTGTTTGTACTGTGTAGGTAATTGTGGCTGGTTGTTTGTGGAAATGGCCACCATTATATACTTCCTTGTATGCATGATCCTTTGAAGTGTGCTGACTTCTCTCATAAAGAGGTGGAATCTATTTCTCTACCTCTTGAAGCCAGGCTGGTTGTGATTTGCTTCGACCAACAGAATGAAGGGGAAGTAATTTTGTACCAGTTTTGAGACTAGGTCTCCCTCTCAAAACTCTCCCCCTGCTATGTGAACAAGCCTGAGCTAGCCTGTTGAATGATGAGTTGTTGGCCAGACACATCTGGTACCCATTCAGACATCACTCACATGTGTGAAGCTATCTGAGGTCACGCAGCCTCAATCACGTCAGCTGCCAGTGGACAGGTAGATCCCAGTCGAGAACAGCCAACTCTGGGCTTCCCTGGTGGCACCGTGGTTAGGAGTCCACCTGCCAATGCAGGAGACATGGGTTCGAGCCCTGGTCCAGGAAGATCCCACATGCCGCGGAGCAACAAAGCCCATGCGCTACGGCTGCTGAGCCTGTGCTCTGGAGCCCATGAGCCACAACTACTGAAGCCTGCGTGTCTAGAGCCCACGCTCCGCAACAAGAGAAGCCACCGCAATGAGAAGCCTGCACACCGCAATGAGTGACCCCTGCTCGCCACAACTAGAGAAAAGCTCCCATGTAGCAGCGAAGACCTAATGCAGCCAAAAATAAATTAATTAAAAAAAAATCTGAATCATTAAAAAGAACAACCTACTCTGCCTAGATCAACAGAACTGCCCAGCTGACCTGTAGATTTGGGAACATCCGTAATATATAATTAATGTTTTAGGTCATTAAGTTTTGTAATGCTTGTTATACAGTAATAGATAACTATAGTGTTATACATGTGAACCCAGTGAAAAATTTGAAATATAAATTAAAAGAAAAGTAATTAAAATCATCCATACTTCCACTCAGTTATCAGCTCTGTTACCGTACTGTGGTACAATTAAATCCTTTCACAGTTATGCACCCACAGTGCTATATTGGACTGAATGTTTGTGTTCCCAAGAATTCATATTTTGAAGCCTTACTCCCCAAATGTGATGGCAATTAAAGGTGGGGAGTTGGGGGTGGTAATTAGGTTTGGGTGAGGTCATTAGGGTGGAGCCCCCCGATGGTACTGGTGCCCTTATAAGGGAATGAAAGGACTTGTGCTCACTCTCTCAGCCATGTGAGGGAACCAGGAAGAGAGCTCTCACCAGAACCCCACTATGCTGGCACCCTGATCACAGACTTAGTAACCTCCAGAACTGTAGAAATAAATATTTGTTGGTTAAGCCACCCAGTCAATGATATTCTTGTTTAGCAGCTTGAGTTGACTAAGACACAAAATGAAAATGGGATGACTCTCAATAATTTGACTGAAACCAACTTTTTTCATTTAATATACAGTATGCATCTCTCCATGAGAATAAATCCACTTCTGCATCAGTTTACCGTTTATACTCTATCCATAGCCTGTAAATGGACATCTGGAATTCTCTGTCTTATTCTACCCTGAGTGTAATTATCCCACCAAGCGTCGACTTTGACCAAGGCAACCTATATAAAATATCCAGTATCTTAGCAGAAACTAGTACACAGTTTTATCTCGAGTGGCCCTGGAAGTAGGAAAAATGCTTTTAATAGAAGAAAAGTGTGACCTAACTTATATTAAAGGTATCATGTTTGGTGAAGTGTGAGCTAGACAAAGGTAAGCAAGGGCTGAGTTATCAGTATTTTTCATTTGTCAAATTAAAGGAAAAATGTTTTCTTTTTTAATAGGAAAGGAATGAGTGGGAATATTATCAAAAACACAGTTTCTTTCTTTGGGATAGTAGTACAGGCAAAGAGATTAAAAATCGACATATGATGTTAGAGAGAGATCCAATTTATTTGAACTTCTATAAAGGATAGGTTTGACATAAACAGTGAAGGGAAAATTGTTTTCAGTAAATGTTTATTAGATACCTTCTTGTTTATGATGTGGTATAAGGTGCTAAAAGGGATTGGGTTGCATGATGACTGCATTGGTCTCTTACTGTATATCTGCAACTATATGTTTTACATGTTGTCTCACTGAATTTTTCCCAGACCCCTGTGCTCCAGGTATAATTTCCATGACTTTCATAGGAGACACAGATAGTCTAGCCATTTTTTTTACATTGTTGTTTTAATGGGAATCTAGTGGATTATGATCAGGGAGAAAAGTCAGCCAATTAATGAACCTTTATTGGGCATAAATTTTTAGTGAAACATTTCATGAAGCATAAAGAGCATATGGACCTTGAAAGATTTCCTCTTTCTGAAGGTTGGCGAAATAGTTGCCCGTGCCCCTGACCGAACTCAACATCTGATGTGAAAAACTAACATGAAAATTACGAAGAAACCCTGGGTGCAGCAGAAGGTTTGAAGTTCAAGTGTGTACGAGATTGCTTCTCAGAAGGGGAAGGGCACCTCCATTAACAACCAGGGTAACAGAGGGGGAGTGTTTCAGTTTTAGGTGAGCACTTCCCCTAACCCACCCCTGTCCATTTCCCTAAGGGAGTCCTGGTTAACCCTCTCAGCACAAGGAAACAACAAAACAGCCCTGGATAGCTGAGGCAACCAGAATTCCAGATAGCAGTATGGCAGTGATTAGAGATGAAGCAGATGGAGGTGAGGGTATGCTAAAAGAGCAAGTGGCCCATTGGCAACCCTGAGTGGTTGACAGGTATCCGAGATGATAAGATCTAATGCCCTCCAGGAGCAGTGGCAGGGCCCGTGTAGCCAGTGTTCCTGATAGGTCCAGGAACCTGGATCTCCAGCTGAATCTGAGGGTAGACCCATACATTTACCCCAGGGTGCCAGTAATATTTCCTAATGGATTATGACAACAGAAAGAATTGCTCCAAGCATCTAATTCTATTTAGAAGGAAGATATAATAATTAATAATCTTAATACATTTATATGGTAAAATAAAATGTACTACTGCTCTTAAATACTTTATACAGAATCACAAGAAGAATGAATTCATTCTTGACAATGGAAGGACAAGCAGGAGAATAAAAAAACACCCATGAAAACTTCTTGTGAGTGAAAACAAAACAAGATAGAGTGTCTAAAATACATTCAGATTTATCAATTATAATAAATGTAAGTGGGATTAACCCACTGATCAAAAGATAAAGAGTTTCAGATTGGATGTTAAATGATCCAGTAAAAGCTGGTCCACAAGATGTATATTTAAAGTAAAAGTACAGAAAAGTTTGAGAATAAAAGAAAGAAAAAGTTATACCAGAAAAATATGTCTGCAAAATTTGGGTTAGTAGTTTAAATATGAAACAATGTAGATTTTAAGGAGAATGTTTTTAAAGAACAAAGAGGCATACTCTTAAAGCTCAATCCCACATGTTGTTTTTTAAAAAATATGAACAATATGTGCATACCTCTGGAAAGACTGAGCAAACAGAAAAGAACAGAATAAAAACACAAGTAAAAATATCATTATGAATAAATATATGCTAATACATTTTAAAATCTAGATGAAATGTTTTTGGAAAAATGTAAAATACCCACACTGAAAGAAAAAAAAAGTTTTTCTTAATAGACTTGGAAAAAGCATTTAATGTTGATCATCATTTGCTAAGATAAAAATTATCAGAAAACTAGAAGTGGAAGGCAACTTCCTAAACTTAGTTATAGATGAAAACCTTCAGCAGGTCTCTCACTCCACTTAAACCTTTGGGTGTTATCTGCCTTAACAATGAAAAGCTAACAATTTTGTTTTCACTATTATTACTGCTCCAGTTTTGCAGGTACCAACCAATGCAGTAGGACAGGAGAAAAACCAAACAAATTAAAAGAATAAGATAAGACAGGAAGAGATTTAAAAAACTCTCATTTGTAGCAGAAAATATGATTACCTACATAGAAGATTCAACAAATGCCACATACAAATTATATAATCAGAGAGTGCAAGTAAATCAAATCATAAAATCAATAGCATTTCTATATACCATCAAAAATAAATAAATAATTTAGGTGAAAATATAATTTGCTGTATAAAGCTATGAATTAAAGAATTTGCCTATCGGAATTCTCAAGATGCTAAGGAAACAAATTTTAACATACCTTGAATTCACATGGAGAAAATCTTAAATAAGGAGAAATAATACTTCATTCACTTATAGGAGATTTAAGATTATAAAATATTAATTCTCACTAAATGAATCTACAAACTCAATTTAAATTCCAGGTTTCAGAAGGGGTTTTACTAGAAATTTGGCTATGTTTTCTTAAATGTGTATGAAAGAATACATTTTTATACAAAGCTAAGGCAACTTTAAAAAAATAATGAAATGGATTATTTAAAAGTTAAAGACATTCTGTTAAGTCAAAGTATTTAAAATGGGTGACACTGATGTGACGGCAGAAAAACAGTACAATGGAAAAGATTAGAGAACTCATAAACAATGCATATGGAAAATGATATCTGATAGAGCTGGAAATACAGACAAGTAAACAAAGGAGTAAACAAGGTATAATTTAGATGGATGGAAGAAAAATGTAGTTTTAGTCCTACCTCACACAACATAAATGGGGAACTAAAATTACAAAGCTAATAGAATAAAAATGTTAAGGAGTATGTTTAGGACCTTGGGGTGGAACATGAGGTTTTAAATAAAACACGAAAACATACAGAACACTTGATTATTCAGTTTTGAAAGTCACCATGAAAACTGAAACACACACGCCCACATCCTCACACATTCCCCCTGCAACCTCCCCTGCACACAAAACTGTACCCGACAATTCAGATGGGCGGAAACCTAAATGGAAAGAACACATGTAAAGACATGCTCTCCCACACTGTTAATCAGAGAAACAATAGTTGAACAGTAAAAGATACATCAGATTGGCCAATAATAAAACATCAGTTAACACAAATATGGATAGTGTGGTAGGACAGAGGAACTTTTAATAGACTTCTCACGTTAGTCCCTTACTGACATGGTGAGCACTTAGTAACCTGAAGTTCTCGTATGTCCTAATATCTGAAATCCACACCAAAGAAGATCAAATATGTGCCCTTCTGGGGAAATGTATAAGGATTTTCTTCACTGTGTCATTTGTGGTATTAGGAGAGTTGAAGACTGCCTAGGGTAGTGGAAATATGAAATATGGTACATGCATCCATGGAATACTCTGCAGCCGTCAAAAACAAATTGCAGGCAACACACCATAATAAGAACGGATTTTTAAAAGCATATTTTTGAGTAAAAAAAGCTTATGAATGAAGAAAGATTTATAGTGCAATAACATATACGTGAAATTAAAACACGCACACACATGTTCAAAACAACACTGTATATTTTTCAAAGACACATGCATAGCCAAGCACTTGTAACAAACACTTATGCCATAAATTAAAAAGAGAGGAGCCTCAGAATGGGGAGAAAAATACAATGAAACAGGAAAGTAAGTGTGGTGAAAACAAGGAATATGTAATAAGGGGAAAAAGTGCCTGAGACATATTATGGGAAAGGTCACTGATATCATGTGTGTTTTGCTTCCTGTTCATCCCAGATCAAATTAAACCCGGCTTAGCCCTCACCTGCTAAAACTGGCAGGAAATCTAATTTCAGGTGTTTTTTAAGGTGTCATTTCTGTTCTAGTTGATTTTACAGAACCCCATGAACCCCATACACTTCTGTGACCCAATAAAGTTTCTAGAGGTCCCCATGACTTTAGCTTGCCATAATTACTAAGCTCTTTGGCTTACCACCCTTCTGTCAAGAGCTGGATTTTTCAAATTTTTTTATTTAAGGCTGTCCCAAATTCTTTTATTGCTTATGGTTTCAGGCCCCTTAAATACTGTACGACAGATTGAAGTCCGCCATGACTAGTTGGGTCATGGCGGACTTCAATCTGTCATACAGTATTTAAGGGGCCTGAAACCATTTTTGCTTGGTACTGTTGCTCCTATGGGTAGGTTGCAGGAATGCCTGCTTTCTGTATTCTGCCTTACGATTGTCAGTGGTCCTTAATGTAGCCTTTACCAGCGCCTCCCTTCCTGTGAGGTTAGGCTCTTCCACAGAGTTAAGTACTTGTCCATCCTCTATCCTCCCAGTGAGACTTTGTTAATCCCCCTTCCAGGCTAGCCCAGGACAAATAAAGATGAAACTGACCCTTGGAGCTATCAAGAACCTGAACCATAGAACAGAAAAGCTCAAGTCTTTGAGTGAGGCAGGGGTGGATTGAAAGAAAGGGAGAATATCATCATTTTATATAGCTATCCCTTAACAGCTACCAGAACCTGGTGCAAATTAATGTCTATGATCATAGATCAGCTGAGCACAGATGTGAACCTGGCATCTTTACTTCAGGGTTTCCCATACTATTTATTTTGCTAAAGAATTGCAAGGGGATCTATGCACACGATTTCACCGATTTATTTATCCTTGGATATTTTTTTTTTTCTTGGAACATGTTGTAAAACACTATTTGGGGAACTCCGGTTGAGAAAATTTTAAACTAAGGAATTGCTTTACCTCATTAGAGGTCATCATTGTGTGGCTAACTTCAGCTCAGAAACTGAGCTACACATGAATTATTTGATGACCCAGAATTCATGCAAGCCCAAAACAGAGTTGTTCTTTCTAGTATCATTTTCTATATTATATATCTTCAATGATGAAGCAATTATATCGTCCGGTTTTTCCAGATATGGCAGAAGAAATTGATTCTGCCACATGGATAACCAGGAATCAATAATATTTGATCTTGTGCATTCCAGTGATGATTTACTCAATTAGTTCTTACAGAAGCATGTTTTTCGCTTTGTTGGATATAGAGTCATTTTGTGTTAAGTGCAGTTCAGTGATAAAAGCTGAGTCTTCCTTATAAGTGAAAGTGTTTTTTCATGTTATTACTGTTATTTACAGTAATATTAAGTATTAGGATCCCAATAATTGTCAATAAGAAGGTAGCATTAAGGAACTTTTAGTTCAAACTTATAATTTTCTTGATAGGGGAACAAGCTTTTAATTGTCAGGTTCTCTATGTCTACATCAAAGATGACCCATCCCAGAGACACATTTGAAGAGAAGCAGGGTCAAAGTGAATATAAATCCTTTTTAATTTGACTTGTGTAGTGATAATAATTTATATTTAAATAGCCTGTAAGTTTATACAAAACACTATTTTTTTTAGAATTCTACGCTGCCGTAAAACATGAGCTTAATTGCAAGGAGAAACATCAAAAAGCCTCCTGGATACTTTTCATGGAGGGACGAGAAGGTAAGAGACGGCTACAGATCTATTTTTACTGTGTTTTTGCTAAGTGGCTAGAAGTTAATAACATCTACTGCATTGCTTTATGTGTGTGTGGCGAGGTGAGGTAACAGTTTAAAACAATATATATTTTTTGATGATCCTCCTTAAACATAAACAGTTGTGATGAAATGACAAGACCATAGACTTTCATATACTCCAAGAGTTATGTACGAAATTTAACAGAGCGGCATGATTTTAGTAGCTAAAAACTGGAAACTACCAAATACACATCAACAGTGTAATGGATAAATCAATGTGGTATATCTATACATTGGAATATTATCCAACAATGAAACTGAATAAACTACAGATACATGTAACAATATGCACAAATTCACAGTTATAATATTAGATGAAATAAGTCAGACACAAACAAATACATTTCATACCTGAGAGTGTGTGTGTGTGTGTGTGTGTGTGTGTGTGTATTCCCCTTAATACAATTTACATAGGCATACATAAATAAATTATGATGTTGGAAGTCAAGATAACCTATAACTTTGGGGGAAAAGAAAGAGCAATGATTTAGAGAGGAAACGAATAGAGGGTATCTTCCAGATTATTGGCAATATTCTCTTTTTTGACCTGGAATGTGGTTACAAAGGGATGTTCATGTTGTCAATTATCTACTCTGCTGTACATTTCTTTTTTGCACTTTCCTTATGAATGTCATATTTTATTAAAGAGTTTAACAATCCCACTTTTAAAACAATTGAGAGAGGGTTTGGGTAGGCAGACCATTCACGTTTCAAATCCTGAATCTGCTACTCATTAGCTTCTGTGGCCTTGGGGAAATGTTATTTAATAATCTGCATCTTGGTTTCCTTATTTGTAAAATGGAATTTATTATAAATTCCTGGGAGTTTGTCATAGATTTAGTAGATTTCACATAACAAGTGCTTTCCACTCAGTGGACTTCAATAAAATTAATGAAAGTTAACTCCTCCCCTGTCTCAACTTTTAATATGCTATTTCATGACAATATACTGATAGCCAGAAGAGGACTATGTGGTCATGTTATTCTGCCATCTGAAAAAGCATTGAGATTCTAAGTCAGCTGGGCTGAGTAAACAAAGTTCAATACAGACTTATAGACACCTGCGGTTGCTTGACTACTGCCAGTCTGCCCAGCATTAGCGCATCAGAAGGGACCAAGAGGGGCCTGGGTATGAGACTGAGCTGATTAGAAAGGCTTGACTGAAAAACTCAATTTGATTCATAGACCCACATTGATCTATCAGTTTCATTCAGGGGTTAATAATTGATCTGTCAATGAGCTAAGACTCCATAGTTTTATTTGGATCAAGATATTCACTCCCAAGAAAATCCACCAAGTTTGCATTTCTTGCATGTTTATATCATGCATTTGAATTTACAAATGCATAATGCACTCAGAGACAATTTTCTGAGTAATGTGGGGCGAACATGGTAAAAGTCATTACTTTATTGACTGCTTGATTCAACCAATAAATATTTATTAAGCACTGATTTTGTGCTGAATCACAGTTCAGTTTTGGTTTGAAGACATGAGCTATTGTTAAGGCATATCTAAAGAAGGTTATATTCAATAAACCACCTTCAATCACATAGACTTACTTGTAGTCTTCTATTTGAACAAAACTTACAGAGTTGATGTAAACTTGGGGCCTTCACATACATTTTCAAAAGTTGTTCGATACCTCTTCATAGAAGGTAGCCCAAATGTTATCATCATAACTACATACATTAACTAATTTACAAATGTATAAAATCTTAACGTATAATAAAGCTGGACTAGAACTGAAGTCTCGTTTTAAACCTACAACCAGCCCAATTAATATTTATTCAGAAAAACATTGTCTAAAAGGAATGAAACAATTTTAAGAATAAATATAGAAGATTTTATTTATATCTACATTTTTGTTTAATTTTATTTTTAAATGAATCAAGGCATTGTGTTAGTACATACTGCAAAATCAGGATAGCTCCTTAGCGTCAATGAGTAGAATTATACTTTTAAAATGTCTTCTTTGTGGTCGACAGCAGTATGAATGAGTAAGAAAGATTGGCTCAAGCATTCTATCTGACTCAACTTTATGAATGAGATTCTTTGGGGAATTACAGAATTTTGATACTGATACAGTGTGGGCATAGGCCAGCATTAAAATTACTGAAAACGAGAAGACTTCTCTATCTTCTTTCTTGGCCTTTGAATCTGGTGAGCTTCCTCTTCAGTAGCAAGAAGACAAACTAACACAACAGATGAGAATCCTCCTGGAAAGCTTGAGCAGAGTGTGTAGCACATCCTGAGCAGCTGGGGATATTAGAGAGTAGTAGTCTCAAGCTGGCCGTTGTCTTTGCCTATTTTTGTGTCTGTCTCTTCCATTAAATGGTTAATTCCTTAACAAAAGGGATTGCTTCTTAATTGTCTTTGTATCCAAAATACCAAGCCAGGGACTTGTACATAGTGGACATTTGATAAATTTTAGTTAACTTCATTAAAAAAAAATGATTGTCATGCTCAATTATGTTTGTCTCCCTACCTCTGCTGAAACCTCCATAAAGGCAAAGATGTCAGTCTTATTCTTTATTCTAGCTGAGTGTCTAATATTACATCTGGCAAATTATAGATACTTAATAATATTGATTATTGGAAACACACTCTCCTCTGCTTACACATCTCTCATATGGCTGAAAATGGTTCCTCCAGTGTTTGAGCCTGGATGGTATTCTAGATCCAGCCTCAATTAAAAAAATACAACTCTCATTTGGGTTTGCTTGCTGTTAACATGGCTGGCTATTCCCTGAACAATGTATTATATCTGTAGACAGAATTACTTGTTAGAGAACAGATATGTATAGAGCCTCAGAATAGCTCACGCAAGAAGGAGGAGCTTTGGACGAGAATAAGTCAGTCAGAATTCCCAGAAAAGAGTCAAGTTACAAGTTTCAAGTATGCAGCTATATATACTCATTAAATGTAATGTTGGCAGTAGTCAGTTCTACTTCATTGAACTTTTCCAACAATCCAATTTGAAAAGCTCATAAGAATAATTGATGCTCAACTCATTGGAGACAGATATTAGAAAAGTCGAAGAACTTAGCATTTATTTTAGATGAGTTTATAACCTAGTGGAAAGAACAAGGAATATACCCTTGAAATGATATTATGGGCAAAGTCCATAGAGTGAAGATAAACAAAATTTGGACTGTATCTAAAATGCCCACCCGTCTCCAGTTCTGAGAGCAGGGGAAAATTGGTGCAAACTTTTTTTTTCCGAATAGAAACAGAAAATACAGACAAATATGAAAGTATAGGATATATGAAATTATTTGTAGGACTGATGACATTTGAGGCAACTTCTTTCCTTTGATATTGCAATAGATATTTTACTTTTGGGGGAGTAAAGTCTAAAGGATTAATAAATATCAGAAGGAATGACTTCCAAATTAAGAGTATTCGGGATAGATTAGAAGTATTTTTCTTTTATCAAGCAATTATTCTATGGCAAGTATTCTCCTCTGTTCTTTGTCATTCGTCTTCCACTTATTTCTCATAAAGCCCTGTAAGTTGAAACATTTATCATCGTTAGTTTAGAGATGAGGAAACTGAGTCACAGAGAAGTTCATCAAGCAAGGAAGTAAGGGGGCCAGGATTTTCCCTTGGTGATCTGAATCAGAGTCCATACTCCTAACCACAAGAGGAGCTGGTTGCCTGAGCCCACTCCCAGACCTTGATGGATGGTGGGAGAAAAAAGAAAGCAATTTCATGAGAATGGCTTCCAGAATAAGGGAGGAAGGTGAGAAGGTGCAGAATTAATATAAAGCTTATGAAAAATAGAGGACAAAAACCCCCAAATACCATTTTTGAGCAAAGACCAGTTGTAGCAATTCAGAGGTAAAAGGTAGGAGGATTCCTGTAAAGTCCTATAATCTAGCAGATGCAGACATTTGGGCTTTGAGTGGGAATGGTAGTTTGGAAGGTCCCTGTGCTCTGAGATATGGAAACAGTCCTGGAACCCGGATAAATCTTTGTTGAACTCCTTGGTTCAGGTATGTCGTGTGGACTAAACATTGGCAGGTTATTAAAGACTGAGAATAACAGTAAGGTCAGGCATAAAATTTAGGTATTAGGGCTGTGCAACTGGAAACCACAGTTATGTTATTCACATATATTGTTTCCAATTTAATGTTCATTTGAAAATATCACTCTGCCCACCTAAAGACTTTAGATAAGCAGTGGCTAATTAAAGAGCCTGGGAATATGATTTCAAAAGATATACACTCTGGAATCACATAGCTGAAAGTAAAATGCAATTTCATAAGTATCTAATGCAGTGGTATATCTAAATTGCTAAGCGAGGTCACTAGCAAGGAAAAAAAGCCATTTTGAGACTTGAAAAATAGAATTGGATGTCTATCCTGTTTTTGTTTTTGGGAGATGTCAGATATGTTTTCACTATGAAGGTGTATGCTTTTATCCACCACTTTAAACCTTCCTTAAAAGTTGCAGGAAAAATTAGCTTGAACCCTGTATTTGCTGTATGTCATGGAACCTCATTACCACATACCTGGCATTCTGACAGAAGCTGGAGAAAATTAGTACCTACAGTTTAGCAATGCTTACATTTAAGAGGTTACTCCGAAGAGTTCTTCCTACTAGCCTGATTGTCCTTACGTTCCAAAGGGGGAAGAATGCAATCTAATTTTTGCTGCATAAACTACATGAAATACTGTCATAAATGAATTCCTTGCTCCTTGTGGAGAAAGCCTGAGATGAGTGTATTCTCTGGAGCAAGGGGGCATAATTATTTCACCATGTGTTTGTTTACTAAAACATTTTTTTATGAAGGGATAATTTCCCTATGGAACCAGCTCCTGAAGAAAGTTCTGGATTTATACCCATTGATAAACCTGTCTTATTATGTCTTCTGCACGAGGCTATATAGTTTTGCAGCAGGCTCCATATTTGGGAAGGTGTTTCATTCAAATGCTGCTGGGCTTTGTAGCTTTTTTCCCCTCTGATCAACTTTTCCCCCCGTTTTAAACCTGTCAAATTGAAAACTATCGAGAAGGTGTAAATAATTACTGGTTGTTATATTTGTTTAAGCGAATCTTTCATTAAGAGTGAGACCACATGCCTAGAATTTCACACATTTTCCACTTCCACAGATGAACCTTTCAGAGAATCTTAATTTGGAACTAAATAATAAACCGCAGGGGAGATGGGAAATCTTTGAAAATACTTTGGAGAATAGCCATTCAGTGAAAAGGGTTAAAGATGAAGAGCCTACCAACTTCAGTCCTAGGAATGAACTTGGCTTTTCCTAGATGGAGACTTACAGGAAGGGGTTGAAGTTCGCTTAGCCTCAGTTTGCTTTACTGGAAAGATGAAAAAAGGAGGCATGATTTTTTTTTTTTAATCAAATGAAGTTATGTCTTAAATTTCAGAGTATTAGAAAATGTATTATTTTAAAAAAATTTTTATTGGAGTATAGTTGCTTTACAATATTGTGTTAGTTTATACTGTACAGCAAAGTGAATCAGCTATACATCTAGATATATCCCCTCTTTTTGGATTTCCGTCTCATTTAGGTCAACACAGAGCACTGAGTAGAGTTCCCTGTACTATACAGAAGTTTCTCATTACTTAATCTATTTTATATGTAGTATCAATAGTGTACATATGGCAATCTCAATCTCCTAATTCATCCCACACACCCCTTCCCCCTTGGTATCCATACGTTTGTTCTCTATGTCTATGTCTCTATTTCCGCTTTGTAAATAAGATTGTCTCTACCAATTTTTTCAGATTCCGCATATATGCGTTAATATATGATATTTGTTTTTCTCTTTCTGCTTACTTCACTCTGTATGACAGTCTCTAGGTCCATCCATGTCTCTACAAATGACCCAATTTTCTTCCTTTTTATGGCTGAGTAATGTTCCATTGTGTATGTGTACCACATCTTCTTTATCCATTCCTCTGTTGATGGACGCTTTTGCACAGCAAAGGAAACTATAAACAAGATGAAAAGACAACCCTCAGAATGGGAGAAAATATTTGCAAAGGAAGCAACTGACAAAGGATGAATCTCCAAAATATACAAACAGCTCATGCAGCTCAGTATCAAAAAGACAAAAAAAAATCAAAAAATGGGCAGAAGACCTAAATAGACATTTCTCCAAAGAAGAGATACAGATGGCCAAGAGGCACATGAAAAGATGCTCAACATCACTAGTTATTAGAGAAATGCAAATCAAAACTACAATGAGGTATCACCTCACACTGATCAGAACGGCCATCATCAAAAAATCTACAAACAATAAATGCTGGAGAGGGTGTGGAGAAAAGGGAACCCTCTTGCACTGTTAGTGGGAATGTAAATTGATACAGACACTATGGAGAACAGTATGGAGGTTCCTTAAAAAGCTTAAAATAGAACTACCATATGACCCAGCAATCCCATTACGAGGCGTATACCCAGAGAAAACCGTAATTCAAAAAGGCACATGAACCCCAGTGTTCATTGCAACACTATTTACAATAGCCAGGACATGGAAAAATGTTGTATTACTATTATAATTCTTTTCTTATCTTGTCCAATTATTATCTGTTGAAATTTATTCAGGTCCAAATGCCACAAGGATTCACTTCTTCTATAGTTACATGGCACAAAACCTGAACCTACCATTGTTCTAGGTTCTGAAGACAGAGCAGTAACCTCTCCTGCATCTCTGATAAGGGAAACAGATAAAAAACATAGTAAGTCGGTGCCATCGAGTACTAAAAAGAACTGAAAAAAGCAAGAAAGGAAAGAGCAAAGGGTGCTGTGTTGGATTGGGTAGACAAGAGGGTCTTCTGTGATAAGGTAGCATTTGAGAAGAGATCACAGTAAGCAAGGGAGTGAGCCAGCTAATGGAAGAGTGTGTGGCAGAGGGAACAGCAAGTGCACTGAGGCAGGGGCAGGCTTTGTGTGTTTCAGGGAGGACCAGGAGGTCACTGCAGATTGAGCATGGTGAGCAGGGGGCAACTTGGCAGAGACAAAGTCAGTTAGCATGGGGCAGGATGATGTAGGGCCTTGGAGGCCAAGTTAAGGAGCTGAGATTTAATTCTGGGGGAGATGTGATGCATTGGAGGGTGCTGAGCCGAGGAGTGACGTGATCTGACATGGATTTTTCTATCAATTTTGTGGAGAAGAGACTACAAGGGGGCCAAGAGTGGAAGCAATTACAAACAAGAGACCAGATGACAAGTGATGGAAGTAAGGGAGGAGATGGTGACAAGTGATCAGATTCTGTAAATATCCTGGAGGCAGAGCTGACAGTATCTCCTGAAAGACTGCATTGTAGGGTATGAAAGCAAGAATAGTCAACTCATACTGCTGCCCTTAAAAATTACAGGTAATTAATTTGAAATGACACTCCCAGCCCATACCAAGCGTTTGTCCTAAGATGCATACTGAGTTAATTTCCTTCTCTTTCACTTGACTTTTATTTTACTTTTACTTTATTTTCATGTTCCTTTTATTTTATGTTAATATTTGAGGATCTCAGGTACATAGAATTGAATTATTCATGTGCCTTTGTTTCTGGAACATCATTATTACTAAGGCAGGCAAGCCCTGTTTTACTGATTTAATTTTATTTTAATGTTTTAACCCTTTCATCTATGATTCTTGTTTGTCTTTTTACCTTTTCACTCTAGTACACGATAAAATATATCTGATATTTGTCCTTATATATTCATCTTTGAAAAATATTTGGGGTTGTTTATAAATCTATGCCTAAAATTTTATATAAATAATATCAAGCTGTAGATTGTGCTTTCTTATCTTTTCTGAAATAACACTATATTTTTAAGAATGTATTCACATTGCTTTATATGCTTGCAGTTCATCATTTCTGAGTGCTGCAGAGTTTTCCATGCCATGTATCAAGCCTGCTGAACTCACCCATTCTTCTAATTATCTCATTCTCCTTACAGCTAATGGTGCTGTGAGAAATATCCCTTTACATGTCTCTTTATAGTCTTGGGTGGCAATTTCTGGGGACTATGACCAGCAATTAGTTTTTGTTTAAATGATATTTATCAACATACCCACAATGAATTTTAACACAGTCAACGATCATTTCACATTGACAACAGAGAATAAGGGTGTTTGGTCAATTTTAAAAAGATAAATAAGTAAATATGTTTATTTTTATTGATCTTGGGGCAGTGGAGAAGATTATAGAATGCTTCAGGGCTCAGCTTTGGTGAATAAGAATTCTACCTGGAAGAGAAAATGAAAACAAACCTTTCATTTATGAAAATGAAACAAAGCAGAATGGAAGATAGTGACAGTCATTCTAAGTTCCAGACTAAAATACATCAGAATCAGGTCCATTCCTTCGGTCAGTGTTTCCATTCCCCTGGAAAGGTTCTTAACCCCAGATCAGAAACTGTCTCCCCACAACCAGTGCCCTTCCAGCACTGCAGAGTAGACTGCTAGGATATCTACATAAACCTCATGATACACGTTTCTCACTTATATAAGTACCCATAGAAAATTCTATTAAAGCATATTTATACAAATAGCTTCAGAACAAATTCTAATAACATTTTGTGTTTGAAATATATATATATATATAACTAAATTGATCCAGCTACTCTGAAAGGCTATATGGTAGTATCAACAAAACAAAATTATTTTATACTCTGCAATTTTATTACTAAGAAGCTAACCAAGAGAAATTTTGCACATGTACACGAGGCATTTGTGCAAGGATATCAATGCAGTGCTGTATATAATTGCCAAAACATTTTAGAAACAATCTAAATGTCTTATTAATAGGATAAAAGCTAAATAAATGATGATATCCTCACATTAGATGGTATGCTATGCCTTGGTTCCAAAAATTGAGATACATCAACCTTTACATACATAAAAACAAGCTTCATATTTCTTTTTCAGTAAAAAAAGCAGTTCTCCTAACAGCATGCACATTATGGTACCATGTCCACTCTTCAGACTCACCATGTTTCTGTGTAGCTCAGAATCTGTTGTTTTGCTCCCAGAGTAAACAAGAGATGGAGCCTTCTTTTGAGGTTTGCTCGTGTGTGTGTTTGTTCACAGAGTGTGCAGTCAGCATCTACCCCCTTGCACCTCAAATCCTTGATAATCCCCTGAGTCTACTTCAGTACGGGCCACAAAAATGCAGAGCTTGAGATTCTCCAGGATAGTGAGCCAGCTGACCAAGACTAATTCTACTGGATGCACCACTGCCCCTCTCCCCACACCACACAAGTTCTTTAAGAGGAAATGAGTTGATGGATGTTGATGATGAAGTGCCTACTTCTGTGTCAGGCACTGTGCTAGACCCTGGAGATTTGATTGGTGAGCAAGAACACAGTGTTGAATGATGTCTAATGTTGAAGCCAGTTTTTAGCATTGGCAGTAGAAAATGTTCTTAATATTCCCAGGTCTAACACCTTTACTAGTCAATTACAGAAGCTTAGGAAGGAAAATCTTTCCTTAGTCCCAGGCTACAAGCTTCATCCCAACGAGCTTTGTGTTACTGTTATGATTAGCCTAGATCCTAGAGCTGCCATACACAGATATCATCGGGATGTTCTCCAGCTTAATGAAAAAACTAAGAAAAACCTGATCTTCTACTTAGAAAAATGGTAGTTAAGTGTGGGATCGTGAGTATAGATTCGGGCTTGGTCTTGCAGGCTTTGGACTGGATTCCGCCCTGCTGATGGGCCCTGCCACTTACCTGACACCACACAGCAGCTCCATCCAGTTTGCTCTGTGCATGGCCCATTCAGCAAATAGACTCCCAGGTGCTACTAAACACCTCCCTCAAGTCTGTGAGTATTGCTCACTTACAAGGGAGGTTTTTCTCTCGGGTTGATATAGCAGTATTTCATTCTCTTTCTAATTTAACACTCCTCCCCTCACCTTCCCCCCCGCCCCCCCCATCCTTTCCAACAGGAGCTATAGAGATCCTGATTAAGCTAAGCGGCAGTTAAACATCCTAACACTGTCATTATCTTTCCTTAAGTAGCCACTTCACCCACGAGAAGAACATTAACTAAACCAGAATTTAATTTTCCAAGGGTATAGGTAGGCTTTCAATTTTCCTGGTTATGGGTTTGTCAGAAGGAGCAGAGAGGCTTTTGTTTATCCTAAGAGACTCTTTAGATTGAATTTAGAATTCACGGGGATGGAGTTTCTCTTTGGATCATGATATTTGTGAAATATATTTCCATCCAACAGTAAAGCAGTATCTGCGGGGGGAGAAACCACATCTTGTGCCGTCTGTTAAAGCTCTGTCAGATCAGCACTGGTGGGGCAGGCAGGTGGCCCACTGATCAGTAGTGACCGCCGAGGCATCACCTTCTCAGGACACATTCTGTTTGTTCCTTAACCGATGTGAATTCAGGACTCAGAAATCCAAGAGCTTCTGCAGGCTGCTAGAGAAAGATCTGCTCAGTTTTCTCCATTCTTCACTGGGATGGGTCCCCATTCTGGTTATTCCTTCACACTGCTCCCAAATTGTTTTTTTTTTTTTTTTTTC
>NW_020173401.1:639049-651050 GCF_003031525.2 Neophocaena asiaeorientalis asiaeorientalis
TTTTTTTTTTTTTTTTTTTCCTCAAAATGTGTAATGGTCACACTTCAGACAGTGAAGTTGAATGCCAGGACTCAGGTTTCATAGGCTGTGGAAATTCGGGAGCCTCAGATACTCTGTAAGGGAAGTGGAGGGCAGCTGGGTTTGGAGGATCTGATGTGATCTGATTCTGTGGCGTGGCCCACCTCTTTTTACCAAGCCATTTTGTGCCTCTGATCTCCTTGCCAGCACCTTCCAGTCGCATGAGCCTTTTTTGTCCTGGAAACTCGCCAAGATGGTCCCCATTTTAGAGCCTTTGTAGACTCACTCGGTTTCACTACTTGTAAATATTTTTTCTCCTGACGTTCCCACACATTCGGCTTGTTCCTTTAATTCAGATATAAGCTTAATGTCTTCTTTGGGACACTTTTCCTGACGTCCCAATGAAAGTCACCACCTAGTAACTTTGTTCACTTATGTTTTTGTATTTTTGTGTGAGTAACTTTTCATTTTACTTTTACATTTTGATTTTCATGTTAAAAAATTCAAATGAATTTTATTCTGGATTCAGTGTCTGCCTTTGTTTTCTTCTGTAATAATTTTAGGATAACCCTAGGACAAAGGATTTTCTGAGTTGTTGGGTAAATCTCTGACAGGCCTTGAAGAAGTCAATTATTATCCCAAGTGCTTTTGGTAGTTGAATATGGTGGAATCCCCCTCAACCACCAACACTGATAAAAAAGCCTGGATCCTCAAAGACCGGCCTTGCAGGTTCACAAAAGCTAGATTTCTTATAGCCAACATTATTATTATTATTATTTATTATTTATTTTTTTTGCGGTATGCAGGCCTCTCACTGCCGTGGCCTCTCCCGTTGCGGAGCACAGGCTCCGGACGCGCAGGCTCAGCGGCCATGGTTCACAAGCCCAGCCGCTTCACGGCATGTGGGATCTTCCCAGACCTGGGCACGAACCCGTGTCCCCTGCATCGGCAGGCAGACTCTCAACCACCGCGCCAGGTTCTGTGGGATAATACAAACAGGAAGAGGGCATGGCCCCTGCCTTCAAGGAGCTCATAGTCTAGTGCAGGAGATGGGAATGGAGATTTATAATTGGGGGCACAAGGCACATTGTAGAACAAGAGTTCTAACCAAACAGCCAAGGAAGGACAGACAAAGAGATGAATCCCAGATGGTGCATCTGGCAGGCACCAGACTGTTTATCACATAGTGTATTTAGGGAAAGTGGCTTAAAATAAATGTCCCTCATACACCAGTGTTGAAGGGGTTGTCAGTCTCTACCTCAGCATTTGAAATACTCATAGCTTCTGATGAGCTTAGCATTCTTAACATTAGGCTAAGAATAGCACAGGGCAGGCAATGAGGCCTGAGATCAGTGCTGTTGCCAGGGAGCTGGGGAGGACTTAGGCTCCACAGGCATCATCAGAAACCGATAATCCAATGCTTCTCCATTCAGAAAGCTGTTGGCAACTGCAGTCTGTAAAACAGCACCTCTGTACCTTGCAACTAATCTGGAAAAACTGTCCTTTATCCAAATTTAACTTACTCCCTCTCCACATCCATATCATTCCTAGATTCCAGAGTCCCAAGTATTGATTAAGCGTTCTGTTACTAAACTCATTTTGCAGTTAAGGTATATACTCTTTACTCAAGCAAGCATCAAAGGTTATGGTGTTTCACTCCATATTGTCTGGTGCTTACCCCTATGAAGGGTAAATCATTGGTAAATGGTATAATTATAGCAATTTTCGGATACATGTCCTTTACCCAAGAGGGTTTTGTGCCTACATTTCCTCAGTTGACTATATGTTATGAGCTTGGGATTCAAGCAGACATGTGGCTTCAGGGGGAGGGCTCTTTCCTTTTGAATTAACCACTTTCCTCTACATGTGTATCTCCTAGTAAGCTATGACAGTACAGAGGTCCAAGACAGCCAATGGTGGTATCCAGAGGTATTAATTTTGTCCAGGGATGGAAGCAACTGGTTCACCACGCGTATCTGGAGAAAATAAGTTAGAAGTAATTATGCCAGAGTTGAGTCCGGGAAAATAATTCAAAATTGTGTATTTTACAGGAGAAAATTTGGCAAATACAACTATTATTTATATCAACAAGTTAAATTGACTTTCTTATGATTCTTTTTCACATGTTAAGAATTTGTTTAAAATACATCTAGTAGAATATTTAAAGAAAAGTTATTTTGACGGGGAGGCCCTAGTTTCTATTGAATTTTATGACTTGTTACAAAATATTTTTCATTACCATTGCTATGGGATGTTTGTCATTATCACGTAGGAGAACAGTTCCCAGGCTTGTTTCTTGTGTCACCAGAGGTATTTAGGGTTCCATGGTATCCAGTAAGCTACAGAATGCAGAAAGACAGAGATTGTGTATTTAGTTGATCTAAGAGAACAATGAGGCACTTTGAGCATAGTCTCTTCTTTCATTTGGGTGCCCAGTGTAGCTTCACCAACTGGGGTTAAAACCACAGTCAAAGCAAGGGAACATAAAGCTGTTGGTGATCTCTTCCTAAATCCACTTTCCAGCTCTGATCTACCAATGGACCCAAGATGGCACATTTTCCTTAATCTTGCCTTAATGAAAACTTGCCATTACAAATTTAAACCACTTTCTTGGAGTCTTCCACAATTCCATGTTTTTCCTCTACTTTGAGTGTATTTCACCCTTTCTTTCATTTTTTATTCAAGGTCTAGGGTCTTTGACATCTCTGTCAAGGTTTAGTCTAATAATCCCAGGCATTTCTGCTGTGTGCCAACAGCACTTGACTCAAATTACTGATATAACACTTACCTGGAAAAATTAGTATTAGTTTCATATTGTCTGCTTTTGTCCCCTTTTTAGCAGCTTCCAAGTCTCATATATTTTGTATTTTTATGCCTCACAAAGTAACATCCAGTAGAGCTAAAAATAATTCAGTATTAATTGATATATTAGATCCCACATGCCGCGCAGCGGCTAGGCCCTTGAGCCATGGCCACTGAGCCTGCGCGTCCGGAGCCTGTGCTCTGCAACAGGAGGGGCCACAACAGTGAGAGGCCCACGTACCGCAAAATAGATAAATAAATAAATAACAGTAGTCTAGATAAATGATTTTCATAGTAAGAAAGTAGACAATTCAAAGAAGAATGATATTTTGCAGCCATTAATAAAATGACTCAGTCCTAGAGTTGGAGGAGGACCTTAGGGATTGTGTAGACTGAGCTCCATGTCTTTTGAGAAAGAGACTCAGAGAGGTAAAATGATATATGATCTCAAGCACATTCATGATTTTGATTAGCAAATGAATGCCAACAATTAAGAAACAGCTATGGGGACTTTCCTGGCAGTCCAGTGGTTAAGAATCCACCTTCCAATGCAGGGGATGTGCGTTCGATCCCTGGTCGGGGAACTAAGATCCCACGTGCCGCGGGGTAACTAAGCCCGCGTGCCCCGACTAGAGAGCCCACACGCCACAACTAAAGAGCCCACATGCTGCAACTAGAGAGGCTGCACGCCACAACGAAGAGCCCTTGCACTTCAACGAAGACCCAGTGCAGCCAAAATAAAAAACAAAAAAACAGCTGTGGCTTCAGCAGTAGCTTCTCCATGTTGCAGAAACTTCTATCCAAGTCCTTTGTGAATATCTCCTGCACATGTCCCAGTGGCACTCAAATATCTAAACTGACCTTAATATCTACTCCTGTCTTCTTTATTTTGCCTCTTCTATTTGACTATAGCAGTTGTTATCCCAATACATCCACACTTTCAATCCCAAAACCCAAGTTTTGCCTCTGAATCATCTTATTTTCATCAACCTCTGACAGTATTCTCTGAAAGTATTTCTCAGATTTATCTTCTCAGTCTCCACTCACTCAAGCTTAATTTACTCCCACTTGTCCCTCTATGATATGGGTTAATTTAATAACTTTGTGACTGTCTCCCTTCCTCCAAACTGTTCCATCCAGGCCATCCCAGGCATTGTGGTGAGAATGATCTTTTTGTGACTTTACTCCTCAAAATTAAAGTCTAAACTTCTTAGCATGATTTTTCATGATATTGCTCCACCTATCATATCCAGACCCTTTTCTTATCCCATGCATATATCAGCCTCATGACATCCTGACCTAATAGAAGTTTTTCAAACATATCATGCCCACTCCTGCATCCCTTGTTGAGGATAATTTTTGGCTATTCACTGTTCTGTCCCAAGCCCCTTAGCCTAATCTACGGCACATGATAGGTTCTCAATCAATATTTGTAGAATTTAAACTAGATAAGGAGTGGAGATGATATGTCTTGAAATTCATGGCTCCTTCTATTACATTGTGTAACCAACCTGCTGGACAGAAATGTTTGCAATCACTTATGAAGAACATCCAACTCAGCTCTAAGTGCCCAGAGGTGTGGCATTCACATTTTCAAATTGTCTGGATCATTTTGTCCCTCTTGCCTTGCTTTGCCACACTTGCCTTGGGATATTTTAAAGTCAATGAGAGAAGGCATGATGTAGTATAACGTACATGGTATTTTTGTCACTTTGGTCATTGGTTGAAGCCTTAGGGCTCATAGCTATAAGCTGTGTGATCTTAGACATGTAGATAAACATATCTGAGTGTTAGTTTTCTTCCTAGCAAAATGCTGTAATGATAATTGCCTCATAAGGTTAAAGAATAACAGCATATGTATAGCAGGTAGAACTCCAAGTACACTCAATAAATGTTTGCTTTCCTTTTTTATTATTTTGTGACCGTAGTCTAGTTTGGTCTGAGATATATTTGAAACTCTGAACCAAGTTTTCTTTGAGAAGATGTTTGAACAACTGCCAAAAGCAGAATATCAAAATACATGGCTTTCAATTATTCATTCTCTTTCATCCCTTACATTGCTTTAGGTATTCAGATATTGTCTGCATCGCCAAATACGCATTAGGTTGATAAATTGAGAGTGAAGGGACATTATCCTAGAGCAGTATGAACTAGTCTATGATGCTGTCTGATGTGGCCTGAGAGAAATGTATGGTTTAGTGTAGCATACTTGTAAAGAACACTGACTGTAATTATGGAAACTGGAGGTTTTATCCCAGGACTATTATTACCTGAATTTGGACAAGTTACCCATATTTGCAGGGTCTATATTATTCATCCATAGAATAAAATAATAGAGTATTGACAGTTGGTGGGAGAGGTCTTACATAACTCAAGGTTTTAAAAAGTCTATGATTCTTTTAGTGCTTGTCAAATAGAGTCAATCATAAAGGCCACAAACAATTATTTTTAAAATGATTAATAAATAATAAGATAACACTATAACAAAATGGATGATTTTGGCTTACGAGGGATGCTTTATTAGTTATCCTTTTGTGTGTGTGTGTGTGTGTGTGTGTGTGTGTGTGTGTGTATAGACACACACACACAACTGATCATTGATCTAACCTGAATTAAAAAGTGATGCTGGGGGGAAAAAGTTTCCCAGGGAAAAGATGCTGACTGAATCATTTTTTAATGTGATTGGGAAGAAGTTTCTTAATGTAATTAAAAAGACAGTACTTAATGTAGAACATTCTGCCACAGCTTTATTTGGTCCATTTTCTAATTTTAAAAAGGAAAACACATTAAAAATGAAATGAATGGACCATAATACATGCCCTATGCCAGTTGGAATGATGGATGGGCTGCAAAAAGAAATACCCAAGGCCCACAATAGCCATGTGATAAAAGAGTAAGTCCTTGGTTCTTTGTAGCCAACAGAAGTGAAAGTGTTTAATGATCCCTTCTAACAAATGAGTAATTTTCATTATCTGTCAGTATTCTTTTGTTTTCTCTTCTTTACATTATTCTATTCAACTTTGTTTCCTAGTTTTATAACTAAAAGTCCTTGAATATGAGTAAGAGGGGAAAGAGAAAAACCCTATAAGGAAATACTTTTTATAAAGGCAAGTATTGCCTTTCAGAAAACTTAGGAAATGATCCCTCTTTGCAGTAGGGAAGGAAAGAATTTTGATTGAATGATGATGGATCTGTCTGAATGTAATGAAATATATTTGTTTCTTGTTAAACAATGCAGCTTTTCAGAATGTTTAATACAGGTTTTTATGCCCTCTGTCCAGCAAAGTGCTGTTTGGATGTGCCGTGTCGTATGCAGTAAGTTTATTCCCAGGCAGGACAGCAGAGCTCTGATGAGGCATCTTTAGTAGGGGAGGGAGACCTAGTTGAAGGTCTTGCCCTGAAGTTGTGCAGGCACTAGGCCAAAAGCTGTACCCAAAGAAGCATAGTGATACTGGACTTTGGGAGCTGTACAAAGGAGAGCCAGCCTGGGTGAAAGAGGGCCAGGGCATTTTCAGTTAGAATCAATATTTGAAGTTATTAGGTCATAATGCATGGTTTGGGATATTCTAATTAATTATGGTAGAGTCCTATCCTGCACCAAAGTGGAAGAGGAGAATGCATCCCATGAAGTGCTGGTTATAAAGCTATTTTTCTCAGCTTCAAACCCACCCTTCTGTACTCTGCTTTGTGATGCAAAGGCTAAGAATTTGCAAACCACATTTCTCCTTTGGAAACTGAGTTTCTGTCAGATTCCAGCAATAGGAGTGCAAGAGGAAGACCAAGAGTCTGGCTGAATTAAAAGGATAAATGCAGAGTTACCAATAAACACGCAGGATGTTTTAGCATGACTCGAAGGGGACTTAGAAGGGACTTCTTTTTTTATTTGGGAGTTAAAAACTATGCTGCCTGCGCTCTGTGCAGATGGAGGAGAGGTATATTGTTCTACGTATTCACTTTTGATTAAATAATCTTCCAGCCTATTTCTCACTCCCACTCTCTGTCCTACATCCCATGCTGGGTCCAGAGACTCTCTTGGACTTCTTTTAGAAGAAGACTTCTTTTTTCAGCTTCCTCATACTTACATTATTCCATCAGTCAACATTCTCCCATTCCATTCCCTGTCTATAGTCCAAAATTTTCTTGAACTGTCTCACCTATTCCTGAATTCAATTCCCTTTCCCACTGTGGGTTTATTCCTTTTGAAAGCTCCAAACGTTGATTTCATTTGAATCTGGATATGAACTAGAGGTGAATATATATGTGCTCTGTCCTCCATCTTAAACCTAAAGTTTTAAATCTTCTTTAAAGAAATTGTTACAAATTATAACTGACATTGATTTTTGCTTCCATGTCTTATACATTCAGTAAAAAGGATTTTCATGATGCCTTCTTTGATTTTTCAATATTGTCACATTGTTTCAGATAAATAAATTGTTACTGTTTATTCAGAAATTGCAGATAGGATTTATACTCTGCAAGAAAAATTTGTTAAGACAGTGTATGGAATAAGCTGTAACCTCAGATGTATCTTCTTATTTGAGATTCACTTATCACTTGCTATTTGACCTTAGCAAGTCACTTAACCTCTCTGAGCCACCAATTTTCACATCTGTAAAATGGAAATAATGATACTTATCTCATAGACTTATCTTAAAAATTCAATATATATACTAAAGCAAATATTATACACACACACACATACACACACACACACACACACTAAAGCAAATAAATTACCAGGAAATTTTGAAAGAGAATAAATTAAAATCATAGAGGAAGACCATTTTTATGGTATAACTGTAGATAGAAAGTGATAAATGTGGTCCTAACCAAACATATCCATTTTTTTGAACTTAAGAAAATAAAGGCTTAGAAAAACTTAAATGCACTATTTTCTGTATACAAGAAACATTTACTGGAAATGGAAGAAGAAATACTTGCCTGAGAAATCTGAAAGGGCTTCAAATTTGTCATGATTTGGGAAAAGAAGTTCTGTAGCTCAAGAAAGGCCACATAGATCTAACTGCATGAGTGTTGATGGCAGAATAAACCCCACCTTCACCGCAAAGATGTCCATGCCCTAGTCCCTAGAACCTGTGAATACATTATGTTACATTGCAAAGGTATCCTTACAGATGTAACTAAGGTTATGTGTTTTAAAATATGGCCATTATCCTGCATTAACATGAATTACCTAATCATATGAGAACTTAAAAGCAGATAGCTTTTTCCTGGCTGGTGTCACAGAGATGTAGCGGAAGAAGTAGGCATAGAGAAAATGGAGGTGGCCAAGGATCTCAGTCTTACAACAACAAGAAATTGAATTCTGCCAACCACCTGAATAAGCTTGGAAGTGGATTCTTGCCCAGAGTCACCTGAAGGGAGTGCAGCCCTGCCAATACCTGGATTTGCCCTTGAGACTCTAAACAGAGTTCCTGGCCTGGCTGAGCCGCCTGGACTTCTGACCTACAGGACTGTCAACTAATCAGTGAATGATGCTTTAGGCCAATCCATTCCTGGTTATTCGTGATGCAGAAATAGAAAACTAATACAAGAAAGAGGGCAGAATGTATACGGCAGGTTCTGGGCTTAGAGAAGAACCCATTCTAGGTTAGGTAGAACAGTGGGGAAAAGGAGTAATTTCAAATGACCAGACATATATGTAAGGGGGAGATTTTCTTCATGCTCTTGTTAACAATGGAAACTAAAGAATTTGAAAGAAAAGAGGAATGAGATCAGAACTTACTGAAAGGAAACTCTGTTGTCAATGAGTCAGGTGCTATGCAATTTTCCAGGAAATAATCTGGGTATTACATGAGCATGGAGAGGTGAGATTTGGGGATGTGGGGAGTGTAGGAGAAAGATAAGAAAGCTGGAAGGTTTCTAACTTGGTCTCAGTCGCTAACTAGGTGATCGAGCAGATTGGAAAATACAAAGAAAAGCACTTACATTCCTAAGAGCACAGTCTTTATGGTAAACTACAGCTAGTGTACTTCCTCCCTCTGGGAGTCAGTTGTCTTATCTGAAAGTGGGTGTGATAATAATGCCGAATTCTCAGGGTGGTGGTGAGGATTAAATGAGATGATACATATTTACCTTTTAAGGCTATTGAATAATTAGATGAGGTGACAAGTGCAAATCTGGGATTAATATGCTGACCCCCAGAGAGCACTAAATTGAGATGGGAAATAATTATCTTTATTTCAACAGTTTCTACAGCTAATTAGAGGCAAAGCATGGCTACAGTTGGCTCTCTTGACCTGCTCTCACAGCCTTTCCCCACTTCCAGTCTCCAGAGGAGGACAGATTAGCTGTTCTTTCCCTTTCTTAAAATAGACAACTTTCCTTAATATAGATTCTCCAGTTAACCCAAGTTGTCTCATGAAATGGAAGCTACTTTTCTTACTGAAAACTGGCTAAGAAAAGTGATGGCAAGTTCTTTTTCAGATAGGAATAACTCAATCATACTAAGACATTAACTCACTCTTCTAAAGATCCACTTTCCTCCCATCCATTGGCAAATTTGTATCAAGTCTCAAAGCATTAATTAAAATATCTTTGCCAAATATCTTTTGTTAATAAGCTGTTTTTCAAGTTCAAATGGTGGAGTTGTTACCACCAGAGAACGTGGACAGCTGGAGTGTCTGAGAGAAAGCAGATTTACAAAGACACAAAGCTCTGAGTACTGGGAGCATCAAACAAGCTGTTTTCTGAAAGGAAAAATAGCTGTAGTATGGACCTTGAAGTATATATTCAAAATATTTCCAAGTCATTTTTGAACTATTTTAAATGAATAATTTCAGGATGTTAGTCATGCATTTCATTTCTTAAAATATATATGTGGAAAAGGGAATAACACTGCTTATTTTAGGATGAGGAGATAATTTGGGATGAGTGGTGCATTCATCCCTTAGATATTGGTGCTTTAAAAAACAATGCCAGGAGGATGCACAGTTTTACAAATGTAAACCTTCTTAACGTGCTTTTAAAAAGTTCGTAGGGATGTAAAAATTTCCAACATAATACATTCAATTTTGGTCTCATTTTCTTGTCTGTTTTTATTATATTTATTTATTTATAACTTGCTGGAAAATAATTTAAACTGCCTTATAAAAATTCATATCTTAAAGCAGAATGAAAACGAGAAAGAAGTGAAAAAGTTTGAAGTAAAGGGAAAAATGTAGAAACTAAGGCAGAGCTAGTTGATAGATAAACAACCACTTCAAAGATTATATGCGTTGCACAAGGTGCCACACATTTGAATGTAAGCTTAGCTCAGAAAAGAACAGCTCTTTCCTTGTTTTGAGACTGTGGGTTAGTTTCTTCCATTGATCACAGTGAACAGAACAATGAACAAAATCATGAGCAAAATCCTCAACAATGTCCATATGTTAAACACACGGAACACCAGTTGCATAACACTGGTTCTTTTGATCTTCATGAATACAGGTACCTGACATGATATGAATATATTCAACAAACACAGTTTCTTTTGTTTTTTACATCTTTATTGGAGTATTATTGCTTTACAATGGTGTGTTAGTTTCTGCTTTATAACAAAGTGAATCAGTTATACATATACATATGTTCCCATATCTCCTCCCTCTTGCGTCTCCCTCCCTCCCACCCTCCCCATCCCAACCCTCTAGGTGGTCACAAAGCACCAAGCTGCTTTCCCTGTGTTATGCGGCTGCTTCCCACTAGCTATTTTACCTTTGGTAGTGTATATATGTCCATGCCACTCTCTCACTTTGTCACAGCTTACCCTTCCCCCTCCCCATATCCTAAAGTCCGTTCTCTAGTAGGTCTGTGTCTTTATTCCCGTCTTACCCCTAGGTTCTTCATGACTTTTTTTTTCTTAGATTCCATATATGTGTTAGCATACGATATTTGTCTTTCTCTTTCTGACTTACTTCACTCTGTATGACAGACTCTAGGTCCATCCACCTCACTACAAATAACTCAATTTCGTTTTCTTTTATGGCTGAGTAATATTCCATAGTATATATGTGCCACATCTTCTTTATCCATTCATCCGATGATGGACACATAGCTTGCTTCCGTCTCCTGGCTATTGTAAATAGAGCTGCAATGAATATTTTGCTACATGACTCTTTTTGAATTATGGTTTTCTTAGGATATGTGCCCAGTAGTGGGATTGCTGGGTCGTATGGTAGTTCTATTTGTAGTATTTTAAGGAACCTCCATACTGTTCTCCATAGTGGCTGTACCAATTCACTTTCCCACCAGCAGTACAAGACTGTTCCCTTTTCTCCACACCCTCTCCAGCATTTATTGTTTCTAGATTTTTTGATGATGGCCATTCTGACCAGCGTGAGATGATATCTCATAGTACTTTTGATTTGCATTTCGCTAATGGTTAATGATGTTGAGCATTTTTCATCTGTTTGTTGGCAACCTGTATATCTTCTTTGGAGAAATGTCTATTCAGGTCTTCTGCCCATTTTTGGATTGGGTTGTTTGTTTTTCTGTTATTGAGCTGCATGAGCTGCTTGTAAATTTTGGAGATTAATCCTTTGTCAGTTGCTTCATTTGCAAATATTTTCTCCCATTCTGAGAGTTGTCTTTTGGTCTTGTTTATGGTTTCCTTTGCTGTGCAAAAGCTTTGAAGTTTCGTTAGGTCCTATTTGTTTATTTTTGTTTTTAATTCCGTTTCCATAGGAGATGGGTCAAAAAGGATCTTGCTGTAATTTATATCATAGAGTGTTTGGCCTATGTTTTCCTCTAAGAGTTTGATAGTTTCTGGCCTTACATTTAGGTCTTTAATCCATTTTGAGCTTATTCTTGTGTATGGTGTTAGGAAGTGTTCTAATCTCATACTTTTACATGTACCTGTCCAGTTTTCCCATCACTGCTTATTGAGGAGGCTGTCCTTTCTCCACTGTACATTCCTGCCTCCTTTATCAAAGATAAGGTGTCCATATGTGTGTGGGTTTATCTCTGGGCTTTCTATCCTGTTCCATTGATCTATATTTCGGTTTTTGTGCCAGTACCATGCAGTCTTGATTAGTGTAGCTTTGTAGTATAGTCTGAAGTGAGGGAGCCTGATTCCTCCAGCTCCGTTTTTCGTTCTCAAGATTGCTTTGGCTATTCGGGGTCTTTTGTGTTTCCATACAAATTGTGAAATTTTTTGTTCTAGTTCTGTGAAAAATGCCAGTGG
>NW_020173401.1:651080-691434 GCF_003031525.2 Neophocaena asiaeorientalis asiaeorientalis
TTGTATTGCTATAAACTTCCCCCTTAGAACTACTTTTGCTGTATCCCATAGGTTTGGGGTCGTCATGTCTCCATTGTCATTTGTTTCTAGGTATTTTTTAATTTCCTCTTTGATTTCTTCAGTGATGACTTCGTTATTAAGTAGTGTATTGTTTAGCCGCCATGTGTGTGTATTTTTTACAGATCTTTTCCTGTAATTGATGTCTAGTCTCATAGCCTTGTGGTCGGAAAAGATACATGATAAATTTCAATATTCTTAAATTTACCATGGCTTGATTTGTGACTCACGATATGATCAATCCTGGAGAATGTTCCATGAGCACTTGAGAAAAATGTGTATTCTGTTGTTTTTGGATGGAATGTCCTATAAATATCAATTAAGTCTATCTTGTTTAATGTATCAATAAACCTTGTGTTTCCTTATTTATTTTCATTTTGGATGATCTGTCCATTGGTGAAAGTGGGGTGTTAAAGTCCCCTACTATGAATGTGTTACTGTCGATTTCCCCTTTTATGGCTGTTAGTATTTGCCTTATGTATTGAGGTGCTCCTATGTTGGGTGCATAAATATTTACAATTGTTATATCTTCTTATTGGATTGATCCCTTGATCATTATGTAGTGTCCTTCTTTGTGTCTTCTAATAGTCTTTATTTTAAAGTCTATTTTGTCTGATATGAGAATTGCTACTCCAGCTTTTGGTTTCCATTTGCATGGAATATCTTTTTCCATCCCCTTACTTTCAGTCTGTATGTGTCTCTAGGTCTGAAGTGGGTCCCTTTGTAGACAGCATATATATGGGTCTTGCTTTTGTAACCATTCAGCCAATCTGTGTCTTTTGCTGGGAGCATTTAGTCCATTTACTTGTAAGGTAATTATCAACATGTATGTTCCTATTACCATTTTGTTAATTGTTTTGGGTTCGTTATTGTAGGTCTTTTCCTTCTCTTGTTTTTCTTGCCTAGAAAATTTCCTTTAGCATTTGTTGTAAAGCTGGTAGGTGATCCTGAACTCTCTCAGCTTTTGCTTGTCTGTAAAGGTTTTAATTTCTCCATCAAATCTGAATGAGATCCTTGCTGGGTAGAGTAATCTTGGATGCATGTTTTACTCCTTCATCACTTTAAATTATGTCCTGCCAGTCCCTTCTGGCTTGTAGAGTTTCTGCTGAAAGATCAGCTGTTAACCTTATGGGGATTCCCTTGTGTGTTATTTGTTGTTTTTCCCTTGCTGCTTTTAATATGTTTTCTTTGTATTTAATTTTTGACAGTTTGATTAATATGTGTCTTGGCGTATTTCTCCTTGGATTTATCCTGTATGCGACTCTCTGTGTTAATGTTGGTGTGTTTAATGTTGTCCCAGAGGTCTCTGAGACTGTCCTTCGTTCTTTTCATTCTTTTTTCTTTATTCTGCTCTGCGGTAGTATTTCCACTATTTTATCTTCCAGGTCACTTATCCGTTCTTCTTCCTCAGTTATTTTGCTATTGATCCCATGTAGAGTATTTTTCATTTCATTTATTGCGTTGTTCATCATTGTTTGTTTCATCTTTAGTTCTTCTAGGTTCTTGTTAAATGTTTCTTGCATTTTGTCTGTTCTCTTTTCATGATTTTGGATCATCTTTACTATCATTATTCTGAATTCTTTTTCAGGTAGACTGCCTATTTCCTGTTCATTTGTTAGGTCTGGTGGGTTTTTATCTTGCTCCTTCATCTGCTGTGTGTTTTTCTGTCTCCTCATTTTGCTTATCTTACTGTGTTTGGGGTCTCCTTTTTGCAGGCTGCAGGTTCGTAGTTCCCGTTATTTTTGGTGTCTGTCTCCAGCAGCTAAATTTGGTTCAGTGGGTTGTGTAGGCTTCCTGATGGAGGGGACTAGTGCCTGTGTTCTGGTGGATGAGGCTGGATCTTGTCTTTCTGGTGGGCAGGTCCACGTCTGGTGGTGTGTTTTGGGGTGTCTGTGGCCTTATGATTTTAGGCAGCTAATGGGTGGAGTTGTGTTCCTGTCTTGCTAGTTGTTTGGCATAGGGTATCTATCTAGCACTGTATCTTGCTGGTCGTTGAGTGAAGCTGGGTGCTGGTGTTGAGATGGAGATCTCTGGGAGATATTCGCCATTTGATATTATGTGGAGCTGGGAGGTCTCTTGTGGACCAGTGTCCTGTAGTTGGCTCTCCGACCTCAGAGGCACAGCACTGACTTCTGGCTGCAGCACCAAGAGCCTTTCATTCACACGGCTCAGAATAAAAGGGAGAAGAGGTAGAAAGAAAGAATTAGTAGAAGTAGAAAGAAAGAACGAAAGAAACAAAGATCAAGAGAAAGAACCAAAGAAAGAAAGAGAAAGAAGGAACGAAATAAAGAAAGGAGTGAGATAGGGAGGGAGGGAGGGAGGAAGGAAGGAAGGAGGGAAGGAAGGACAAAAAGAAAAAGAAAGAAGATAAAGTAAAATAAAATAAGATAAAATATAATGAAGTTATTAAAATAGAAAATAATTATTAAGAAAAAAAAATTTTTTAAGCAAAAAACAAAAATATGGATAGAACCCTCACACAAATGGTGGAGGCAAAGCTATACAGACAAAATCTCACACAGAAGCATACACATACACACTCAGAAAAAGAGGAAAAGGGGAAAAAATCATAAATCTTCCTCTCAAAGTCCACCTCTTCAATTTGGGATGATTCGTTGTCTAACGGAGGGAAGGAAGGAAGGAAGGAAAGAAAGAAAGAAAGAAGATAAAGTAAAATAAAATAAAGTTATTAAAATAAAAAATAATTGTTAAGAAAAAACAAAAAAAACAAGAAAGACAAAACCAAAAAAATGGACGGATAGAACCCTAGGACAAATGGAAGCAAAGCCATACAGAGAAAATCTCACACAGAAGCATACACATACACACTCAGGAAAAGAGGAAAAGGGGAAAAAATAAATCTTGCTCTCAAAGTCTCCCTCCTCAATTTGGGATGATTTGTTGTCTATTCATGTATTCCACAGATGCAGGGTACATTGATTGTGGATATTTAATCAGCTGTTCCTGAGGCTGCTGGGAGAGATTTCCCTTTCTCTTCTTTGTTCGCAAAGCTCCAGGGGCTCAGCTTTGGATTTGGCCACGCCTCTGAGTGTAGGTCGCCTGAGGGCATATGTTCTTCACTCAGACAGGATGGGGTTAAAGGAGCAGCTGATTCAGAGGCTCTGGCTCACTCAGGCTGGGGGGTAGGGAGGGGCACGGAGTTCGGGGTGAGCCTGCGGCAGCAGAGGCCGGCGTGACCTTGCACCAGCCTGAGCGCGCCATGTGTTCTCCCGGGGAAGTTGTACCTGGATCCCGGGACCCTGGCAGTGGCGGGCTGCACAGGTTCCCTGGGAGGGGAGGTATAGTGACCTGTGCTCTCACACAGGCTTCTTGGTGGCGGCAGCAGCAGCCTTAGCGTCTCATGCCCGTCTCTGGGGTCTGCGCTCTTAGCCGCGGGTCCCGCCCGTCTCTGGAGCTCCTTTAAGCAGCGCTCTTAATCCCCTCTCCTCTTTCACCAGGAAACAAAGAGGGAAGAAAAAGTCTCTTGCCTCTTCGGCAGGTCCAGACTTTTCCCCGGACTCCCTCCCGGCTAGCCATGGTGCACTCACCCCTCCAGCCTGTGTTCGTGCCGCCAACCCCAGTCCTCTCCCTGTGCTCCTACCGAAGCCCGAGCCTCAGCTCCCAGCCCTGCCCGCCCCGGCGGGTGAGCAGACAAGCATCTCGGGCTGGTGAGTGCCGGTCGGCACCGATCCTCTGTGCGGGAATCTCTCCGCTTTGCCCTCCGCACCCCTGTTGCTGTGCTCTCCTCCTCGGCTCCGAAGCTTCCCCTGCTCCGCCACCCGCAGTCTCCGCACACGAAGGGGCTTCCTAGTGTGTGGAAACCTTTCCTCCTTCACAGCTCCCTCCCACTGGTGCAGCTCCCGTCCCTATTCTTTTACCTCTGTTTATTCATTTTTCTTTTGCCCTACCCAGGTACTTGGGGAGTTTCTTACCTTTTGGGAGGACTGAGATCTTCTGCCAGGGTTAAGTGGGTGTTCTGTAGGAGTTGTTCCACGTGTAGATGTATTTCTGATGTATCTGTGGGGAGGAAGGTGATCTCTGCATCTTACTCTTCCGCCATCTTGCCCCATCCATTCAAACAGTTTCTAATATGGTCTGATATGATGCTGCCCGTATTATTCGGGGGTATATTTTGGAATTAGAAGAATGGATGGGTATGCATCTATCAGCCTCATTTTCCATTAAAGCTCTTCTCTTGGATGATGTTTTAAAGGACTTGAGCAGTGGGGAGTTCAGTATTATGCTCCAGGAGAGGTTCACGTGTGCATGCTTAAATTATCTGAGCAAGGGAGAAGACTGACACACTCTTGGGGAGCACAGGGAATCTGTGTTGTAATTGTGCTATTAAATTCACAGTTCTCTCCCTACTTATTTAGTAGAGAATTGCTTTATAAATCAATTCACTTATTAAAAACTAATATTTATTGAGGCTCCATTAGCTCCTCCCAGGCAGTTTTTCTGTAGGTCACAATGATTATACAATAAATCTAATTCAAGACTTCAAAAATTTAAAGGCTTAGCGCCCATCATCGGATGAATGGATAAAGAAGATGTGGCACATGTATACAATGGAATATTACTCAGTCTTAAAAAGAAATGAAATTGAGCTATTTGTAATGAGATGGATAGACCTAGAGTCTGTCATACAGAGTGAAGTAAGTCAGAAAGAAAAAGACAAATACCGTATGCTAACACATATATATGGAATTTAAGGGAAAAAAATGTCATGAAGAACCTAGGGGTAAGACAGGAATAAAGATGCAGACCTACTGGAGAACGGACTTGAGGATATGGGGAGGGGGAAGGGTGAGTTTTGACAGGGCGAGAGAGAGTCATGGACATATACACACTAACAAACGTAGTAAGGTAGATAGCTGGGGGGAAGCAGCCGCAAGGCACAGGGATATTAGCTCGGTGCTTTGTGACAGCCTGGAAGGGTGGGATGGGGAGAGTGGGAGGGAGGGAGACGCAAGAGGGAAGACATATGGGAACATATGTATATGTATAGCTGATTCACTTTGTTATAAAGCAGAAACTAACACACCATTGTAAAGCAATTATACCCCAATAAAGATGTTTAAAAAAAAACAAAAAATTTAAAGACTTGAGAGGGACTATACACATGATGAATTACATAAAGAGAAACTGATGAGTACTGAAAAGCAAGGAGGGATACGTTGTTTTGTATATTTAAGGGAGAGTCAAGAAGAACATGGCTTATGTATATTTAGGGGCCAGAAGGAGGAGAGGCTCTAAAAGAAGACAAAGGGTGGAAAAAGAAGAAGAATGAGAATGAAGAGATTGTGATGTTTTGGATTTTAGGGCAATGGCAACCTTTGAGATATAGGCAGAGTCATTGGTGTCAAAAAGCTGGAAAGAGCTAAAGAACAGTGAACTGTGAGGGACCACCGTTGCCTATGAGAATAAGGTACTCACCGGATATCAACATTTAGTAATGGAATAGCTAACAAGAGACGAGTGTTTGCCATTTTTAAATGATGTTATTCTAATTCTTTCCAAGTAAAATTAATTATTTTCATCATACAATAGGTAACTTTCTCAACTGGCTTCTTTTATTTGACAATATGCACTTACATCTTCTCCATGTCTTTTCATGGTTCGATAGCTCTTTTCTTATTTTAATTGCTGAATAATATTCCATTGTCTGGATGCACTGCTGTTTATCTACTCACCTACTGTAGGGGATCTAGGTTGCTTTCAAGTTTTGGCAACTATGAATACAGCTGTTATAAATCTTAATGTGAGGGTTTTGTGTGAACCTAAGTTTCCAAATCATTTGAGTACATATTAAGGCATGTTTAAGGATTCTTTCTGTATTTTGGATACAAGTCCTTTATTGGATACGTATTTTTCAAATATTTCCTCCTAGAGGGGATTGTCTTTTCATTCTCTTAACAGTGTTGTTTGCAGAGCAGAGATTTTTAAAAAATTAAGTCCAACTCTTCAATGATTTCTTTCAAAGGTCATGCATTTAGTGTCATATCTAAAAAGTCATCACCAAACTCATTTTCTAGGTTCTCGCTTATGTTACCTTTTAGAAGTTTTATAATGTTGCATATTACATTTAGGTATAGTCCATTTTGATTTAATTTTTGTGAAGGGTATAAAGTCTTTGTCTAGATTCCCCCCCCCCCCCCTTTTTTTTTTTTTTTTGGCACATGGATAATAGTTGTCCCAGCACTGTTTGTTGAAGTGACTATCCTTTCTCCATTGAAGTGCCTTTGCTCCTTTGTCAAGTCATCAATCAATGGACTAAATTTGTGTGGCCCTATTTCTGGGCACTCTGTTCTGTTCCATGGATCTATTTGTTTATTATTTTCCAATGCCACACTATCTTGAGTACTGTAGCTTTATAGTAAGCATTGAAGTTTAGTATTGTCAGTCCTCCAACTTTGTTCTTCTGAGTATTGTTTTGTCTATTTTGAGTTTTTTGCCTTTCCATGTAAATTTTAGAATCAGTTTCTTGATATTCGAATCATAACTTGCTGAGATTTTTATTGGAATTGTATTGAATCCAGAAGTCACATTGGGAAGAACTGACTTCTACAATATTGAGTCTTCATAATTTAGAATTTAGACTTAATCGTTTGAAGGTAATAGCATCTGAAACATAGAGGTTATTTTCAGGAACTGAAGAACAGATCATTCTGGGCTTATGTAGATTATAGTAAAAGTAAAATATAGAGTCTATTTTGCTTCTTAAAAGTACATTTACAAAACCCAAGAATGTTGCCTGTGTGTTTTAATATATCAGTTCAAGTTCAAGAGGGATATCTCCATCAGTATGAGTTCTGTAAGATACAAAGAGCTTGGCCACCCTTGTAATGCAAAGTGCACACATCTCATTCCTTTTGGAAGACACAGATTGTGGAAGCTCACAGAACTTGCTTTGTATTTGCCAAAAACTCTAGTCCCTTACACATAATAACGATAAAAATGCCATAAAAAGCACATTTAACTTCCAGAAAGTAATGATGGTATTGCTTCCTGGCATTTGTTAAAAACTTTAGCAGTTCTTCAACTTATTTAACTTTGATGCTTCTGACAAAGAAAATCGACCTCCAGGGTGACAAATGTTAAATACTGTATTTGAAACTAGCTGTTGCTGCTTTATCCATGTTTCAATTCACAACACAGAACCCGTGGATTAAAGCCATCATGTCTTTTGCATCAAAATAGCGTTGATGTTAAACTCACTCCCACTCCCTTCCTCCAAGGCACTATTCTTTGAATAACTGAAAGACCACCCCTTTGTATATCCTAAAAAGGGGTGGCAGAATAAATGTCGGTAGAAGGAAGAATATCAGATGTATTGAATTTGATCTTACATAAGACTTGACCTTTCTAAGGCAGTGTTCTCCTTAAGTTTTACTGGTCGACCAAAGCATTTTGAAAGAATATTTAGCCTCTCTCATAGTTTAGAGTTAATATATAATTTTTTATCATAAGTGTAAAAAGTTTCAAGTTTGTAATTTCGGTTAATTTATGAATATTAGTTTTTTTAAAAAATAAGAGCATTACATCACTTTTTAAAATGTATTTAAATAAAAGGAATCCAAATCAGAAAAGAAGAAGTAAAGCTGTCACTGTTTGCAGATGACATGATACTCTACATAGAGAATCCTAAAGATGCTACCAGAAAACTACTAGAGCTAATCAATGAATTTGGTTAAGTAACAGGATAGAAAATTAATGCACAGAAATCTCTGGCATTCCTATACATGAATGATGAAAAATCTGAAAGTGAAATTAAGAAACCACTCCCATTAACCATTGCAACAAAAAGAATAAAATATCTAGGAATAAACCTACCTAAGGAGACAAGACCTGTATGCAGAAAATTAAAAGACACTGATGAAAGAAATTAAAGATGATACAAATAGATGGAGAGATGTACCATGTTCTTGGACTGGAAGAATCAACATTGTGAAAATGACTCTACTACCCAAAGCAATGTACAGATTCAATGCAATCCCTACCAAACTACCATTGGCATATTTCACAGAACTAGAACAAAAAATTTCACAGTTTGTATGGAAACACAAAAGACCCCAAATAGCCAAAGCAATCTTGAGAATGAAAAACAGAGCTGGAGGAATCAGGCTCCCTGACTTCAGACTATACTACAGAGCTACACTAATCAAGACAGTATGGTACTGGCACAAAAATAGAAATATAGATCAATGGAACAGGATAGAAAGCCCAGAGATAAACCCACGCACATATGGTCACCTTATTTATTTATTTTTTTTGGCGGTACGCGGACCTCTCACTGTTGTGGCCTCTCCAGTTGCAGAGAACCTAAGTGTCCATCATCGGATGAATAGATAAAGAAGATGTGGCACACATATACAATGGAATATTACTCAGCCATAAAAAGAAACGAAATTGAGTTTTTTGTAGTGAGGTGGATGGACCTAGAGTCTGTCACACAGAGTGTAGTAAGTCAGAAAGAGAAAAACAAATACCGTGTGCTAACACATATATGAGGAATCTAAGAAAATAAAAAGAGGTCATGAAGAATCTAGGGGCAAGATGGGAGTAAAGACACAGACCTACTAGAGAATGGACTTTAGGACATGGGAAGAGGGAAGGGTAAGCTGTGACAAAGTGAGAGAGTGGCATGGACATATATACACTATCAAACTTAAAATAGATAGCTAGTGGGAAGCAGCCACATAGCACAGGGAGATAAGCTCGGTGGTTTGTGACCACCTAGAGGGTTGGGATGGGGAGGGTGGGAGGGAGAGAGACGCAAGAGGGAAGAGATATGGGAACATACGTATATGTATAACTGATTCACTTTGTTATAAAGCAGAAACTAACACACCATTGTAAAGCAATTATTCTCCAATAAAGATGTTAAAAAGTGTAGTCATTGAATTATAAAAACAAATTTTATGCAATAAGAAAATATTCAATAAATTTTTTTTAGAAAAACTTGTGGACAGTAAAGTTTATGAGGTGTGGAATGAAATTGTCTTAATTTTGCCTTCATACTTGATTCATAGTTTGTCTTTATTATTTTCTTTACTTCTACTTTCAAGCAAATTTGTACTCAGAACTTGAAAATTGCACTATATATTTTTCTTGAAACTCATTGCGTTCTGATCCTGTCTCAGATGTTTCTAAGTAGTCATTTATTTTTCTTAATCCACAGATACTTCTAAGATTTTCTCATGATCTTCTGAACACTAGAAAGTGTTCATTTTATTTAATACATTTATTTAATACATTTTATTGTATTTTTCTCTCTCCATTCTTTCTGGTTTATCCTTTTGGAACTCATAGTACACAGGTGTTGGAGCTTTAGAATTTACCTTCTATGTGTCTACATTTTTTCTGTAATAGTTTTCATTTATTTATTTCTTTTATATTTCATTTAGGGCTGATCGCTGGGCTCAAGAGTTCCAGCTCATTAATTCATTCTCCAGCCTTTGTTTCCCATGAAATCATCTGTTTAATTTTTTGTTTCAGTGGTTCAATTTTTATATTATAAGATCCTTAGAGTTTCTTTTTTCAGAGATGCAGTATTCTTGCACTATCGCTACCAATATGCAGTAAGCTCACCTTGAATTACTCTGTTTATCAACTGTTTCCCTTGGTGTTCCTTTATTTACTTAGATGCCCCCTTCTCATCGTGTTGGCATTCTGAGTTTTATACTTACCAGCTGTTTGCTCATATTTGCGTGTTAGTATTCCTAATTCATTTTTTAGATGTTTGTTCTGATTACAGTGACTTGTCGTTGGAGATTTTAGTTGTGGTATGGGAGTTGGTGGATGTAGGAGGCTCCATAGGACTCTGCCCTGCTTCTCTGATTTGAAGACAAACACTCCCTGCATTAGTCTCCCAGCACACTGGTCCCTATAGCATGCAGATGAACACATGTGGGATGGTGGGAATGTCCAGAAAGTTCATCTTCTCTGAACGCTGCCCTATAGGAAACCACCCAGAAGGCCCCCTGGGTTCCCTCTTTTGCTCCTTGAATTCACTCATATCCTGAGCTTGGAGATTCCCTGACGCCAATCATGCTTCTCTGCATAGGTTTCCTGCACACGGTTTCAGCTCAGACCTTTTTAAATCCTATTTATTCAGAAGTATTACACATTAGTCTTTCAGTCTTTTAGAAATTCCCCAGAATGGCATTCTTGCATTCCTTTTCTGTTGACCAGCTTTATAACAGATTTAAATTTTTCTGAAGTACACTTCTTGCCATTTCTCATGATTTTGTGTGGGAAGCAGGTAGATGTGTTCTCATTCTGCTCTCTTGATCCAATTTCCGCTTTATTCTCTAAAGAAACTCTCAAGTCAAATTAAAATGCAATTATTTTCTTATCTTGATAATACCCTGTAATTTCTCTAATGCAGTTTCAGAGGAATGATAAAAGCAAATGGGTATTGCATCTCCTAAAAGAGCTATAAACCGAGGGGAACAGAGTTGCATATGTCAGGGATTTAACATTGACACATTTTATGCCATCTTGAACTCCACCAGGAAGCATCATCGTCCTCAAAGAGTTTCTCGGGACCAGCCATTTCAATTAAGTTGTTTGTATTACCAAGCCCATTTGTACAAGCACATGCTTAGCTGCCCTGCATCATAGCATAATGGATGGGTTAAATGATGGAGATAAAGTTTTCTATCTAGCTGAAGTCCTTGTGTGTGTGTATTCACACATAGACCTAGACATACATAAACTTCCCTTCAAGACTGGATGGGCACATTACCCACACATTCCTTCAAGACTCAACTTTAGTGTCACATACTAGAGGAGACTATTTTTCTCCCTGTAGAATTGGATATGTGCCTTCCCACTGTGCTGTGAGCAGTCTATTATCCCAGATTCTATGGCTCCCATCACCCTGTACTGTATTTTTTTCCTCTGTTTGACCTTTCCCATCCCCCATCCTTGCACTGAATCTGATCTGTTTGAGGACAAGATTGGTGGATGTTCTATTCATTCTCTTGCAATGGTCTGTCACATAGTGAGTTTTATAGGCTCAATAAATATACTTTTAATATTGACATACATATATACACATATACACACAGAGATAGTTATTCATACGTAATGTCAACTATGTAGAAAATGAATACAGTTGTTATAATGAGCAATTCTGTCCTGCTTAAGGTACTTGACCCTATGTATACTCAAAAGCTATTTGTTTCTAGATACTATCAGTACATATTTACACAAGTATATCTTCTGGATTCTCATATAAAGCACACACACACTTTAGCTACAGAGAGTGGTTTATCTTTATAATTTTATATATTTATAATACAAATTTTTAGTCTCTTTATATAAAATTTGTGTTAAAATATATAAAAATGCACACATATACCAGTTTGCCCCTATATTTGTGTATGTGCACCTGTGGTATTTGCAAATATAGAGAGTGATAAGGAGAGGTAAAAGGAGAAGAAATGCTTCTTATTACTTTATTACTATGAGAAATTGGGTATTGATGAAAAGTTTTTGTTTTTTGGTTATTTTGATGTTTTATTTTAATGTGTATATGTGTGTGTCTGTATGTTTCTTTTCAAGAATCAGGGATTGACAGTAAGAAAGAAATGTTGTGGACTTTGAGATCATGGGGTTTTATGTGTATTATAAAACGTATATTATATGTATTTAAACAGGCATGTGGTTTGGTCCACTGTTTATTGAGTTTTGCTTTGTTTTGGGCATTGGACCCCAGGGCTAAGTGAGTCCTAAAAGGGATCTTTGTATGGTATTTGCTGCCTAGTCTAGAAAGAAATCCCATATCTACATAAAAAGTTGGGAAGCAAATGAGAAGCACCAAAAGAAGTGGGGCAGGAGTATTATTCTCTTGAGAATCGAAGAGGAAAAGTTACCCATACGTATTTGGTGTTTGAAAATACACACTGCAAACAAATACATCTAGATCTGTTTATGTTGAGTTTAAAGAACTTTACCTATGATAATCTATGATTATCTATGATAATCATATCTATCATTATCTATGATAATCATATTTATCTATGATAATCTATAATTATCTATGATAATTAGACTCAGCTCATGCCTCAGAAAGGAGGCTCAGTAACCCTGAAAATGGATGACTTCAGCCTATACCTCATTGCCTTTAAGGGATGGACCTCTAGTGTTAGGTTCAGCTGTCTTGATATGAATTATAAGTGAGTCTTCCCATTTATAGATAGAAACATCCAGTAATTTCCCTGAAGCTTTCCTAAGGTCTTGACAGTCATTGTGATTGTCCTGTCTAATACAGAAGTTACTTTCATCCTTTAACCATCTGATGCCTGGGACCTACTTGAGATTGGAAGGCAGTACCTGTCACAACCATATCCTTATGCCTGTGGAAGAACTATAGAAACCACACCAGCCTGTAACACAAAACAAACAGAACCTTGAAAATAAAGCAATCCTCTTAACAATGCCTCAAGTTAATGTATCTCATCCATATCTTAGAGCACATGGTGTGTGGCAGGAGGGATTTTGAAACCAAGTACTTTACTATGTCTTGGGCACTGTATGTTTCTTTGTTCTTAGTTTTAGATCTTAGTTCTTGGGACACTGCAGTCACTTAGCCAGTGCTAATGATCCCTTCAGGTCAAAACATTCTGACTTACCTGTCTTCGCTACCTATTTCAGTATTCAACCTATGATACCTCTGACAGTTAAAAGCTACATGTGGCCTCTGCCACACCTGGATCCTGTCATCGCATTGAGGTGAGATAGCTGAGTTCAATGGCAGTATCTACTGACATCATCCCCTGAGAGAGAGTTTTGTTAGGTGGGCATACTGCCGATTACTTCCTCCAGCTTGATTGTCAGTTGAGAGAGGATTCATGACACACTATTCTGTGTGCACCAATTTTACACCTTACAAAACACGTATGTTTTGGATTTTCCTGTCCCCAAACCTAGACCAGAATAATGCACTCCCCGCTTTAAGCTTTGACCTTATAGTTGAGGAACTAGAGTATCCATGTGATTCACTGGTATCCTTATTTAATGCCTAGGCATCCTTTTTGTTTTCTTTTTGTATTTTCCTCAGTGTTTGGTAAGTTGCAATGAAGACTGGACCCTTCCTTAATCTGGTTTCTTCTGCTATAATTTGCAAAAAGTCACTGAAGTATTAGATGATGAATAATAATGATGGTGATACAATTAAAATAATAACTAACAGTGAATCATTACTCTTTGAGACTATGTTCTTAACATGCATTGCCATGTTAATTCTTATAACAACAATTTGACATAGTAATATGATGATCCCTATTTTACAAATGAGAAATCTGAGGCCTAGAGAAATTAAGTATATTTTTCTTGTTCTAGGCTTCACATCTAATAAGTTGTGCTACGTCACATAATGGCATGTACTTTTTCCCAGAATGAATGCCCACACAAACATATACACGTACTTCAGTTGGGATTTGGCAAAGAAAATAGTAACATGCAAGGTTTTTATGAGTATATTAAATCAGAAGTCTACAAACTCACTAACAAAAGTATGTACTAGGTAAATATATTATAGTAGGTGTAAATATAATAGGTAAGATAGCCTTCTAAAGAATAAATGCACATATGATTATAAATTTTCCTCATTAAAATTACTATTAGCTAATACTGATTAGAGCTAAACCTGATTAAAGGAATCCTGGTTTATATAAACTTTGTCTCTATGGACATTACAATAATTAACTTGGAATTCATAAACAATATTTCAAACATATCCCTCATCCACTCAATTATTGCACATATATTTATTTGGATGACTTTTCACATTTAAAGTGATATATAAGTAAATACGTACATTAATAATAGTAACTTCCTATTGTAAATACCAACCATTGCTACAGTCTTTTGCTATCTTGGATATTTATGATTGTACCTAACAGTTTTCTCACTGTAAACATAAGGTAACTATCTTTCATTATAAATTAAACCACCCTAAGTTTCATTTTTCTTCTGGGGGGAAACTTGTATATATCATATGTCTTCTGGGGGAAAATTCTCCTTTCTAGATGACTAAATAACCTTTAATATTTTGGCATTTCCATCTAGCTAGTTATTATACCTTATGATCTAATTAGCATTTGGTATTTGATATCTCCAGTGACTAACAAGGCCATCTAAATTAAAGCATTTCAAATTCTAATGTCTTGTTAGAGAATTCTATTAAAATAGAAGAGAAACAGTGGCTTCCTCCATTCCTCACAGTTTACTTTCAGATTTATTGGTTAATGTTTAATTCTACAATGAAAACTTAATGATCTCAGAATGTCACGTATTACGAAGTCCCAGGTTGCTCCTTGCTGTGTCTCATTTCTGAGCTGAATTCTCTGAGGACTTTAAGAATCTGAAAATTTCAGCTTTGTTAGGAAAATTTTTTAAAACTTCAAGACAATATCCCACAACCAATCTTTTTTTAAAAAATATATTTTTAAAAAACTATATTTTAAAACCACCATTATATAGAAAGCAATACAAAATTCCCTAATTATTGTGGCCTTTTAAAACTATAATTCTTTTTTTTTTAAGATTTATTTATTAGTTATTTTATTTATTTTTGGCTGCATTGGGTCTTAGTTGCGGCACACGGGATCTTCGTTATGGCACACAGGCTTATTTCTAGTTGTGGCGCAGAGGCTCCAGGGCATGTGGGCTCTGTAGTTGTGGCGTGCAGGTTTCAGAGTTTGTGGGCTCTGTAGTTTGCGGCCCGCAGGCTCTCTAGTTGAGGCGCGTCAGCTCAATAGTTGTGGCATGTGGGCTTAGTTTCTCCGAGGCATGTGGGATCTTAGTTCCATGACCAGGGATGAAACCCACGTCCCCTGCATTGTAAGGTAGATTCTTTACCGCTGGACCATCAGGACAGTCCCTAAAACTATAATTCTTTGAAATGAATTGTAAGTAGAATTTTTTCGGAGACTCATGATACATTCATCTGCACACACATTGTAAAATATTGAATGAAGTTTAATTTGTTACGTTTTACTCCTAGGTTAAAAACGATAGATTTTTAAAGAATTGGTACAAAACCCGGTATCTCCATATTTAGTTACATTATATGCTATAACACACATGCACACACGGCCCCAAAAGAGAGTAAGCAGTTATCAGAAGCAGATTTTAAAAATTATTAGGTCTTTTAAAATTCAATTTAGATCATAAACTTAATCCAGAATCATCTATTTAGATCTTGCCACAACTTCTTCTTTTGTAATATCCTCAACTTTCTTCAATCCATACTCAGGAAGTCCACAACTCTTTTTTTTTTAACATCTTTATTAGGGTATAATTGCTTTACAATGGTGTGTTAGTTTCTGCTTTATTATCCACAACTCTTAAAACCCACAACTATTAAGTACATATGGTAAATAGAACAATAGGTGTTAGTGGTGAAAACTAAAGGGAAACTGGAAGTATACAAATTCAAAAGAAGTCCCTGCCCTCAGGAGTTTAACATCTATTGGGAAAGGATGCAGAGGTAAATCGCCACCCACTTAAATGGGCCTTAACGAAATCAGTGGGGAAACTTTCCTTCCAAAAGGATTACAATTTAATAGTCTAGCTCCAACTACTTCAGCTATGGGAGAATTGCCACTGTGGCATGGAAAGTATGCAGTAGAAAGTTCTCCACTAAAGGAGCACTGGGTTTGACGGTTATTTTTTCAAGGAACAATGTATTTGCAAGTTGTTTTCTTCCCTGCAAAAGGGTGGTCGTTCCACCATGTCAAGTATGATATGCTTTGAGAATTTGCAAGTGAACAAATCAGGATGTTTACATAATTAAGTAAATGTAATCACCATCTTTTGTAGGAATATATGTAGTGACAAATGTGATCAGAAATATTACATGCCATAAAAATTCTTTGTGGAGATTCTTATCTTTCTTTCAGTAATTCTACCCTAAGATTTTTTCTGCAATTAGCATAAAAGCTATGACTAAAGGAACTTTAAATTTATTTTTAATCAGCATTGCTCAGCACAAAACACAGACCAACAGTATACACAGAGGAATCAGATAATATTTTAAGTTTATTTATTTATTCATTTTTGGCTGCATTGGGTCTTTGTTGCTGCTCCTGGGTGCTCTCTAGTTTCAGTGAGCGGGGGCTACTCTTTGTTGCCGTGCGCAGGCTTCTCATTGCGATGGCTTCTCTTTTTATTGTGGAGCATGGACTCTAGGCATGCGGGCTTCAGTAGTTGTGGCACGTGGGCTCAGTAGTTGTGGCTCTCGGGCTCTAGAGCGCAGGCTCAGTAGTTGTGGTGCATGGGCTTAGTTGCTCCACGGTGTGTGGGATCTTCCTAGACCAGGGATTGAACTTGTGTCCCCTGCATTGGCAGGCGGATTCTTAACCACTGTGCCACCAGGGAAGTCCAGAATCAGAGAATGTTACTGAATCATGGAAAAAGCAAAATATGACAACACTAGGCTGAAACTCATCCTTTAGGAACTCCTGGCTAACTTCACAATATCCCAGGCAGAAGGGATTGACAATTAATTCTAGAACCATTTTATAGTTACAGCTCTTGTATTTACAATTATATATTTGCTTATGTTTAAATTAACAGTGAAGTTATATTAATATATAATTTTTTTAAATGAGTGATGTTTATTTAGTCATTTCCTACTTTTATTCAATTTTCAACTAATCTTTGTGTTAGTAAAGCAAAAAGGTTAAATCACACCCGAAAACAGGGGCTCTGGAGTATAAAATACCTGGATTCAAACTGCATCTCTACCACTCACCAGCTGTGTGATTTGGGGTAATAAGACTGCTTCTTTCTGACTCAGTTTCCTCAACTGTATAGTAGAGACAGTAATACTATCAACAGGATGTTTTTGCAGTGAGTAAATGTGGTAATCCATGTGTTATACTTGCCAATAGCCTAGTATGTATAAGCACTTACTAAGTGTTAGCTACTATGATTACCAACATGATTTGTCTTATTTCCAAATTTAATACAAATTGGAAAGGCACCTCATATGCTCCTGTTAACATTATTAGACAAGGGACTCAGCTATCCTTGTTGTGAAAGGAGCAGGTAACTTTCCTTTCAGAATTCTGCTTGAATTCCTCTACCATCTGTCAAAAAGTTATAAAAACTAAAAATATTCCCAAAAGACATATACAAGGACTAAGTGAAAAAAGCAAATAAAGTTTTGGGAAATACAGGGAAATAGAAAAGCAAATAAGGTGTTGGTAAAAAAAAAAGGAAGAATGTATTGAAGATACAGCATTTGAACAAGGTTTTTAATAAGGAAAATTTAGATCCAAGGAAATAGAGAAGACCAACTGGAAAAGAATCAATAAAGGTCTCACAATTGGAGATGTCAGAGATGCATCCTTCATGTGGATCTTTCAGTCTCCCTGAGTGAGTAAAGGAAACTTGTAGTACATGTTCTTGGAATGACTGGGCTGGAGCACTTCTCAGGGAATCTTGAACATAGGCTTGTGGTTCATCCTGTTGTTCAACCACATCTGTTCTCTTCGTATATAGTAATAGAATTTTGCATTTCACATGGAGTTGTCTAGTGAAAGACTCTATTTCTTCGTTTCCCTCTGGGTTAGTAGTGGTCATGATCTAAGTTCCAACCAACATCATGGAAGTTGATGTAATATGGATAACTTCTTTGTTGTACCCATCAAGGAAAAAAATGTAACCTTCACCCCTCTCCTTTTCCTTCCTGCTGACCTGAATACAGGCATTATCATACTGGACTGTAAGATAGAAGCAGTATGTTTAAGAAAATAGAACAACCTGGAGTTCCTAAAGATAAGAGACTCACTGTGCCAGCCCTGGGTGACCCCTCTGGATTTTCACATGTTAGAGAAATAAACTTCTATTTTGATTAGACTATTATTATTTTGTAAGTCTCTGTTACAACAACAGAAAAAAAAAAAAACCCTTCATTTTGATGAACACCTTTTGTATTAGGGAACTTGAAAGAAGTTGTCATTTTCATGATAGTTTAACCAGATAGTATGTGACAAATTTTAACAGTGCCTCAGATGTAGATAGCATTCAAAATGTTAGCTTAAAATATTACAGTTTATCCACAGAATATATTTTCTGAAAGTACTACATTGTGTGGGAAAAACATTTCACATGTTCACCACTATCTGGACCGTCTCCTTTCCTGAGCACATGGCAGCACTGCACTCGCCTCTTCCCTCCCTGTGAGGTGTGGCCAATCTACACTGGCTGATGAGATACGAGTAACAGGTGTTACTGTCGGGATAAGGCATATAAAAGCTGGTGTGTGATTCTCCATGCTCTGTTTCATGGCCTTCATCATTGCCTCCATTTCAAAGAGTGGCGTCTCTGTCAGCCCTGTCCTACCCCACGCAAGGAATAAAGAGCACATAAGGGAATGAAGGGAGAAATGTCTTCACTGTTTAAGCCACCAAGAACCGGAGTGGCCAATAACCTTACCATAACCCAGAGCATCCTGACTTACCCAGTGGGGGAATTCCAATCACACGGCCTGTGAATTAGGACATTGCTTTTGCTGACAATCTTTGACTCTCTGCACTTGTTCCTTGTTCTTATCTTTTAGATCAAAGAAATGAGGGTAAGATTTCCAATTGTTTTACTGTAATCAGAGGGCAGATAGTAAAGCCAGACTTGTTTTCTGAATCAACACCCAGGGTGCATCTAACAAATTGTATTCAGTTTTCAACGTAGCTAAATAGTTTTACCCCCACTACATCAGACTTGTATGAATGTTGAGCAGAAATGAGGGCAGAACTAAGGTCATTTTTCATAAGGCAAGATGTTCTAAAATGTATTTAAGAAAACTTTTTTAATATATTATTTTCTTCTATTTGGGAATTTAATCCTTCCATTAATAAGGGTTTTCTTCTGCTTGTAAACCAATGATGTGAGGTTATTTAAGGTTAACTCAAGCCAAGTTATCAAAAGAGTTTTCCTTCCGTATTCTTCAAGGCACTACTGTTTCAAATTCAGAATGACTGAATCCAAGATGAATGTAATAGAAAATCAAGATTGAAACAATACGTTGTTTTTTTTTTTTTCGGTGTCCTCTTATTTTGTTGGGCCAAAAATATTATAACGACCAAAGAAAATGATGGTACACAGGTGGTGTTATTGCATTTACAGCCCAGTGTGGCTTTTAAGGTGGTTGCTATAGTAACATGATCATTTGTAGACTATAATCCCATTAGGAGAAACTAGTGATAAAGTAAGCTCATTGTAACAGATCTTATATTGCTTCACTTCCGGTTGTGTCTGTTTTATGGCAAACCGCATTTGTAGAGCTAGTAAATTAAAAAAAAAGCACATAAGAATATCACACTTAGTCATAAAATATTTTTTGGACAGAGGAAACGGGGATTTTGAAAATTACTACAGATGATTTTTTTAATGTTAGCAAAACTTTGCAAACAAATGCAAATTGTTCAGTGCAAACCGTTCAGTTCTAAAAGACTACTAAAGTAGTGAAATACAGAATACACATACACAATAAATATATAATATATATATACGTGTATAACAAATAAATAATATTATGTATTTCGCTACTTTCACATTTCAGTCCTTCCTCCTACAACATCCTTGTAGGATCACATTTCTGGGTAAATAGGCCGAGACATTATTTTTAAACAAGCGTACTGGGATCCAGGCAAGATCCATGACCAGCCCAAGAAGTCAATGAATGGACTAGCCAAAATTTTAAAAAGGATGTACTTTAGTCCCAAATTTCTCTCTGTTCATCCTATTGGAGAATTGTTTCATTACTCAGAATTATTCTAAATTGCTTTGTGTATTTTATTTCAAGAATACTGTTTCCCGAAATTTAGTTATTTGTAGTGAAGTGGATGGACCTAGAGTCTGTCATACAGAGTGAAGTAAGTCAGAAAGAGAAAAACAAATACTGTATGCTAACACATATATATGGAATCTAAAAAAAAGGTTCCGAAGAACCTAGGGGCAAGGCAGGAATAAAGATGCAGATGTAGAGAATGGACTTGAGGACACGGGGAGAGGGAAGGGTAAGCTGGGACGAAGTGAGAGAGTGGCATGGACATACACTACCAAACGTAAAATAGATAGCTAGTGGGAAGCAGCCGTATAGTACAGGGAGATGAGCTCAGTGCTTTGTGACCACCTAGAGAGGTGGGATAGGGAGGGTGGGAGGGAGATGCAAGAGGGAGGAGATATGGGGCTATATGTATATGTATATGTATAACTGATTCACTTTGTTAAAAAGCAGAAACTAACACACTATTGTAAAGCAATTATAGTCCAATAAAGATGTTAAAAAGAAACAAAAAAAGAATACTGTTTCCACTATGTAAAATCAGATTCCTGCCCGTGTCTTGGACTGAACATACATACCTGTTTCTTCATAAGAAGGTATAAGAAATTAGTCACCTGGTTAGGAGGGTGTGTGCTGATGGAGTTGAGTTAATTAAAGATGTGGACTGAATTCACCTTTCAGAAAAATGGAGCAGAATCACTTTCCCTGTTCCTCCCAGTGATGTCAGCCTAGGTGACTTCTTCAACACTGAACTCCTTGAGGACTGGGGGTACTCATTAAGACTGAAACAGAAAATGAATACGTTTTGCTTGCTGAGCATACATGGCTGCTAATTTGCAAGGATTTTTTTTTTAATATAAAAGATATACAGGGCTTCCCTGGTGGCGCAGTGGTTAAGAATCCACCTGCCAATGCAGGGAACACAGGTTCGAGCCCTGGTCTGGGAAGATCCCACATGCCGCGGAGCCACTAAGCCCATGCGCAACAATTAGTGAGCCTATGCTCTAGAGCCTGAGAGCCACAACTGCTGAGCCCGCGTGCCACAACTACTGAGCCTGCGCTCTAGAGCCCAAGAGCATAAATAAATCAAAGATATACATATATTTACCTCCTTCTGCTAAGTATCTGAAAAAAGGACCCCTAATTAATATCACAAAAATATTGATTCCATTTTTAAGTTCAAACCTATTTGTTGAAGTCAGACAATTGTGTATCCTGATGAACATTCCCTGGACTCTACACACTGGAAAGTCAATGCTTGGTTATTATATTAATTGAAAATAAAATTATTGTCTTTTTTATAAATTATATATTTATAATATATATTTATAAAAATATAAATTATTTATATTCAAATTATAAAATTGAAAATAAAATCGTTTATGAAAATACACATAAACGATTTTATATAACCTATATATGGCCAATATCTAAAGAAAGAGTTGTTGTAATGGAGTTAAGTTTCCTATGCTGGCTATTAAAGGCCAGTTTACTATTGGAAAGATACTGTTGGAAGCTCCAGTGCCCTGGAGGATGTTTGTTCTTGTATTTTTATAGGTGAGGAGAGAGAGTGTTCTGTTTCGTAATCTTGAGCATCTCATGAGACATTTTATCCTTGCATCACAGAAAACCTCTTATTTTGGTGTGGGATATGATGCAATGTGTGTTCCACACTAGCCTAGTGAGATGCTCTAAGGAAGAAGTATCCCATGGTGACATAATTTGGGGAGAACTTTATTCTATTCACACTCTCACACACAGTCACAGTTGGAGATTCATAATACATAATAGCATATATTTGTAACTTCAGGAGGTTTGGTAGTGTCGACTTAAAAAATATTCACAACCTAAAAGTTGAGAGTTATGTTTTATTCGGCGGGAATTTTTAGGACTTTAACCCCGGAGGCAGCATCTCAAGTCACCCTGAGAGAACTACTCCAAGGAGCCGAGGTGGCGGAGCCAGGTTACATAGAAGTTTTGCAACAAAGGACAGGTAGGCGGGAACATCAAAAGATTATTGTTAATTAAAGAAAACCAAATATCTCAAGGAATTTAGCACTTGTCTATGTATGGGAAGATGCAAGAGTCTGGGCTCACTGAAATCATTCCTTTGATAATGCACCTCACCTATCTGGGGCCAGTATCCTGTGTTTTCACACCCTGAGTTTCCTGGGGCTCACCACAGGGAGTGGCTGCAGTCTGATGGCTGCTAGATGACAGGTATTCTTTCCTTCCTGAGTTTTTTCAGGGCTCAACAGCTCACACTGGAGGGCCACAGTTACTGATGACTGTGACATCCTTTGTTTACTGATATGGCAGGAGATATTCCATTTATCAGCAGTAACAAACCTGCTTAACTTATTTTGACCTCATGTTCCTTAAGTTCATTCAAACACAGACCCTGTTTGGAGTAATACACTCTTATATGAAAGAAATATTCCTTGGAAGACAGTTTTGAGAAAGTTTTATTAAAGGTTTCACCATCAGAAGTATGCAAACATCATATGAATTCTTAGCTCACAGCACAGATCCTGACATCACTGTATATAACAGCTTCTCCAATTCTCATATTAAAAAATTGCTTAGTAACAATTTTTTTTCACCATTTGCTTGACAATCCACCCTTTTAAGGGGACATTACTGAAGTGTTTTCCTCCCTCTCACACCTTCAACTTCCAAGGCATAGCACCAAGGAAAGATCCTGTGATAAGGTAGAAAGTATGTCAGATGTAGATTCAGATGTTAGGTTCAAGTCCTGGTTATGCCTTGAGATATTGAGAAAATCTGCTTCCTTTGGATTCCTCATCTGCATTTATAGGGCAGTTGCCTTATAAGATTCACTGAGGGTAGGGGGAAAGATGTTAAGAAGTTACTTATTATGTGTAATTAATACAAAACTGAGTTCTATTATAATTGCATTCTTGGAAGCAAGGAAGCTCCATTGGGCCTGAAAGCTTCAGTAACTGAAGGAAGAGAAAGTCCAGATTTCTGGTCCACTACTAGCAGCATTTAATTAGATTCAGGTTTAAGATTAAGATATATGACAGTGACCACTTGAAGGAAAAGCAAAATGGGAGTCAGAGTACTATAGAACCAAATATCTTTGAGTATATAGCTACGTGTTATGATTGGCAACATTTCAGTCCACACCAACAACTATTGTCTTACCACTAAGTGGAAGATGAGTGACAGTGCTCGATCCTGTACTGAGGTGAGAAATATCTTCATGGCTACACAGAAAATCTTTAAAAAGGAAAGAAATGAGGAGAATAGTGGTTCCTAGAAACAGTGGACTCTAGATCATAAGAACAGTAAAAAATAAATCTCAGGTTCTGTGCTCATTGCTCCTTTAACAAATAATATGATTAAGAGAATGAGGTGCTCTTAGTGAAATGGTGAAGAACAGACATAATCCATCTCCACAAGAACAAATGCAGTTAGAAACTCAAGGGGAAAAGTGCCATACAGGAGATTCATGGCTCAAATATAAGGAAAACCAAAAAGTGGCATGATTTGGGGCAAAGGATGGAGAGAAGAAAGGAGGATACATTTGACCTTAACACTTTGAAAAATTTCTCTAGAGAACAATGTTGCTGTGAAAGGATTACTTCCCCTTTCCTATGAACCCAAGAGATTGAATGACATTTATGTAATAGTAACAACATGAAGCTACTTACTGATCTTTTAACTTTTAAAGACAAATTGGAGACAAACACTGAAATGTAAAGTAAAATTAGAGTTTGGAAAATAAATATTGTAAAATTTTAAGTGATGGAAATAATGGTATAGCTAAAAGAGTTTAGGCATCAGGAGAAAATAAACGAGAGTGCAGGGATGCTAAATTACTTATAGTTTGTAAAGAGGGAATCAATTACACTGCCTAAAGGTTAATGGATTTTAAAATAAATAAATATGACCAACAGATGTATGAAAGTAAAATTAAAGTGAAACCTGGGAGGTGGTTAAGAGGAGAAAAATAAGACCAGAGGACATGATCAAAATCCCTTGTCTCATAGCAGGGAGCATACAAGTAGATCTTAAGTTTCAGAACATTAAGAAGTAGAGTGAATACGTATATGTAGCAAATCACCAAAAGAGTGGAAACAGAAATTCTAAAAATGAATTACCTCCAAGGGTAGGCAAAGGATAGAGGATTTTTAATTTCATACTCGTCTGTACTTGCTGAACATTTTGTACAGGCTTAATTAACTTTAATGTAAAAAATTGTTTATCCATTTGCAGATTTGGATCATTTGAGGTAAATGTATTCTTACCTCCTTTTTCTCTTCCCTTGCTGAAATATTTTCCTAATTACCCAGCAGGCTCAACAGAATGTTTTTGTTTTGTTTCGTTTCCTTTCCTTTTAACCATCCAGTATAGGTTTATCAGCCTTTACCTGGGATTGAGCTGTGTCAACTGATGCTCTTTGCCCCTGCTGAGTGAGCTGCTGTTTTCCAATTTTGCACAGACAAAATTCCAGGGCATGTGGCATTGCAAGGGATTAGCAAACCTAGCAGAATCCCTCTGAGTTCTGCTGAGATTCAGGAAGATACTCCAGGGCAAAAGGACACTTTCGTTACTTGATCAGAAATAAGAGAACAAAGGCTAGCAATCACTGGATAATAGAAAACATAAATCACCACCAAAGTGAATCAGACTATAACAGCAACAATTTTCAAAACAATAAGAACAATATTTACAATTCTAGCTATCATTTACTGACCCCCTGCACTTAGGAAGGTGATAGATGTTTTTCATACAATGCAACACATACCCCATATTTAAGTTATACAAACCCTGTAATCTTTTGAAATTTGAATTTTATGAAAAAATCTATTTGAAACTCGAGAGATCATGTGACTTCCTCAACAACACAAAACTAATAAATGCCAGGTCTGTCTGTCTCTGTTAGAAGCATTTAAAGGGAGATAGACCTGGGGCATCTGTCCTGAAAAGGAGAAATATCATCGGCCACTCAACTGCTTGACAAAAACCTGAAATGTAAAGGTTCACTGACTTAACTCTTTTCTTCATGCTATACATCCAATCACTAAGTCCTTTGAATTCCACCTCAACATATAGCTAAGATACTAGTACATCTCACATCGCCACTGCCAGGGCCTATGAAAGCTGCCATCGCTTCCCTCCCTGACAAAAACAACCACTACGTCACTATTCCCCTGCTTCTCTGCCTACCTCTTCTCTCACCCACACTTATAGAGCATCCAGAATAAACTTTTTTTTTTTTTTGAAAGGGTTTTTTTTTTAACATCTTTATGGGAGTATAATTGCTTTACAATGTTGTGTTAGTTTCTGCTGTATAACAAAGTGAATCAGCTATACGTATACATAGATCCCTGTATCTCTTCCCTCTTGTGTCTACCTCTCACCCTGCCTATCCCACCCCTCTAGGTGGTCACACAAAGCACCGAGTTGATCTCCCTGTCCTATGCGGCTGCTTCCCACTAGCTATCTGTTTTACATTTGGTAGTGTATATATGTCCATATATACACTACCACTCTCTCACTTTGTCCCAGCTTACCCTTCCCCCTCCCCGTGTCCTCAAGTCCATTCTCTAGTAGGTCTGCATCTTTATTCCCGTCTTGCCCCTAGGTTCTTCATGACCTTTTTTTTTTTTTTAGATTCCATATATATGTGTTAGCATACGGTATTTGTTTTTCTCTTTCCGACTTACTTCACTCTGTATGACAGACTCTAGGTCCATCCACCTCACTACAAATAACTCAATTTCGTTTCTTTTTATGGCTGAGTAATATTCCATTGTATATATGTGCCACATCTTCTTTATCCATTCATCTGTTAGTGGACACTTAGGTTGCTTCCATGTCCTGGCTTAGAAAGGGCTTTTTTTTTTTTGCGGTACATGGGCCTCTCACTGTTGTGGCCTCTCCCGTTGCAGAGCACAGCCTCCTGACGCACAGGCTCAGCGGCCATGGCTCACAGGCCCAGCCGCTCTGCGGCATGTGGGATCTTCCCGGACCGGGACACGAACCTGTGTCCCCTGCATCGGCAGGTGGACTCTCAACCACTGTGCCACCAGGGAAGCCCAAAAAGGGCTTTTTATTTATTTTTAATTTTTTGGCTGCACTGCATGGCATGTGGGATCTTAGTTCCCTGATCAGGGATCAGTCCTGCACCCCCTGCAGTGGAAGCGCTGAGTCTTAACCCCTGGACTACCAGGGAAGTTCCCAGAATAAACTTTTAATTATGCAAATCAGATCAAATCACTCCTTTGCTTAAAATGGCTCAAGGCTTTCTTTGTGCACTTGGAATAAAATCTTGCATTTCACCACGATTTGCAGTCTCCTCGTGATTAGGTGCATTTGTGCCATCCCCTCCCTTGCTCGCTAAAGACAAATCCACACTAGCTTTCACATACTACCTTGGAAAGGCCCACACTAATGACCTCATTTTAACTTAACAACCTCCTTAAAGACACTGTCTCCAAATATAGTCATCACAGTCTGAGGTACTGTGGCTTAGGACTTCAACGTATGAACTTTGGGGGGACACAATTCACCTTATAATCACGCCTGACAATGCACCAGTGTGCAAGACACAGTCACCGCTAGGAAATAATTTATATTCCATGGAGGAAACAGTTATTTTTAAAAGTCACATATACCAAAATAACAAGGCGTTGATTAGTGCTAACAAGGACAGTAAAGGTGGTTAAGGGAAAGAGATGATGGAGGTTTACCGTTAGAGAGGATAGTTAGAAATGTTCTCCAAGGAGGTGAATTTTTAGGAGAGATTTGAATTAGTAGAAAGAGTGAGCCCTGCAAAAATAAGAAGATTCCAGCAGGTAAGTAAATAGTAAACCTAGCATCCCTCAGGGAATATACTTGAGCTATTTGACGGAATATAAAAAAGCTGTGAAACTGAATGTGAACACATGACATCAGAGAGATAATTAAGGGTCAGATAAAACAGGGCATTTAGACCATGGTAGAAATTTTCGATTTGGTTTCATGTGTAATGAGAAGCCATCAGTTTGGTTCAAGTCAGGGAAATGGTGTAATTCATGTTTGAAAGAGATTTCTGGGTTCTGTGGAGGAGAGACAGTAGAGAGAAAGACAAAGAATTAGGAGCAGTCACTTTAGGAAGTCATTGCTCCCGATCTTGTGAACCATAAGTTGGCTTAGATTGTGTTCAGAGTCGTGGGGTGGTGATGGGAGGTCAGATTCAGGATGTATTTTGAAAGTATAGTCAATACATAGATTTATGGTGAAGCATGAAAGAAAGAGGGATTAAACTATGATTCTGAACATTTTTGCCAGAGCAATGGAGTGAATATAATGCCCTTCACTAGGATGGGGACATTTCGGAAAGAGTGAGTTTGAGAAAGTCAAGTGCTCCCCATTGGGCATGTTATATTTAAAATATAAATTAGACATCCAACTAGAGAAGTTGGATAGACACTCTGGATCTGGAGCTATGGGAAAGATCAGGAGTGGAGATGTAGAGAAGGGAATTGTCATTATGTAGATCAGTGCCATTCATCGTGCATCTCTTGGCTAGTATCAGTGTGTGAACTGCTGCTAGAAAGCAACCTGGAAAGTGTCACAGTTGAGACACTGCTTAGAAATTGTGTGAGTGCCATCAAGATCACATGGGAGTCATGCACAGTGTTTATGTTACAAAAGTATCAGTTTGTGATAGATTGGGGGAAAAAAACAAGACAAAACATTTTATCACTGTTAAAGTGATATAAAGAAGGTAACCCTGATACAGATGCTGTTTAACTCCAATGGGCCTTATGTGATCTTCTGGGGATTAAGTATAGATAGAAAGAAGAAGAGAATCAAAACTGAGCCTTGGGATGCTCCATGTTGTCGAGATCAGGTTGAGGAGGATGGACTGGCTAGAAATTGGAAAGGAATGGCTTGTGAAATAGGATAATAAAGGGAAGCCAAACAAAGACAATGTTTCAAAGAGGCAGGGTGTGGTCATCCATGACATATGCAGCTGAGGGACTAAGATGAAGACTAAAATATAGCCTCCTCAACTTCAAATATCAGTATATATCTATATTTATATCCATATCAGCTTCTGTATTTATACTTACATCTATACCTAATTCTATGTATATCTATCTATATCTATGTATATATATCTATATCTTAAAGACACCTGAGCTTATTATGGGTATTATTATTCTGTTCCATTGATATATTTTACCAGTCAAATTTTGGGACAGTGCAGTTCTGATTTCTTGAGCTTAGTATCTCACATAACAATTTAATATTTATCAACTTTTTTTATTAAAAAATATGAATCATGTAAGTTTCTTCGTATTTCTTGTTTGGGTATTGTTGATACCAGATTTTATATCTGTGTTATGAAGGGGAATAAGATGAATTTTCCTATTTCTTCCTCATTTGTAGGGAAGTTTTTGATGTATTTTTTTTTATTTATAACTAGGTATCATTTCTAAAATCCTATGTTTTAAAATATTTTCATTTCACTAGTTTATTTAACTTAGATTTTTAAAATTTAGTCTAATTTTTATTAAAAAATAAATTTTATTATGTTATTTATTTAATTGAAAAATATAAAGCTTTAATGTAACTGTATCATATATATTTATATATTTTTCTTCTGTTTTTCAATTGAGTATCCAGGGCATTGAAGTTAATGTTTTGTGGGTCTTATTTTCCTTTTTAAATAAATAACTACACTTCTAATTTATATTTCTGAATTGAAAGTGAGAAATTTTGTGGGTTTTTTTTTCTAAAGTTAGTACTGAGTTTTCTACATTTTAATGATTATATATGATATTAGTAAATACTTTGAAATATATAGAAAGGGAATATTTGATTTTTATTATAATAATACACACATATGTATATGTGTATGTGTTTATATTTAGTTGTACAAAACATCGTTTTTTATATCTGTTGGACTTTCTCGTTATTTATTTGAAAAGTTATATTAATAGATTTCTTAATGTTTGTTCACTCAAACATTCTTGAAATCCTTCTATATGATCATGCTGTATTTTACCTCTCTATATTTTTATTCCATTTACTACTCTCTTTATCATTTTTAAATGTATATCTAGAATGCATTCTTCTTTATCTGGGCAAACATGCAAGTCATACTCTTAAACTTTCTCAAAGAATTCCTCCAAAACAATGTTATCCACAATTTTATGATTCCAATTTAATCAATAGCACAGGGCACTCAAGCACTTATTAGAGAATTAATCCATGAATTGGCTGCAATTTTGCTCTTTCTAAAGGCTCATTTAAGGTAATTGAAAGGAAAACAAATCTAAGGCAGATGTATTATCTATCACTGTAGGATCTTTAAGCTCGGTCCTTGTGTTGTAGTAGGTTATTAGAAACTAGAAGACATTAAGTACATTCTCTTGGCTTCCTGTAGATTTAATGGTACTCTGTCCCCATTTTGATATGAGAGATCCAGCTGACATGAATTATATTTTATATGAAATGATTTAAAATAAGAAACACCCCTTTGGAGACTCTATACACATTTTGTTAAAGTGTAGAACTGAAAATATTTTATATTTTATTGAAAAATAGGTAAGTACCCACATATCATATCTTTACAGAACTTAGCAGGATGGAATATTTTGATTTTCAAGATAGGCTTGAAATTTTTAAAATTTATTTGAAGGGTTATTTTAAAATTTAAAGCAAAATTGATATTCTTTATTTGTAAGGTACTCAGAATCTGTATTCAATGTCAAGTTCAATAATTAAATTTTTCCAAGTGGTTGCTGATGTTTATTTTACAATTTTACTCTTTCATTTGGAATTATTATATAATCTGTTTCAACTGACTTTTGAAAGTAAATGAAAATATCCCCAGCTGTATGGATTAGTGACATATGCAATTAGATTACTGCTGATTAACTGAATACCCAATACTCAAGAAACAATCAGCATGTTCCTATAATATGAAGAGCTACTGTGTACTTCATAATGTTTGATATTTTATGGAAGGAGTTGGTAAGTCAACTGAGATTTATGTATTGTCCTCAAGGAACTTCAGATTGTAATATGACAAATGTAATTAGATGTCAAGTTGCATGGTACGATCTCTGAGTACTGAAGTATTTTGAAGAAGGAAGAGATGAGTGAGGTCTGGGTTTGTGAGGGAAACTTCTATGGAGCAAGGAAGAATTTAGGTTGGCCATGAAGAAAATAAAATAGAATTGAGATAGGCAGAAGATATTCTTAGTAGCTGAAGTCACATAAGGAAAAAAAGTCTATGTACTGTTTGTTGGACACTGTGAACATGAAGGTGAACAATTATATCTGAGTAAATTTCTAGTGAGCTGAGGAACTGAGTCTTCCCCCTAATGCTGCCTGTGACAGACCACACACTATGCAATTCTAGTTCAATCAATGGGTTTTTTAAAAAAACGATTGCCGTATGTCAAAGATCTTCGCACACCACCTTTCTGTCCTGCAGAATTCAAAATGAAAACTAACTTTGGTTTTAGTGAAAAACACCTTTTTTTTTTTAAACTTTGGGGTTAATTTTAAAAAGGCCAGATTCTTCAGATATGTTTTTTTCTACTACCGAATGTTTTGCATTCAGTGGGAAATGAGTTCCATATGCTATTTCTGTGAATGTCCATATTAAGTATGAGGTCATAGGAAGCTCTAGAAATTTAATCTAGAAAAGGGCAGGGCACAAAGAAGGGAACTAATATCAGTGGGACTGGATATGGCTCCCGGTGGAGATTCTGAGTGTATTCAGTTTTGCTTCTGAATGCATTTTTATGCTTTCGCTATAATGTTTGCCCTTCCCCTATTGTCCCATTCTCCGTGACAGATACCAGTTAGCATAGGATCATTTAGAAGGAAGAAAAAGTCTTTTGTTTCATAACCAAGCATTAATCTGCAAATTAACAGCATTTGTTTCCCATGTTGGTTCCATAAGGAATATCCTAATGGACTCATAATAGAACATCATTACCACATCAGCGAAAAGTAAGGTGCCTTTTGTAGGCTAGACTATTACATTACAATTAAGTAAATCCTGTGGACTCATTGGTAGTTCCACAAAATTATACCCAAATGCTTGATTATGAAAATCATTGAAGGGGAGACTATAATTAAAATATCTCTCTGTCTCTAGCAAGGAGAAATGCCTCCAAAAAAGCAATATGGGTTTCCTATATAAACTTTTATTTTTATGATCCCAAAAGTATACTTAGTGGGGTACACACAATCTTGAGTGCTCACTATGCATCAGGCATTTGTAAACTGAAAATACAAATAAAATTACAAACAGTACTTTTCCTAAAAAAGAGGCAGTTTCAATGATGGCAGATAAATGAATATTCACCATTCATTCTGTGTACCGGGTTAGAAGTAGGCATAGGATCTGGCCAGATCCCACAGAATCTAGAGGTTAGAAAGTAGAGGTTAGGGCAGTCTTTCTAGAGAGAGCAATGGCTAGACTTAGTATTTGGTGTGTAAAGATTCAATCAGATAAAAACATTAGTGGAAAAACTGGTGAAATTCGAATGAAGTATGGAGTTAATAGTGAATGTACCAATGTTGTTCACATAGATTTTTCAAATATACCAAAGTTAAAACATAAGGCGAAACTGGGTGACGGACATACAGGAACTCACTGTGCTATCTTTGCCTCTTTTCAGTAAATCAGAAATTTCCAAGAAAAAAAAAAACTAAACATGTGTGGTGATAATGTTTGCTGGTCAAGAGGGTGGGACCCTAATATCTTTCAGGCAGAGGAAGTCAGCATGTCAAAGTTACATGAAAAAAACATGGCAAAATAGGCTAGGGTAGAATGTCAGTGACATTTGGGCAAAGAGGCCATGAAATAACCACACAGGGCAAACAGGCCAGCTTGTGAAGACACGTGGGTTTCAGTCTAAGGAGAGGCTCTATTCTGTAGGAAATGGAGGCCACTGGAGGATTTTAAGCAGGAAAATGGCAAAATCAGACTTCTACTTTGAAAGGAGATTCGCAGACCCTTTTAGAGCAGAATCTCTCCTCACTAATCTTTCAAAATTGATGATTGAGTCCCTAATTACAATGGTTCTCCTTGCAAGCATGTTACCTTCTTTCCTAGTGGTTCCAACAACCTTATGGATATTCTCAACTAATTTTTCTTAAACATTACCATGATTGCAGCCACTTTGCTGTGCTTTTATACCTTCAAGCACCTGACTCTTGCTGTGTTTTCAACCAGATATATGAAAATTGTGGAATTTACAATAGAAGAGTATTTCCGAACTTGAAGGAAAATACTCACTGGACTTTTTCACCAGAGTGCTTTCACATAATTGCCAAATTGCCTAGAATTTAAGATTACAAGGAAAAATCAATCCACTTCTTTTAAAGCCTGTGAAGAGGCACGTTTAATCAGATTTCTCTAGTATCTGTGCTTTTGAAAATGTGATATTTCAGGCTCCTACTTTACCGATTTGACAATTTACAAATTACCTTTCAATAAGAAAGAAAGAGACTGCATTACTCTGCCCTTGCTCACTCTGTGTATACTTCACATAAAATAGCTGGCATTGCTTATATAATGAGACAGCTTAGAGATTTCTGTGATGCCGTATGATTTTACAGCAAGAGTCAAAATAAACATCCAAAAGGATTATTCTCATCCATCCCATTTTGCCCGTTACATCAGTTACGTTTTTAAAATACAAAATGTGAATATGGGTTTCTTGGTCAGAGTTAGTCCTTTTTTCCCCAAACGCAGTTACTGGGTAGTATTTTTTTCCTACTGAAATCTTCATTTGCTGCCCATCTTCTGGATCCGTCACCTATTTCACTCTCTCCTCAGCTGGTTTGATTACAACCCCCTTTTCAAATTAGACTTCAGAATAACTTCCCCCTTAAGGACATGGGGATGGTCTTGCACTGTGTGCTTCAAGCTGTCTGGAGAGAGGAACTCTTACTGTTTTGTTTTAGCTCTCTTATAGACAGAAAACGATGTTTAAAACTCTAACGTCTCTCAAAGTTAGCCACTAAAATTGTAAAGTGTTTATTAGGTGTCCTCTGCTCTAAATCCTGTACATGGATTAGCGTGTGCAGACCCCACAATGGCCCTGTGAATTCACTATTACAATTACCTGCAATGTAGAGGAGAAAACTGGAGTGCAGAAATTTAAGTAACTTGCTCAAGTTCACCCAGAGATGAGTGGGGAAACTCAGAGCTGACACTATAGTCTGTGCCCTTAACCACTGTTCTAATACTGGAAAATGAACCTGTTGTCACCTTTGTACTCTCAGATGTGGCATCCATCTGTATAAACAGTATATAAATTCCGATTTATATGATTATGAATTCACATGTCCATGATTATGATGATTTGATCCTCATTTTACTGGTAAGGAATCTGAGATTGTTCCGATTGTGTGGGTCGGAGACTCCACATTTGGAGTTAACACGGGCACAATGCTGTCTCTTAGAGTTCCACATCTGTGAAACAAATATTGCTACCTGACCTCTGAGGGCGTATTGAGTTAGAAGCAAACAACTATAAAATATCACTATACATGCCAATATGCTTTCCAGCAAAATGCCTGGTAAATCCATACCTACTCCAAGCTATGCTTTGACTAAGATTTAAAAGATAAATATTGGAAATGCATGAGGTTTCCACTTCTCTATACTTTTTTCCCACAGTAATTTATATGCAAGCTCTTTACTCAAGTCTCCCCATAGAATTTTGGCTCTACATACAAGGAGAACTTTTCCTTCAGTGTTCCCAGATCTAGGAAATTAGACTATTTATTTTCCCCTTTCATTGTCTGAAACAAATTCATTCTTCCAACGCTGAATTTCTTGAAGACGTCCTTTGTGCCTGGTGCTTTCCTAGCTGCTAGGGAGTACAACAATGAAAAAAAAATTAGGCAAAAAGCCTTTCCTCGCTGAAGCTTGTATTCTGAGAGGGGAGAAGGTGACAGACAATAAACAAATGAGACACATGATAGACCATGTAGTGGTAAGTGCTAAGGAGAAAATAAGAACAAGAATGAGGCTAGAGAATGATGGAGGGTACAGTTATATCACTGAGAAGGTGGCTTTAAGCAAAGACCTGGAGGAGTCAAGAAGGGAGATACAGGGGTGTCTGGAGGAAAAGCATTGCAGGCAGAGGGGACGGGACGTTTGGGAGCAGCAGAATGATCAAGGGCAAGAGTAAGAGCGAATAAAACAGAACGTTACTGAAGGGTCGGGACACAGGAGTGATATGACAAGTTTTGAAAGGGTCCTCTGACTGTGAATTGAGAGCATTCTGTGACGGGACAAGAAGGAAGCAAGATGAACTTCTAGATGGAGCTGTTGCAAATCCGGGTGAGAGATGATGGTGGCTTGGGCCAGTGCAGGTGGTGACAGTGGATTAATTCTGGATCTACTTGGTGCAGAGAATAAACAATATTTGTTGATGGATAGTGTATATTACATTACAGAACCAGAGGAGTAAGGATGATGTCATGTTATTGGCTTTTGCAAGTGAAAGAAAGGGGAAAAGAATAGAATGTCTTGATTATAAAGGAATATTAGAAATTAACAACAATAAATGGGATGAATTAATGAACCAGCTGGATTCAGATTAGAACACAAAGAAAAGCCTAGAATGACAAATATTGATAGTTTCCTAGAAGGTGGCTGATGAAGACAGGTACTATCTGGTTTACTATGATAGTAGAGACTTTTTAAGGTTAATTAGAAAGTTAAGGTAGGTGTTTGGGGGCCCTATTTGCCAGTATACATTCTTCTGCCCACCGACATTCAGAATTTTTCCTTTTTTTTTTAAACTCAGCCTGTGGTACCAAATAGAGAAATTGTGGTGTCATTTTTCAACAAGACAAAAACTGTGTCTGTAATTTTAAACAGATTGGAGCTAAGGTGAGAAGTTAACTTGGTCTGCAGGTTTTTCTCTCCCAGAGTGATAGTTCAGTGCATACATAAATCCCCGTATCTAATGCTTGAAGCTTTCACAAGGCATGAGTGGAATTAAATCAATTTGGAAATGAGAATTAATTTGGAAATAGGACTAACGTTTACTCTTACATACAGCATATGCATGAAATCACCGTTAATACTTGGCGCGCGCGCACACACACACACACACACACGCACACACAACATACAACTGTTTGCAGTAAAATTTCCTATGTGCTTTCTGAGGTCGCCTTGTCAGTAACGTCCTTGAGTGGACAATTCAGTTATTCTCATCAACCTTTTATATAGTTGAAAAATCGAAGTTCAAATAAAGAGACTTTTCCACAGTCACCCAGTAAAGAGTTGCTGAGGCCAGACTTGAACTCCAAGGTTTTAGGTCTCCCACCACCATCAGACAGACACCTCACTAATTCCTAAAGTATGTAACCACTAAGTCTTTGTGTTATAGTCTCATGAATTTATTCCTCTCTTGTCTTAGCTCAAATATTTAAAGCCGATCTGGAGAGCTCATGGGTGTTGGTTTTTTTAGGCTCCAGCAGCCATGCCTGATGAGTGGAATTTCATACAGGATTTGAAGGTTAAGGCATTTGAAGCACTTAATTTTTTACTGTCCCAAAGATACATTTTCCCTTACCTGCTGTCAAAGCCTCATATACTAACCCCTCAAATTCAGATTAAAATCTGCAGGATTTAGTCTGTTTTGACAGTCTCATTGTCAGTAATCAATACCCCATAGGTTATACAAATGGTAATAAAGAAGGTGCCATCCTGTTTATTGTACCTTAGAATCGTTAAATGTCATCCAGTTCTTATGTTTACAGACAACTTTTTTTCCCTGATTGGTTCCTCAGTTAGGTTTTGTTTACCTTCTCGATTCGATGCCCTGTGGTCTTCTATTACTTTCCTTTTTCTTCGGTTATTCCTGCGGAAGGACCAACATGCTATGGAAATATGCCATTGAGACTGAAATCCACTTAGCTTGCTTCTGCCCTCAGACAAACCCTAGTGGGAGCAGACACTCAGCACACTGATTATAGAGATTTCATCCGTATGTAGTAACTCACCAAGGTTTAAAAACAATTCCATGCATTTGTTCATACAATAAGCATTTCATCTTACTAATAAACTTTTGTATCTTTTGTAACCAGGACTGTTCAAGATTTTTCTTGAAAGATAAGTGGAAGTGCTTGGCAGGGGAAAGTCATTCTGTTCTGGAAATAAAGATGCACTGCCTTGGTGGGGGTGGGGTCACAGCATTGTGTACTAGAATATGTTGGGGGTTGATTGCTCAGCATCAACAAGGAATAATATGGACACTGTGGACCAGTCAGGCAAGGTTCTGCCCTTGGGTGATGAACACAGAACTCTCTTCTTTTTCTTGCTTTCCTGAAATTTGTCACTGAGGTATTTTTTGCTCAACAAGAGTGAGTGACTCTGCTCTCTGAGTGAGTGGCTCACACTCTATCCTGTAGAAAATGCTATTTATTATTGATATCTCTGTGCATATTCTATGGAATATAAAACACTAAATTTTCTACTGGTGCCTTTGGCACAATGGAGAAGGAAACTTTTTAAAAGGAAAACATTGCCTCATCTATAATAAATTAATAACAACTCAGTATGTGGTTTTTAAAAGTAACTAAATGCATTCTAGCTGTTTTTGAAGGGATTTTAGGCTATATGCAAATATGCGGCTTTAAAAATTTCAATTTAGGGATTAGCATTTTTATACTTTCTGTCCCTCAGGTTATGCTTGCTCTACCTAAAGTGTTTATATGATGTCTGAAATTCTGTATATGGACAGGAAATAATTAACTCTCATTTGTGAAGTGTTTTACAATTTTGTGTTTTGTTGTTTATATCCGTTTTCTCTTGTTAACTGTGGAGAAATGTCATAGGATGGGTTATTATTAGTCCATGTTCCGGAAGAGAAAACTGAGTCTTGCAAAAGTTGTGGTCAGGTCATGTCATGCACTGGTTTGCTCAGAATTGAAGACTTCATTTATGTTCCAGCCCCTTCGAGCAGGCTCAGCGGCCATGGCTCACGGGCCCAGCCGCTCCGCGGCATGTGGGATCTTCCCAGACCGGGGCACGAACCCGCGTCCCCTGCATCAGCAGGCGGACTCTCAACCACTGCTCGAGATTTCTTTTTTTAGGCTCTAACTTTTATCTGCCTGTTGCCTCCCTGCACAATCTTTTTTTTTTTTTTTAAAATAATAGCTTTATTGAGATATAATTCACATACCATACAATTTACCCACTTAAAGTGTATAATTCAGTGGATTTTGCATATCCACAGAGTTGGGCAACCATTACCACAGTCAATATTAGAACATTTTCATTACCCCAAAAAGAAACCCTGTATTTGTTAGTCATAAATCCCCACGTCCTACATACACTACCAAATGTAAAATAGCTAGGGGGAAGAAGCCACGTAGCACAGGGAGATCAACTCAGTGCTTTGTGACCACCTAGAGGGGTGGGATAGGGAGGGTGGGAGGGAGACACAAGAGGGAGGAGATATGGGGATATATGTGTATGTATAGCTGATTCACTTTGTTATAAAGCAGAAACTAACACACCATTGTAAAGCAGTTATATATACTCTTAATAAAGGTGTTAAAAAAATTAAATCAATCAATCCCCACGTCCTCCCAACTTGTAGACAACGACCAGTCTACTTTCTAACTGTATAGATTTGCCAGTTCTGAACGTTTTATGTAAGTGAAATCATACAACATATAGTCCTTTGTGACTGGCTTCTTTCACTTGGCACGTTTTCAAGGTTCATCCATGCTATAGCATGTATCAGTACTTCATAAGAAAATCTTTTGTTGTTTAATTCTTCAAGAATAATTGAAAACACGGTGGTGTGATAGAAAAGTGAAGTCACAAAGATATCGTAATCCACTAATATTGTTTCAAAATACATTAATTGATTATAATAATTTGACAATGTAGCTTGAACAATTTCTTTTTTAAAAGTTAATTATTTATTTTTGGCTGCGTTGGGTTTTTGTTTCTGTGCGTGGGCTTTCTCTAGTTGCGGTGAGCGAGGGCTTCACTTGTTGCAGAGCACGGGCTCTAGGTGCGTGGGCTTCAGTAGTTGTGGGCACAGAGGCTCAGTAGTTGTGGCTCTCAGGCTCTAGAGCGCAGGCTCAGTAGTTATGGTGCACGGGACTGGTTGCTCTGTGGCATGTGGAATCTTCACGGACCAGGGCTAGAACCCATGTTCCCTGCATTGGCAGGAAGAGTCTTAACCACTGCACCACCAGGAAAGTCCCTGAACAATTTCTTTAGATAGATACACCATTCTGCTCGTTTGTTTCTTCAACTTGCCTTCAGAATCTTTGCTGTTGGTATATTTCTGTGTTGCCTGTTTGTACTTAGCTTCTGGAACTCCATCCCTACTCTTGGTCCTCAAAGTGAGTAAGACAGAAAATCTGACATGAAGCAAATAAAGAAAAGTAGTTCTCTGTTTCCATATTGTCTGTCTATCCTCAGAGTTTTATCAAGAGGAGATGGAACTGTCGTTCTCCTATGCTTGTATCTGCAGGGCAAAGGGGTCCCAAAGCCTTGAGTTTCTGTCACTTTTTCAGCATCTGCTAGATGGGTTAACATTTGCAAGTCATATTAGCCACTCTGGTTTGCGTTCTCTTGATAAAAATGTCGATAATAATTCCTCATTTTCTGACAAAGCTATTATGAGGAGCAAATGGTCTGTGAAAGTGAGTATGTTTTGCTTTGTAAAGCTCTATGTAAGGACACATCAGCTACCATAATTATCAGTACCATAGACCTCCTCAGAGCAATCAGGGGCAACTGCTTATCTCTAATGAAAAAAATAAATTGAAACCACAATGAACATTATGCTATCCCTGTGAAAGGTATGAAACTTCGACAACAAGCTCAAATAAATGAGACATTTAGTGTCTTCTTTTCTTCTTTAAAATAATTTTAGTTTGAATCTGTGTCTCATTCCTCCAGATGGGCAGGATATACAAAAGTACAGAGTTTTAAGACATGCTTACACATTGGAGCTGTCTCACGATTGATCTGTTTTATGTTTTCACCACTGAAGTACCTGTTCTCCTGCCATGAGGTAGGTCCAGGGGCTGTGCTATTTCCCTGTGAGGTTTGAGACACAGGATTCTTTAAGCACAGGGAACACTGGTCAATATTATGTAACAACTTAACAGGGAAAAGAATTTGAAAAAGAACAGCTACATGTATATGTATAACTGAATCACTTTGCTCTACACCTGAAACTAACACAACACTGTTAATCAACTATACTCCAATATAAAATGAAAAGTAAAAAAAAAACAACCCTAAAAATCAAAGCACCTTGGAATCTAGCTGTCCTAGATCTACCAGGCAGTCATCTCCAAGAGGTTGTACCATCTTTCAGGGTGGTACCCAAGTCCTACGCCAGCTGCTAGCCCACTAATCTCCAAAACTTCCAAGCTTTCCCGGGAGCTAGAGTTCTCTACCTCTACAGACTTCTCAAAGATGCCACCTTCAGTTCCCTCCCCATCCAGAGCCCCTCTCATCATCTCTTTATTCTGTGGAACTTCCCTGGTGGTCCAGTGGTTAAGATTCTGCCCTTCCAGTGCAGGGGACGTGGGTTTGATTCCTGGTCAGGGAACTAAGATACCGCGTGCTGCATGGCATGGCCAAAACAAACAAACAAAAGAAATATTCTATCACTTTGAATCAGCGTTCTGTTCTTGATTTGTAAAGGACACTGAGGAAAGAAAATAAAAAGAACCTGACTACCTTCTTGTAATGCTGGAAGTCAGCTTGTTGATTTGAATGTGGAGAATTCCTAATAATACCTCACCTCTGATCTCATCTTGCCTGGGGCATTTAGAAAGCCACTGGTTTCTCCTGGGTTTCTACCGCATACCTCGGTAGGTGAAATAGCTGCTCTTAGCACATGGGACTCAACCTAAATAGATCTCAGAAGACTCTAAAAGTAAAGACCAAATGTTTAATCCAAATTTGACTTTAAGAATCAGAATCTGAAGCATATTTTTCATGGGATTTTTTCCCCTGAATATTATATGCTGTCTTCAACCAGAGAAGACATTGTGTCTGCATGTTGAGGAAGAGTCTCAAAAAACTATTGAACTTGTTTTCAAAATAATAATATTATTATAATTTTTACTATTACAGTCTCTTTGAGGCTTTCACTGATTTTTTTTTTTTTTTTCCCTTTGGCCGCAGTGGTTTGCGGGATCTTAGTTCCCGGAATAGGGATTGAACCCATGCCCTCAGTAGTGAAAGTGCAGAGTCTTAACCACTGGACCACCAGGGAATTCCCTCAAAATAATATTACTTTAGATCTGTTTTGACTGTCCCCAAGCATTGTGGCCATGAGTAAGTCATTTAACAGCAAAGATTTCCTCATATTAAAAGTGGCTAGAGTTACATCTTGTTGTGAAGATCCAGTATGGTAACACAACATGAAAGCATTTTGAAATCTGAAAAGTACCAGAAGATAAAAGGGGGCAAACATGCAAAAAATAAACTTTGGA
>NW_020173401.1:691537-756537 GCF_003031525.2 Neophocaena asiaeorientalis asiaeorientalis
AAAAATAAATTTTGGAGGGGTGGGATAGGGAGGGTGGGAGGGAGGGAGGGAGATGCAAGAGGGAAGAGATATGGGAACATGTGTATGTATAACTGATTCACTTTGTTATAAAGCAGAAACTAACACCATTGTATAGCAATTATACTCCAATACAGATGTTAAAAAAACAACAACAAAAAAAAACAACTTTGGAGGAAGTCAGGAGTCCAGCTCCTGGCTGAAACACCTGTGTGTGATCTTTCAGGTCTGATCATAGTCAATTACAAAGGCTGTTTATCCAGCAGGATTCAGGGAAGAAAGCTGCCCTCCTCACCCCCAACCTGGGACGTAGCCAGTGCACTGCAGTTTCCGAAGGGAGTTGCAGTTAAGGACGCACGTCCCCAGGTGGCCATATCCATACAATCTGCTTTTTTTCTGTACCGTTAGCCCAGAAACCAGCATTTGGATGTTTCCTTGTTGGGACACTTCTCAGCACTCTGTTGAAGACACTGCCCTCTGACTCAGACTCAGTACTCAGTACTTTTCCACCCCTAGTCCTCCCCGCTGTCCCTCTTCCGGGACTCAGGATAGGACCACTGATTCTTCTTTAGCCAGTGACTTTGCACATGAGCTAGCCTGGTGAGTCAGATTAGATCCAACAGAGGGGTTTCAGACCTCTTGGAGAGTGTGACTTAATTTAGAATGCTGGTTTAAATTCAGAGTCATATCTTCTTGGACTCTCTGTAAGATAGGAGAATTTGACAATCTTTTTCTTTTCTATTTTCTGTATAATCATTGATCCAATACTCAGTTGCCTATTCCAAAGTTTCACCAATGTTAAGATCTTTATCCAGGACTTTTTATTTCATTCTTTGGATGTTTGAGATGTTTAGGTTTTCTTTCTGGCATTTTATTTGATGTTTTCTTTCTCTATGGCTGTATTTTAGTCTTCTCTTTATAGCTTTGTTACTTTGTAGATTTTTCAATTAATCTTTTGCTTTCTGGGCTTCTTTTCTCATTAAAAAAAGAATATTTTAATAGAAAGTGTTCAGCTAATTTCCACCCGTGTATTAACACATTTTATATGTGTTTTCTTCTCTAGTGTACATCACATGCTTCTTTCTTCCTTTTATTAAGATAAAATTCATATGCCTTTAAAGTATACAATTTAGTGGCATTTAATATATTTACAGTGTTGTGCCACTGCCACTCTATCTAGTTCTAAAATATTTTATTACCACCAAGGAAGACACTGTACCCATTAGGCAGTCACTTCTCATACGTTATGTGACCTTTTGTGTCTGGCTTCTTTTACTTAACATAATATTCTTTTTTTTCTTTTTTTCCCTGCGGTACGTGGGCCTCCCGCTGTTGTGGCCTCTCCCGTTGCGGAGCACAGGCTCCGGACGCGTGGCCATGGCTCACGGGCCCAGCCGCTCTGCGGCATGTGGGATCTTCCCGGACCGGGGCACGAACCCGTGTCCCCTGCATGGGCAGGCGGACTCTCAACCACTGCGCCACCAGGGAAGCCCTTAACATAATATTCTTGAGGTTTATTTATATTGTAGCATATATCATTACTTCTTTCCTATTTATAGCTGATTAATATTCCATTGTATGAACATACCTCAACTGTGTATTCATTCTTCCACTGAAGGACATTTGGCTTTTGTGAATAATACTCTTTTAACGTGTGGATACATGTATTCATTTGAGTACCTGTTTTCAATTCTTTTGGGTATATATCTAGGAGTGGAATTGCTGGGTCATATGGTAACTATGCTTAACTTTTTAAGAAACTATCAAACCTTTATCCAGAGCAGCTGCACCGTTTTGCATTCTCATCAGCAATATGTGAGGTTACCAATTTTTCCACAACTTCACAAACACTTGTTTCTGTTTTTCTTGTTATCACCATTCTGGTTGGTATGAAGTGGTATGTCATTGTGGTTTTGACTTGCATTTCCCTAATGACTAATGACTTTGAGCATCTTTTCATGTGCTTGTTGTCCATTTGTATATCTTCTTTGGAGAAATGTCTATTCAAGTCTTTTGTCCATTTTTAAATTGGGTTGTATGACTTTGTGTTGTTGGGTTTTTTTTTGTTTTTTTGGCTGCATTGGGTCTTTATTGCTGTGCACGGGCTTTCTCTAGTTGCGGCGAGCGGGGGCTACTCTTCATTGTGGTGCAGTGGCATCTCTTGTTGCAGAGCATGGGCTCTAGCCGTGGGGGCTTCAGTAGTTGTGGCATGCAGGCTCAGTAGTTGTGGCACATGGGCTTAGTTGCTCCATGGTATGTGGGATCTTCCCAGACCAGGGATCGAACCTGTGTCACCTGCTTTGGCAGGTGGATTCTTAACCGCTGAACCACCAGGGAAGTCCTTTTGTTGGGTTTTAAATGTTCTTTAAATATTCTAGGGCTTCCCTGGTGGCGCAGTAGTTGAGAGTCCGCCTGCCGATGCAGGGGACACGGGTTCGTGCCCCAGTCCGGGAAGATCTCACATGGCGTGGAACGGCTGGGCCCATGAGCCATGGCTGCTGAGCCTGCGCGTCCGGAGCCTGTGCTCCGCAATGGGAGAGGCCGCAACAGTGAGAGGCCCACGTACCGCAAAAAAAAATTCTAGATACTGGACGCATTAGATGCGTGATTTGCAAATATATCTTACATTCTATAGGTTGTCACTTTCACCCTCCTGGTAATATCCTTTGATGCACAAGGTTTTTAATTTTGATGTAGTCCAATATATCTATTTTTTTCTTTGTTGCTCTATCATACACTTTTTTGCACCGTAATTTACTTGGTCTCCTGGTACCACATTGCCATACTTCAAAACAACATTCTGAGAGGTCTTTTGTGTTTTCATCTTTAAAAAAAGTTTTTTCTTTTTCTTCTCTGTAAACAACGACCGCACTTGTTTTACTTTGTTTTCCTACTTGTCTTTCCCACCTATGCTCTACCTTTTTATCTTTTCATTTTAATTATCCTCTTGTTATGTTTATCTAACCAAGGTTATTGTAAATTTTTTCATTTTTAGCTCATCAAAAGAATTACCTTGCTAATAGCATATAAAGGTCTGTGCTATAGAATAATTTGTGGTGGGAAGTTAGATCAACACAAATGTAAAGAAGGCCCTGAACTTACTTCCTCTTGCCCATGACTGTTGTTTTTTCCCTCCTTTCATGACTTGCGATGACTTTCCTGAGACCAGATGAAGGAAGCAGGGACAGTGAGGACAAAGGGAAGAAGAAAGGGAGCTAAACAGCCCATCTCTGGTCACGTGCTATCCCAAGGACTCTAACCGATAGATCCCAAAGCACTGACTTTAGGACAGTGTCCTTTGAATCTGAAATTAAATTTTAAAATGCATTAGGGCGCAAGGTACAAACCATTGGGTGTAGGATAGGCATAAGGATGGATTGTATAACATGGGGAATATAGCCAATATTTTGTCATAACTAAATGAAAAGCAACCTCTAAAAATTGTATAAGAAATAAAAATATATAAAAATCAAAAACAAAACAGCAAAAAAATATAGTGGGCAGCTAATTCGTTTGGAAGGTCAGAAGGCAGTGTGGCACTATAATAGAACGGATGGGATTTTAAGCTAGAACTACCTTTGGAACTTGGCCCTGCTCCTTCAGAACCACATGCCCTGCCACACACACTCTTTCTTAATCTTTCCAGCCCTCAGGTCTCTCAGCTCTGTGTTTCCTTTTTTCCCTCCTTTTATAAGGGCACAATAAAATAATAATTGTAAAGCTCTGCATGGTAAATATTCACCCAATGTTAATTCCATTTTATTATTCTATGATTCTTATCGCAAAGGGAAAGATCAGTGTATAATGAGATCATCATAACTTTGTTGAGGTAAGAAATGTTTAGGTTAGGTTTCTCTAAGATTCAACCATAGAACTTCCAAATGCAAAATGTAAAACTACAGAGAAGCACAGGGTAACCTACAAAAACAGCACTTTTACATGACATAACCTCGTAAATTTCCCTCATCATCCCAAAGCTGTTTTCTCCCCACTTTAACCCCAGTTTCTAACAAAAAGCCTAGAATCTTTACTCTAAAACAGAATTAGGAAAGAAAACACCCTTAGAACTTACATTAAGATATATGAGAGAAGCAAAATAAGCACAGAGAGGCAGGTGCTGTCAGAGAGGGAAATTAAAGGTGGCTGGTGTCATAAAATATTAAAACATGGTTTAATCAGAAGTAAGATACGGGACTTTCCTGGTGGTACAGTGGTTAAGAATCTGCCTGCCAATGCAGGGGACATGGGTTCGTTCCCTGGTCTGGGAAGATCCCACATACTGCAGAGCAACTAAGCCTGTGTGCCACAACTACTGAGCCTGAACTCTAGAACCCGAAAGCCACAACTACTGAGCCTACATGCCACAACTAGTGAAGCTCACGCGCCTAGAGCCTGTGCTCCGCAACAAGAGAAGCCCACGCACCACAGGGGAGAGTAGCCCCCATGGGTGCAACTAGAGAAAGCCCACATGCAGCAATGAGGACCCAACACAGCCATAAATAAATAAATAAATAGATGGATAAGTAAATAAATAAAATTTTTTTTAAAAGTAAAATATGTAAGTGAACTTAATTAGAAATACATATTATTATTTGACTTTAAAATACAAAATGAAGAATAAAAGCCATCTTACAGGGTACGTAATCAGTGAGGAATAATATGTTAGCAGATGAGTCTGATGTTGTAATTGGTATATGCAATTGAAATTAATTTTAGCATACATGCAAATATGAAATCAACAAATTTAAAATATTAAACTCCTAATTACAGTGTCACTGGTATGTTGCTATGAAGAAGTGAGAGATTGCTCCTTGATACGTAGTCACCCTCAGCTATCATGTGCTGTTTCTGGTCAAATCAGGGAGGTACTCTGTCTACAGGTTGTTTTGGGCAATTGTGATTATATGAAGTACGCCCACTCTTAAATTTTAATTAAAATTCAGGTGATGTTTTGCCTGTGTCAAACTTTCTTCCCTATCACATCTTAATTGAAAAAGGGACTTAATTTTAATTAACACATCATTGCAGGTACTCTAATATTAATGTTCACTCAACCCTTTATAGGATTCATTAACAACCATTTTGTGATGAAAGGACCCAGGAGACACATAGAAAGTTGGGAGCTATTTTTAGTGATTTCACTATTGATTTTACAAAATACTGACGACAGAAGTACAGTGCCTTAGGGGACTTCCCTGGTGGTACAGTGGTAAAGAATCCACACCCCAGTGCAGGGGACACGGGTTCGAAGATCCCTTGTTGGGGAACTAAGATCCCACATGCCATGAGGCAGCTAAGCCCGTATGCCACAACTATTGAACTCTCGTGCCTCAACTAGAGAGGCTGTGTGCCACAAACTACAGAGCCCATGCACTCTGGAGCCCGCAGCACAACTACAGAGCCCAAATGCCCTGGAGCCTGCGTGCCACAACTAGAGAGAGAAAACCCACACATCACAACTAGAGAGAAGCCCGCACACCAGAACGAGAGAGAAGCCCTCGTGCCACAACTAGAGAGAAACCCACACGCCACAACTAGAGAGAAGCCCACGCACCACAACGAAAAATCCTGCATGCCTCAATGAAGATCCTGCGTGCCACAACTAAGACCCAACGCAGCCAATAAATAAATAAATAAATAATTTAAAAAATTAAAAAGAAGTACAGTGCCTTAGGATTCCATAGTTAGGTAGGAGTGAAGTCAGTGTCGACTTAAAAAAATACACAACGTGAGAGTTGCAAGTTAAGTTTTATTTGGGGCAAAAGGAGGACTGCAGCCTGGGAGCCAGCATTTCAGATAGCTCTGAGAAACTGCTCCAAAGAGGTAGTGGGGTACATCAGTATATATGTGACTTTGGTGAAGGGGGAGTACATGCAATCAAGCACATATTTTTTTGCAGAAGGTTTCTGCTAGTCACAAGGAGCAGTCGTCACCATGAAGGATCTTAGTGTTTTTCTAGATGTGAGGAGATACAAGAATTGGACTCATAAAATTGGCTCCTGAAAATATCTAACTATCTGAAGACCTGTTCTGCCAGTTTTTCGCAGAGCACAGAGTGCCTCCTTTCAGCTCTCCACCCTGAACTCCTTTCAGTTTCAGATTTTCCTTTGAAAATCAGCAGCTGCAGCAGCACATGGTTTAATCCTTGTGGAGGTAGATGGCAAGTGCCCATGGCGAGTGCCAGTTGTAGCTGACATCAGTCTAATAAGTAAGTAGAGAGAGAGGGAGAGAAAGGAAGAGAGTAGCTATCTATCTGTCTATTTATCTATCTATCTATTCCTCTCTCATATGTATGTCTCTATATATAAGAAGAGAGAGAGACAAAAAATTGCTAAAGCATTGTCTGACCCAAAGTTAATATTGATAAACACAAACGATGTTGTCATATAGGCCAAGCATTCGGAGTGGGAACAAAGTCATGATAATTGGAATAAGATTTTGACCTATCATTTAAAATTGAATCCACATCTGTATATTACAAAAAAGAAGATGGGGGCTTTCCTGGTGGCGCAGTGGTTGAGAGTCCGCCTGCCGATGCAGGGGACATGGGTTTGTGCCCCGGTCCGGGAGGATCCCACATGCCGCGGAGCGGCTGGGCCCATGAGCCATGGCCACTGAGCCTGCGCGTCTGGAGCCCGTGCTTTGCAATGGGAGAGGCCACCACAGTGAAAGGCCCACATATCACAAAAAAAAAAAAAAGAAGATGAATTGATATATCCTTGGACTTTGAAGCAGGTGCTGCTGCCATGCATTATTCATCTGTCCCTAGCCAACACCAGTCCACAAAGGCAATCTGAAATTACTAGGTTATTTATCTGTATGTTTCTTCCGTGCCACCGTACCATCCACTGCATCTTTGCTTCTGACATATTCTACTTGCTACTAGACTCCATCTGCTTGGCTCTGTTCGGGCTATTTTTGCCTCTAGTCCAGTGGTAGAACTTGGTACATGCAGCTGATGCCCCAGGACCACCGCGTGTATTATGAAGGATCAAGCAGAACCTTCTCTCTGAAGATGAACTCATGACATGTCCCATCAACTTCAGCAATATCTGTCCTTACCACATCCTATCCGAAAGATACCAGAAAATGGAGATGGACAAAATGGAAGAGGAGAAAACAAGCAAGAGGAAGGAATTCAAGGAGAGATGGTGGCATTAGTGGGGTCTTCTCAGATACTTTTTTGGTCTTCAAGAATAGACTGATGGATACTAAAATACATCAGCTGAATTGTACAGCTGCATGACAATCAGCCTCCATGGCAACATTCAGCATCTAACTCTGGGTCATTGACTTTCTTTTGACTTACAAACTACTCCCAACACCAAATAGAGAAAAAGAGGGGAGAAAAATTGGCTTTCTACTATGCCCTAACCAATACTGTTTCCTTGGACACCACAATTCTCCTGCTCAAATGGTGAACAGTTTGTGTTTTTTAAATTTATTTACTTATTTATTTATTTATCATGAAGTAGTAGTTATGTTGGACTTTCTCTTGATGCATATTTTTAGCAGTTACTCTCTGGCTCAGACTCCATCCATTTGGATCCCTCTGCATCTTGGACATGGCCCTTCCTCATGAATTTGTAAGGCTGTGGCAGCCACTCTTCCTTTGCTTCAATTAAAGGATTTCTGCTCAGAATCCGTGAGTTTCTGTAACTCACTCCCCACTTACCTTGTGAGGGAAAGGATTTGGACCACATGGTTTTAAGAAAAGCAGTAACAACAATAGCAACAAAAAACCAATAGGATGGTTTTCTGGACATATTACTCAATGTTAAGGCATAGGGGTATAACTAGTGTTTCTAGGGATACACGGTTGTCTGAAATGAAGACTGTCTGAAACAGACACAGAGAGACTGTCTTCTTGGACCTTTCTCTGTGACATTGTACTATCAGGGTTCTCCAGAGAAATGGAACCAAGAGAATGTGTATATATACATGTGTGGTGTATGTAGATAGATAGATGATATAGATATATAGATACAAATATAGATACAGAATCACATGTAGATGCTGTCAAAATCTCAGCAAGATTTTATTTGACAAGATTTTATTTTATAGGCGAGATTATTCTAAAACTTAAATGGAAATGGTAAAGGAACTAGAATTGCAAAAGTTCAGAAATTGAAGAGTAAAGTGGGAGGAATTATGCTGTTGATTTCAAGACTTATTATACAGGTGTGTGCTTGGAGGGATCAACAGCTTGCTCAATGGAAAAGAATAGAGAACCCAAAATAGTTTCACACAAGTAGGTAGAACTGTTTTATCTTTTAAAAGCTTCATTGAGATATAGTATACAACTCAGCAGTTAATGTATTTCAAGGTACAGTACAATGATTTTTAGTACATTCATAGATACGTACAACTATTACCACAGTCTATTGTAGGACATTTTAATCACCTCAGAAAGAGCCCTTATATCCTTTAGCTGTCACCTCCTGCATATATTCTTGCATCTTGTTCTTCTCAATATTGTGTTTGTGTCATCCATGTAGTTGCTTAAGCTCTTGCATTTTTAAATTTCATTTGATTGCTGTATTGTATTCTATCATGCAGATATAACCTATTTCCTCTTGTACTGGTGAACAAGTTTAGGGTCTATTTGCTATGTAAATTTTATATGCATATGTATGTTATCTATTGCTGCATAATAAATTATCCACTTGGCCATATTCTATTGGTTGGAGGCAAGTAACTAGGCCATCCTGCACTCAGAGGGGCGGATGACACAGGCATGCACATAACAAGAGACGGGTCTTTTTAGAGGCTGCCCAGCACAACATACTATACCCATTTTTAAAAAAATAAATGGAATCTCACTTTACAAATGTCTCTGCAAGATTTAAAGCCTGAGTAATAGGAGTTTTGCAATAGAAACTTTGCTTAGCACTGAAAGCAAGTAATCTCTAATCCTCTTAACTACCCCACAAGTATTATTATCCTCCTTGTACAATTTAAGGAAGTATGGCTCAGCAGGGTTAAGTAATTTGCCTTTGGGAATTCTGGTATGCAAGAGAGAACATATTGCATGCTTCAGATCCGATGTTGTCAGCATGCTGTTTAAATATAATAATAATAAGCATTGATTATTATAGAAAGTAAACATTGATGTTCCTCATCTTAATTTTGATGGTCACCCCCTGTTGCCACCAAACACAAGATACCATTGAATGACTTTCCTCTAGACTTCATTCTAGATGTATTCACAAGGGTAAAATGTACTTCATGTTTCCATATGTAATTCTACAACCTTTTGATTCTTTGAAATATCAGAATATCAAATTGGAACCTATAATTCAGTAATCTGTAGGTACTCCTAGCCAAGGATAGTACAATTACATGATTTACTGCAAAGAGTAATACTAGTTCTGTGTAGCATTGGGCCAGTCTAGGTGCAAACTATACTGGCAATACATCCTATTAGACACCTAGACGAAAAAGTACATTTTATCTCATGTTTTAAAAGTTAGAATAGAGAGAAATCTCCTTTTTTTCTATTTGTCATTGTTTTTATTTTGTTTTAAGTGGTAGATTTTCTTCTTATATAGTTAATTCTTTAAAAGATGACAAAGTATCTGGAATAGACAGCCACATCTGGCATTACCCATCTTATTTCATTGCTGATTGAAGGCCACAAAAGATTGTAGGTAGATTCAAAATACATAAATATATATTTTGGAGAACAGTTTTTCAGCTCTCAGCATCTCTTCCTTGAACAATTTTAATAACCCCCTAGCTGTACTTTTTCATTTTCACTCTTATTCCTCCAGTTTTAAATTTACTCATTAGTGAATATTTATTAACCTTCTAGGTGCTTGCTTCCAGAAATCTGTTTAAAATGCAATCTGATCATGTAATTTCTCTGCTTGGTTCCGTATCATCTTCAGGACACAGACGCAAGACTAGAATAGAGGGCTTCAGGCCTAGCTGCTCTCCCTATCTGCTACTGTAAACACATCATCGGGGCATAGCAAACAACTTTTCCATCCACTACTCCATCCCAATTTTACTCTGCCATGTTTTCCTTTGTCTTCTGCTTTTCTTACCTTGACATACACTGATTTTTTATTGCATTTTAAAGCTCAGACAAATTTTTGCTTTCTATTTTTCCCCATAGTATTTTGTATATAACTCTATTAACACTTTTTAAGCTGTTCAGTTTTTGCCTATTTTTATAACACAAATAATCATGAACATCTTCCCACCACAAAAGATTAAAATAGCATGTATGAACCAGGGTAATCACCCAGGTCAGGTGATTTACTGGGGCACCCATTAATGAAGTTCTGTGGGTCTCCACGTAAATCACCTGGGTTCTAACACAGTCTTTCTTGCAGCTATCTTGTAGCAATAGTGTAATTTCCCTTTAGCCAATGGAACCTTTCACCTCAACCTTCTCCTGAGCTTATTGGTTCATTAGCACAAGAAGACCAAACTGGCAAGTGGATATTCTCAGATTGTAATTTGGGGGGACCATGAATATGTTTTGTGATGAAAATATTCCTCTCTTAGGATCTAGGAACTCTAAATTAGCCAAGATCATGATTTTAGGGACAAGAAGCAAAAATTATGTAAGTGATTTATTAGGTGAGTGGAATCCTATATCCACCCTAAATTCCTGGAATCATATATATTATAGGGAAATGCCATCATATATTGGTCACTGGTTTAGAGTATCTCACATCTATTAAACAGTATCCCAAATTTATATGGTGTTGTCTCCCAGCTGGTAGCACGACTCTTCCTTTAATAGCCATTTCCCTATTGTAGCAACTCAATTGCCTTTGAGCGATGGAACACAGGATAGACCAGCGAACACCCTAGGTATTAAGCCCATTGCCTACTTTCACGTAAAATGAGGTTCGCCACCATTGAAAACTGGTGTGTGAATAAGTCATTCTGTCAGTCTAAGATGGGGCTGATGGAAAAACTGAGGACAAGAAGACAAATGTGAGTTCGGAATATGTATCTATTTCTATAAGGACAGATTGCTTTTCTCCCCAAGATGGAAAAGGCCCAGCGTAGTCAACCTGTCACTAGGTGGCTGGCTGATCCCCTCTGCCCATCAGTTCTGGGAATTATGCCATTATTAGTGCTTGGATTTGACCTCTGCTATAGGCAATTTGTATCCTCAGTAGGTATAGCAGTCAGATCAGCTATGGTGAGGGGGATTTCATGTTGTTGAGCCTACATGGAACCTCTGTGACTGCCAAAGTGGCCGCTTTGTTCATGAGTCCAGTAAGCAAAACCTGGGATAGCTGAGAAAAGAGGCTCACTGACAGCCCCAGGATAAGTCCTGTTGACCACCTAGATGTTGACAGCCTGAGTCACACTGAATGCAACCTGTAAACATTTTCATGTTATACAAGTATATTCTCATTCTATTCCTATTTTTAGAGGAACCTCCAAGTACTTCTTCCCTAGACTTCCCAGACATTTGTTTTCCAATTTTATTCAGTGACTATGGAAACTCAAATCAGATTTATCCCCACTGATCTAGAATTGATCTGATTATATAAATCAAGTAATATCTTAGTAAGTTTCCCATCTATTTCATCCCTATGGGTTCTGTGAAAAATTAGTCACGGTCGTAAATCCCTGAAAGTCAAAACACTTCGATGGTAACTCTGCCCCTATGGAGTTGTTGCAGTAATTGCACCCAGCTAGTTAAGAATGATAAGTGCTGCCATGTGGCATCTGCCGCTCCAGGATCATATTTTTCTCACTAAAATAGAAAGCCCAAATTCATAATGATGAAATGGGATCCCAAATTCCCCTGTATCTTCAGACTAAATGAGAGACTAAAGTAGACAATCAAACATAATAGAGGTAATAAGGATGCAGATATTGCCTTCAATAAAGTTTTTTTTTTTTTTTTTTTTGCGGGACGCGGGCCTCTCACTGTTTTGGCCTCTCCCACCGCAGGCGGACTCTCAACCACTGAGCCACCAGGGAAGCCCAATAAAGCATTTTTAAAATGATTTAGTGAGGAGAGTTTCTTCTGAGCTCCCCTGAGGTGTAGAGTCTATTCCAAAATTCCCATATCCGTCAACCTTCAAGGTCCTTTCTCTACTGTATTCCAGAGAAGTTATGGAATCTCAATCCTGTTGAATTTAGTTCACCGCTGAACTCAAGCTTCAATATACCAACGAAGAAAATTTTAGATCCACCCCTAAGTTGTGAATCCCTGTATTTTGACCTCCTTTGTCTAAAACCCTTAGAATCTCTTTTCCACCAACATCCTCCAGATTCCTCCTAGAGCAGAATATAATCATCCCCCTGGTTCATGCAGGGATTTCAGTCACCTTATATGCCAAGGGACAATGGAGGGTGGTACATTTGGACTGAGGTGCATCAGTATCTCCTCGTGAAGAACTTGGCCCAGGAAATGGTCAGTAAAATGTCTTCATGCAATGGAGGCTAGCTTCCTCCTGTGATAGAAAGGAGCTGCTTTTGCTAGGAAAGGAAGATTTGCAGTTCAAGATTCTGTTTCATCTGTCTGTTGAAATGTTCCCATCCTAAATATCAGAGTCCCCAGTTATTCCTAAATTCGTAACCTTAACTTTAGCATAGATACTAGGCAAAGGTAGTGGAGATAGATAGAGAGATAGGTAGGTAGGTAGGTAGGTAGGTAGATAGATATGTAGATAGATAGATTGATAGATTAATCTATGGAAATCTCTCTTTCTCTCTGCCTCTCTCTCTCTCTCCATATATTGAAAGAGAGAGAGAAGTTCTGAAGATCAATTAATAATAATGTATAATATATTATTGTCAACATAATCATTTCATAGGGAAAGAAGTAGAATGGTGTTTTGGATTAGAATAAATAATAAAAATAAAACTAGGAGGGAAAGCCTTTGTGAAAAATGACAGATGGGGGTCAGAAATGGTTTGTGTTAATAGGGTAGTGGTCTTTTCATAAGTTAATGATTTTTTAAAATTATTTAGGCTTTTAATATATCCTATTTCCCTTTAGTCCTTTTCTCAGCTTGCGGGATCTTAGTTCCCCAAGCAGGGATTGAACCCGCGCCCCCTGCAGTGGAAGCTCGGAGTCCTAACCACTGGACCGCCGGGGAATTCCCTCATAAGTTAATGATTAATTGTACATATTCTGTGTCCCTTTTCTATTTTTTATTCCCAAGAGAGGTCTTTTAGGTGGTTATGAATATGGATTTGTATTTTGTATCCACATTACAAACAAGTCTCCACATCTGTCACGTGTCAAACTCTTATGGTAATTTCTACAATTCATATGATATGTTTGAAATCAATTCTGTCACCATTTTACTTTTTGACTTTGAGATTTTGCATCTTGAAATACTTTTCTATCATTAAGTTACACGTACGTATATATTATCCTATAAAATATTTTAATACTACTGTACATATTCTTATGCTGTTACTTTTCTTGGTACCAGACCCTTAATCTCTCTCTTTCTCTCTTTTTCTCTCTTTCTCCTCCTTTCTCTATCCCTATCACTCTATCTTTTTTACTTGTGAAGGAGTACTCTAACTTTGTGTCAACAATACTTATTGAATTCCCCATATTTTCAACAAAAACTTGAAATTCCACTTACATAGTAAGTTAAATTCCTACAGATTAATTGGTCTAATTCTGAACTCTATTCTGTTCTATTGATCTGTTCTTTCACGGATGCTAGAGTGGTTTAATTACTGTACCATTGTAGTAAGTTTAAAATCTGAAAGGGCTACCCTGTCTCTCATAATTTTATCATAATAAAGGTTGTTTTTCACATTATCCCCTAGAGAAAATTGTCCAGGTTGTTAGAGTGTCTAACATTTGACTTTCCTTTTATTCAGCTCATTGTTTGTGTCCTTCACTGAAGTGTTCTAGTTTTTATAACAGACGCTTCACATTTATATAGTTAAGTCGTTTCTGATTTGGTCAAGTTTTTAGTTTTACTGTGAATGACTCATTCTTCCAGTTGCATTTTCCAGTATAGCTGTTGTCCTGGAAAGCTTTTGATTTGTTTAGGTCGGTGTTTTTGTTTTTCACCTACCTACTTCCTTGAATTTTTGTTTTCTCTATGTAGAAAATGATATTAATTGAAATAAGTGATAGTGTGTTTTTTCTGCTCCAATATTCATATACTATTTATTTATCTTGTCATCCATTTATTATACACTCCATTGCCATGTTTAAAAAATTATATTTGATAATTCTTTCCTATCTCCTTCCTCATCTGATTTTGGTCAGAATATATAAAATATTTAAAAATTTTATTTCATTAGATTTCTGGTGGAAAATCTTTATGGTATTAAGATATACAGTTTGCTTCTATTTTCAGCTAATATAATAAATTTTGGCTACAAATATTGAATGTATTACTGCTTCTGGCATCTCATTGAGGTCATCGCATCGCATCCTTTAATCTTTTTGAATCTCTTAAAATATTAGAATAGCTTAATACTTGCTGAAATTAAGCTGCCTCTACCTGAAATAAAGCCTGCTTAGTGTAGTAATCTTTGAATACACTTACAGATTTGTTGATTAGAGGTCTATTTAGATTTTTAATTCTGTTTATATTAGAGTCTTGTTTATACATTTGAGTTTTTGTACTACCAGTATAATAATTTAGCATCAGGTTATGATAGACATAAAGAACAAATTAGAAGAGGTTTTCATCATATTCTATGACTTGTGACACTTTAAAGTTGAAGAAGTATATGTTCAGGCATGCATTTGCAAAACAGTGCATAATGTGTTATACTCTATGGCAGACATCAGGCTGAGCTTTGACGTGGACTAATTTACTTATCTTAAAAGAAAATACTTGATGTTATTATTATCTCCAGTATTAGAGATAAGGATAATGGGGACTAGAGAGGCTGTGTTATTTTTTATTTTTATTTTTATTTTTTTGTGGTACGCGGACCTCTCACTGTTGTGGCCTCTCCCGTTGCGGAGCACAGGCTCCGGACGCGCAGGCTCAGCGGCCATGGCTCACGGGCCCAGCCGCTCTGCGGCATGTGGGATCTTCCGGGACCCGGGCACGAAGCCACGTCCCCTGCATCGGCAGGCGGACTCTCAACCACTGCGCCACCAGGGAAGCCCGAGGCTATGTTATTTTTACATAATGTCCTTGGTGGTGCATGGATTAGAAATTTACATTACCGCCTCAAGCAATTTTGGTTCCCATTTATAACTATCCCAAAATGTAATCTTTAAAATACCTGAAATGTTTATTTGTAATGTCTAATATAAGAGCCACAGTTTAAAAAATAATTAATCATCGCCTATCTCTCCACCACCTTGTATAAGAGGTAGAATAGTAATACCAACTCTTTAAAGTCTCTGTGTGTTCTTCTTTGATGTCCTTCCATCTCGTCTCCAGAGATAATTATTCTTCTGAATTTTGAGTTAATCAACCATATACTTTCCTTCACGGTTTTACCTCTATTTATTTGTTCTTACATATTTATCCACTTGTTCTGTGTATTTTGGCTTTTATTATCAGTAGCATCAGGAAATGTATTTCTTGGAGTATTTCCCCTTCTGTTTTCAGTGTTGCTCAGTAATTGGATATTGACTGTACCATGTTTATATATTCATTTTTCTACTGCTAATAATTTGTTTTGTTAAGAATTTTCGGCCATCACAAACAATACTCTTTTCAATATTCTTGTACATGTTCTCACAGGACAAAGATGCAAACCTTGTCTACAAGGTATACACTTGTCAAAACCCACAGAACCTACCACACAGGAGTGAACCCTAATGTAAACTATGGGTGTATCGATATTTACTCACTAACTGTAACAAATATATCACATCAATGCCAGACGTTAATAGTAGGTGAAACTAAGGGGAAAATAAGGAGTATATGAGAACTCTCTGTAGTTTCTCCACAATTTTTCTGTAAACCCAAAAGTGCTCTGAAAATAAAGTACAAATTTAAATTTTAAAATATGTATACTAATAAATATGTGAAGATAGCTAGGTAGGAAGGTATATATAGACACCATAGACAAATTCAATAGACAGACGTTAGATTGGTAAAAGTACTTGAAACAAGATGAAATTGATATCTATAACATAGAAAATACTTTAACAAATTGGCGTTAAAATGATATAAATAATAAAATGAAGAGAGGACAAGAATATCCAATTTTGAAAAGATCCCAGTGGCCAGCATTTACAAAAATGTTCAATCTCAGTAGTAGAAAAGGAAATTAAAATTAAAACTATAATGAGATATCACTTAAACCCATCTGTTTCACAAAAAATTAAGAGTGATAGCATTTACTATTGAAAGTGATTGAGAAAATACGTTGTCTTATATACTATTGGCGAAAACCAATTGGTAGAGACATTTGGGTAAGCTATCTGGCGATATCTATTAAAATTAGGAATGTGCCTGCCTTTAAACCTAGGAATCTCATCCATGAAAATCTCTCTCTCAAAAATGAAAGTGTACGTTATAATAATATATATGGTATGTGTTTATTACCTGTAGAGGGATAAAAAACTACATCTAGTGTGGTTTTCTGTTTCTGGGGAAAAGGCAGAATAAATTGTGGTATGCTTCTAAACTAGCTGTTGAGCTAGAGAAGTATTAATAACATGATCCTAACTAAACCATGAGGAAGTCTCTACACATTATTGGCATATGATGATGTAAGTATGGAAAAACTTATGTATGAGCATATGCCATGTTGTTACCATTAGGTATAGGAAGAAGGGCCCTTATGGGTGGAGGGGGAAGGTTTGCCACAACTACAAAAAAAATTAAAACGATCTTATATTCATAAGTAAGTGTATCCACTATTACAGTATCATACAGAATAGTTTCACTCACCTAAAAACTCCCTGTGTCCTACCTATTCGTTTTTCCCCCCATCCCCACCTCAAGTCCTGGTAACCACTAATCTCTTCATTGTCTCATAGTTTTACCTTTTCCAGAATGTCATATAGTTGGAATCATACGGTGTGTAGAATTTTCAGACTGGCTTTTTTACCCTTTGGTTCATTTACTCACTCAAACCTATTCACTCACCTAGCGACATTATGTTTCTTCCATGTCTTTTCATGGCTTGGTACCTCATTTCTTATTATTGCCAAATAACACTCCATTGTATTGATGTATCACAGTTTATTGATTCACCTAGAGAAGACATCTTGATTGCTTCCAATGTTTGGAATAAACTAAATAAATGAATAAAGCTTCTCTAAAAATTCATATGCAGGTTTTTGAACCAAGGGGTAAAATACTCCTGGAGAGAGAAGTTTGGGAACATCTACATCGTAACTGGTCTCCTTGCCTTCACTTTATCCTGCCTCAGTGTAGCTAGTATGAACCTTCAAAATTGTGAATAAGGTCATGTCGTTCCTGTGATCAAAACCATTTCACCATACTTATAATATAATGTAATATGACTGCTATAACCTTCAAGTCTCTACCTGATCCAAATCCCAACCCATTCTTCTCCCCCACTGCCTACCACTGAGGCAAAGACAGCATCTGCAGCATATACGACCAAGTACAATACAATTCTAAACATTTAAAGGATTCCTACAAATCAATAACAAAAAGACCAGCAATCCAATAGACAATATCACTAGGAGATTTTAATCAACTCCTTAAAAAAACCAAAAAGATTATTCAGATGTTCAAAACACATAGAAAAAATGCTGATTTTTTTTAAAAGGAGGAATTTAAATAAAAATGAGAAGATATTACACATCTGACAGGCTAAAATTACAAACATCGACAACACCAAGGATTTGTGAGGAAATGGAACATCAGAACCCTTATGTACTACTAGCAGGATTAAATAATATGTACAACTCCTTTATTAAATGTTTTGACAATATCTGTTAAATTTGGACACAACCATACATTATGAGTCAGTGTTTCCACATCATCATATATCCCTAAGAAATTTTATGTGTGTGTGTGCATATCTATGAAAGAATACTGATAGCAGCAAAGTAGCATAGGATGGATAGATACACTGTAGTGTACTCATTCTGTGGAGTACTATACAACGAGAAGGAATGGGCTACTGAGATACAGTAACACGGATGAACCTTCAATATAATGTCAAGCAAATGAATCTACAAACAAAAGAACATACATGGTCTATTTCCATTGTTTGGAGTTCAAGAACAGGCAAAACTCATTTATGACATAGTAGTGGGAGATAGGCAGGAGGAACTAGGTAGGAATTGGAAGGGACATGAAGGAGGCTTCTGGGATACCAATCATGCTCTGTTTCTTCATTTAGGTAATGGTTTACTGGTGTGTTTATTTTTTGATAATTTATCAAGCTTTATGATTTTGTGCACTTTTCTATAGATAGATAGATAGAAAAACGTTTGTATGGTCTCAAGGTAGCTGTTCTCTTGCTCTCTGTATACCCCCTGCCTGACCAGCATCCGCTTCACCTACACCCTCCTCACCTGACTGACCTTCTTACACACTTGTCCCTGCCCCAGCTGGTGATTGTTCTTATCAAAGGGGAGGTGAGGGACATGCTCCTCTGCTGATTTCCCTGGTAACCAGTGAGACAACCTGACGTAATCCCCCCTATAACTGGTAACCTTCCCCTGCCCCTGAGAGGCTGTCGCCCTGTCCTTCCGTCTGCCACATACGGTGGGGTGTCGCTCCAGGACCTTGCTTCAGACATGTAAGATTCCCTTGTCCATTAAACCACTGATATCTCTGTTGCTGACTCCAGGCTCTTTCTTGAGCCTTGAAGCTGGACAGGTACAGGGCGTATAGGCCTGCAGGGTACAGCCCAACAGCGTCAAAAAAACAAAATAGGGCTTCCCTGGTGGCGCAGTGGTTGAGAGTCTGCCTGCCGATGCAGGGGACATGGATTCGTGCTCCGGTCTGGGAAGATCCCACATGCCGCGGAGCGGCTGGGCCCGTGAGCCATGGCTGCTGAGCCTGCGCGTCCGGAGCCTGTGCTCCGCAACGGGAGAGGCCACAGCAGTGAGAGGCCCACATACCGCAAAAAAAAAAAAAAATAATAATAATAATAAATTAGAAGAAAATCAATGTAATCCAACAATATGCCATACAGTATTCTAGAGAGAATAATTTCAAATATATGACCCCTAAATAACTTGAATATATACGTCTCTTTCCTTTTCAATACTTGCTAATTTCTATATGATAATTTTGTATTCTTTTTATAAGTTTTGAATACACTACTAACCACAGACATATTTTTTGCATGATTGCTTCTTTTGAAGACCAGAAGGGGAATCACTAAATTCACTTTAGAAGGTGAATACTCACCTTCTAAAGCTTTAGTGAAATCTGTTGGAGGGATATCATCCTAAAATTATTTACTGGAACCAGATATTTGTATTTCTAAGCCTATGGTCTTAGCTACTTATTTAATTTCTGTAGTTTCTTGTCTTTATTATTTCTGAATATAATTTTTTTTTTTACCGAATTGTTGAAAGGATTAAGAAAGGAAGCATTCTGAAGTACCTGACATGTAGAATGTAAATACCTTTCCATGCTCACCCATCGTCTCTTTCCTTGACAGGAAAGAAAGTTGCGAGCTCTTAAAAACCACACGGCCAGGGCATTGGGCTATATATATATTTTTTTGCTGTATGCGGGCCTCTCACTGTTGTGGCCTCTCCCGTTATGGAGCACAGGCTCCGGATGCGCAGGCTCAGCGGCCATGGCTCACGGACCCAGCCGCTCCGCGGCATGTGGGATCTTCCCAGACCGGGGCACGAACCCGTGTCCCCCGCATCGACAGGCAGACTCTCAACCACTGCGCCACCAGGGAAGCCCTGGGCTATATTTTAATTTTAATCAAAATTCAGTAATCTATAGCTTGATTGGTTTCACACAACCATATACATCGGCACAAGAGGCCTGAGATCAGACTGGAAAGAAAGTGGGCTTAGAGAGCATTTATTATCACAAGAAACTCAAGATACAAGTAGACTGAAAATAACCATACTCTGCAATCATCAAAAACCAACACACCAAATCAATATGCCACTTCAAGTCACCTGTAAAAAGAAAATTGTTAAATGGAGTTTGGGAATTTCAAATTTATGACAACATCAATGATAACAATTGGTTACTAAATCTTAAACAGCAAATGGTTAGCTGGTTATTTATTTCAAAGTGACACATTTTGGATTCCACAATGTATTTGAAGCCACTGGGAAATCTCTCTTGTATCGAGTTTGTTTGGCAGAAGGCCTTTATTTCTACTTTCTCTTAGGCTTTGGGGATCAGGTCTTATGTCAAAATCCAAGTTGGCAACTCAGTAAAAGGCAAGATGTCAGCACTTTCCAATAGACTCGAAGAAAACTAAAGCAAGGCGTGCAGGATGGGGGGGGGGGCGGGGCGGGGCGAAGGCCGGGGAGGAACTCTCTCAAGGTTTCGCTTTTCAGTTTGCCTTAGATAATCCTTGAAAAGTTCAGATGCTTACTGGAGACTCATTTGAGGGACCTTCAGGGACTCCAAGATTCCTCTGGAAGCTATTTTCTGCAAGATGGTTAATATTTTTTCTTTCTCAACACAAATAATGCCAAAACATTTTTTTTTTTCTTCTCAAGCAAATTCTCTTGCACTTTTCTTTACAGATTCTGGAGGGGTCAGAAAACATTCTAACAGAGTGAAACTGGAGACAGTGTGTGCATTTTAAAATAATTTAATTAATATGTTTTCCAAAACAAGCTATGGGTTAGAAAGAATATGTTTATAATTGTATTCTAATTACTGCATTCTTATTTGTAACTTTGGAGCCTTTTGCTAGAGATAAATCACCAGGCAGGCATGAAAAATGGAAGCAAACAACAGTCTATATTATTTTATATGAACGTTTTATTCTCAGACTTTTTAATATACTCTGTTATTTGTTTTCATATATGAGCGCATTTTGAGGAGGGCATTATGACCCAAGTAAGAGACAGACACAAAAGATCACAGAGTTTGCTTCTCAATATATGGTTCATGTTAATTTCTCCTGGAATGAAAAATCACCAAAATGTTTTGATTTATCTTATTCCTATCACCTGCGCAGGCTAGAAGAAACTTATTCAGATCTAGAAATGTAGGATATCATCATTACATCAATATCCTTATGTCCATTATATCATGTGAATATCCCTGCATGATCTAAGATTAACATAGAACTACCATCTAGTCTATACCTAGTAGCTTTTGTTATATAACAAAACACCACAAAACTGGTGGTTTAAAACAACTATTTTATTTAGCTCACAAGTCTGTGGGTTCGGTGGTTTAGTCTTCTGGTCCAAGCCCACTTGGCTGATCTCTGCTGGCCTGTCACGTGTGTTTGTGGTCAGCTGGGGAGTGGGCTCATGACAGGGTGATCTGGGTTGGCCTTACTCATATGTTGGTGGTTGAGAAGCCTCTAACCAGGGTGACTTGGTTCTCCTCCCAATGGTCTTCTGTCTTGTAACAGATTAGCAGAAGCTCGTTTTACATGATTCTCAGAGAGCATCAAGAGAAAAGGTCCAACATGAACAAGTACTTTTCAAGTATCTGAAAGCCACATGGTGAAGCCCAGGGTCCATGTGTGAGATTACAGAACGGGTGATGACAGGGAGGTGTGAATGAATTAGGGGGCATTACTGCAGTATCAACCACATAGTTCCCTTGCTTCATTTCATAGATACTAAATTAAGATGCCAAATTCTACACTACTTGGAAGACATAGTTACATGATACTTTTGCCTGACTGTCTCTTTTCACCTCTGTCCTGGTTTGTTGCTCAGTCCTTGTACAATTATAAAAATTTTGTACTTCTTTTATAGCAATGTTTATGTTTGTCTTCCTTACAAGGTTCTAGTTCTTTGAGGAAAAGGATCTTAATTTAGCACATAATAAGCATAGCGTCAAGCAAATGAATAAATAGATGAGCTAATAAGGAATTAGTTGGTAATCACTTTTCTCAAAGGGATTTCTGTGTGGTGAAAGGACAAACAGGTTGCCACTTAATTTGTAGAGTTCCTGTGTAGTAAAGAATTAACGTTACCTCCCAAAATTTCTGGCCTTTGCCCTCAGCTCCTGTGAAGTAATCTTTAGACCTGTGGAATGTCCTGCCTGATAAAAATGTCTTTATTTACTGGGGGCCTTGGACCACACTGGGCAGTCAACAGTTTATGGTGGGGTCTGCTCCATGGCGTATCTGCTCTACTTCTGGAATAGTGAGAGACTCAGCCACATGGAAAGTTAACCATGTTTACATGATCAAGCGCCAATAAAGATTCTGAATATCAAGACTCGAGTGAGCTCCCCTGGTCAGCAATACCCCAAGTATGCTGCTCTACATCTTTGCTGGGAGGAATCAGTGCTGTCCATAACCTCATGGAGAAGGGATAACTGGAGGATCCATGTTTGGAATGTCCCTGGACTCTGCCCTAGGCACTTTTCCTCTTGGCTGATTTTTTTTTTCCCCCCTGCACCACGCGTCTTATGGGATCTTAGTTGTCCAACCAGGGATGAACCCGTGCCCCCTGCAGTGGGAGCATGGAGTCCCAACCACTGGACCACCAGGGAACTCCCCTCTTGGCTGATTTTAATCTGTATCTTTTCAATGAAACAAAAACATAACTGTGTATAACAGCTTTTGATTAGTTCTTCAAGTCTTTAGCAAATCATTCAATCTGAGGGTGGTCTTGGGGACCTCTGAATTCTGCAGTTGGTGATGGTGATTTTTTTGGACTGTACTGTAAATCTTAAGCTGAAGCACTATTTTCCCAACAAATATAGTGAACATTTCCCAAACTCTTTTCAAAACAACTAGTCTCCTGTAATCTGCTAATAGATGTACTTTGAAAAAAAGGGTCTATGTCCAAATTTGGCCTTAAAGCCATAGCAGCAAGAGAAAGTCCCTGCTGTCATGGGAATTACACTGTAGTGAGCTCCTGTGAAGTAATCTTTAGACCTGTGGAATGTCCTACCTGATAAAAATGTCTTTATTTACCTGGGGACCTTGGACCACACTGGGCAGTCAACAATTTATGGTGGAATCTGCTCCATGATATATCTGTTCTACCTCTGGAATAGTGAGAGACTCAGCCACATGGAAAGTTAACCATGTTAAGAATATCAGAGAGGGTTATAAAGGCTATAAATTTAATAAAACAGGATAATCTGAAAAGATCAACTGTTACAGGTGCTGATAGGAAAGAATATTTAGAAAGAGTAGCTGGGAAATGTGTGTCTGAGGATGAGATATTTTTCCTGTAATCGGAAGACAGGGACCAGCCATGCCAATATGTATGGCAAGAGATTTCAGGAAGAAATGTTGCTGAAAGGTTAGTGTGGCTGGATTCTAATGACAGGGGGGCAGAGTTCAGTGGACCAGGTCAGAGAGGTGAGGAGGAACCTAGTCATTTGGGAAATTGGTTCTCCTAGTGTGGGTCAGTCATCAGCATCACAGGGGAGCTTATCAGAAATGCAAATTCCCAGTCTGATCTAGACCTACCAAGTGAGAAATTCTGGTGGTGCATCCCAGCAGTCTATGTTTTAACAAGTTCTCCAAGTAATTCTGATGCGTGTTTCAAATTTGATTACCACTGATGTAGGTTCTTGAAGCCCTAGTAAAGATATAGTTTTATCTGAAATACAATAAAAAGTGACAGAACCATTGAATGGCTTTAAGCACAGAGATAGTAAAATTTGATTTGTATTTTAAAGTCGCACATCAATGGCTGTGTTTTAGCAGGGGGCCTGAAGAGAATTGGGGAAATCAATGCTGGTGGTGCTGCCATCATCCAGGTGAGAAGATACAGGGTAAAGTGCTGCTAGAAAATAGTGAAGGGATATGGGATACAGTTTGCAATTAAATATAAAATTGATTAGCCTTTAAATGAAAGACTTATCAGAGCTTCTTTGACCCTCAGTGCAGTGTGAATCTCTAAAAGAATAGTGTAACATGGGATTGATCTCCATTTGCATTTCACCATGGGACCCTTTACCTTCTATGCCGTTACACATTTATAGAAAATCTCCTAGGATGCTTGTTTCCATGGAAAAGAAGCATGGTTTGGAAAACAGTGCATTAGTGCCAAGAGAGAAAGAAGTCAAATACTTTATAATTAAATAAGTCGTAACTATATAACTTGCTTTAAAAATAAATGTAGTTTTCAAGAATATTCACCTGCTACCAGGCTAACCAAGTGGTTTTCTAATAAAAGTCCGACTTTGGTGAATAGATAAGAGTTTTGCCTTTTAAAGAACGTCTCCAAGAGAGCTGCCCTCTCTGTAAGTCGTAACTACAGTTATTCTCTGCCCAAATGGTCATTTTAAAATATGCAAAAGCACTACACTCAAATTAGAAGGAATTATATTTACTTTACATATATATTTTTATAATTTATTTAGCACATCCCTCAAAAAAAAATAGAAGGAAGTGTTTGGCCCAGGTGCAAATTATAATTTTTAATTTAGTAAAGTATGGTGTTGAAACCCTTTATTATGTGAATGGTCAATCTATTCTGAGATTTTAAAGGATCATCAAGTCTCCTTCTGATGAATGGCATTAGCAAAGCAATACTCGATATGCTCCAAAATTAGCTGGAATTCATCCTTTTTTTAAAATGACAGGGAATATAATTTAGAGTGTCAGACCCAGAAAGTTCACGTTCTCATGAAAGTTCCCTGTGAAGAAAAAGATGCGTCCACTCTGGACTCTTTTGGCAGAAGGCGTGAGGCATCACCATTTTTCTGAACTTGTACAAAAGTAGTTTTTAAAAATCTGTGGACAACTTCAATATTGAGGTCTTTTCTGATGCTTACACTTTTATACTGTCAATAGTTTTATCTTTCCTCCATTCAGCAGGGTTTTTTTTTTTTTTTTCTCTTTGTGAATTTTCTTTTGAAAATGCTGAGCTATTATCAAGGTGCAGTAAACAGAACTCTCCTATGAAGAATGCCTGTTTCAAGCAGACCCCTAGGCCTTCAGAAAGGACAGTGGAACAAAACCCACTCATTATCATTTCTCAGACTGAGCCGGGTGAACTGTGACAAAGCACACTTGTGGAGAAGCTATCTGCACCAAGCACTTCTTTTCACGGGGAGGGCATTTGACCCCAGGGAACGACACAAACAACGAACGTATTTTTTCCTCCTTTGCTTATATTTAGAGAGTAATTTAAAAATAGATTACACAAAGATTGAATATTCTAGAGTGGCTGGCTTTCCTAGCTGAGCTCTTAAAAGCACTCCAGATTGTTAACAATCGTGATTATACCTTCACTCCTAGATACCGGAAATAATAGCACTGTTAATACAATGATATCCTTTTAGTTCAGACAGACACTTGCACAAAAATGTAGGAGGTTAAACTGGGACTTTAAAACGGACACTGATGATTGTTGTGTTGAAATTGATGTAGACAATATCCAACGTGTATAATAAGATGTTGTTTTAATACAGAATAATTTGAGAATCAACTGCAAAGAGAGCTGACCACTCACGGATACTTGTTTGACGATGCAGTTCATATCAAAATGAGCTAAAATTTTGGGGAAACCTTCAAAGAGTTCAAACATTAATGGTGCTTTTTGTCACTTGACCATCTGAGACAGGTGTTTCAATTCCTCTTCACAAAATTTCTGTGTATTCAAGACTTACATGTTAAAAGAAGGAAAAATCATCAATGTTTAGGTTTCCTTAATTCAAAATTTATACTTGTCTTGGTGTGTAAATAATTTGAAACTTAAAAAAATAAGTTTTCAGTGAGCCTGCTGCTTTGACCATATGTTAGACATAGAAGTGGTTGTGGTGGGTGTCTACTGTTTACCTTCAATCCCTCCCATCCTCTATCCCCCTCCCCACACTCATTCTCACAGATTCTCACACACACACACACACACACACACACACACATGCTTTCTTTGGATTTACTCCTATCTCTACCACAATAAGTGCACCCAGTTAATTCACTACTGTTGACTGGTCACAGAGGTGGGTACAAGATCAAGGGGGGTCAGAAATCTTCCCTGGGATTTTTTATTTCCCAGATTTGAACTGGAGCTAAAGATGCTATTCTTCTATAGTGATAAAGCCTGGAGCGTGGGATTAATAACTCGATTGTTTTTTCATTTTCATTACCATTTGTAAGAAAGAATTCCAATATATTTAAATGAGTGTGCGGAGAAAAGCAGAGATGAGAGAGAGAAAAGGAATGAGACCTCCCCACACCTCACTTCCTGCCAACTGCCTGTGGTTATAAAAGATATCACAGTATCTTTTCAATAATTCCCGATATTTGCTTATCCCAACTAAAGTTGGGCTTCTGTATATTCCAACCCAGAGAGTCCTGGCTAATCCAGTAAGAAAAAAATGCTTATTTCTGAATGGAGGGAAAACAGATTTTGGTTTCTGAAGGATCTTAATTTGAATACCAGGTCAGTAATTTGATTGGCTATGTCTTTTGGGGTAAACTTCTTTTCCCTGTATACCTCAGATTTATCTTTGATTAAAGAAAAACTAGGTATAATAGGACCCAGTTTACTGTAAAGACAAATATATCACAATGCATGAAAATTTGAAATATGGTTCCCTTTCCCTTTCTTATCTAGGTATTTCTAAAACAAGCTATTGCAAAAAATGAAACAAGACATTTATGGTAGAGGAAGAATGGAAGTGATCATTTCTCATCTATTTCTTATTGATTTTAATGATAGGGCAGTTTTCTTATAAGTTGACAAGCACCTATTAGAATGCTCCCAATGATAATGATATTGTTTACTCAAAATTAAATGCCACTGGGTGCAAGTTCCAATAAAAGTTGGAAAATATCATATTCAGATACACAGAAGTCTATGGAATGACTTGCTAAATGAACGACCAACAAGCAATGGAAGAAAATTAACCCAGGAACAAATAAATATCTATAGTATTTGGAAAAGGAAAATTCCAAGTTTAAAGTGAATGAATGGCCATGCGTGGAAACTTTGTTTCACATTCAGCTCCAACTTTCAGGCTTGTGTAGCAACCTCCCAGGTTAATATTTTCTGCTAATTGTGATTTGCAGGTTGACCTTGTATATTTCACGGACGCTGCCGCTCTCCCTTACCTCCCTTGGCTTTCTCCACAGAACAGAGGTAGAAAGCTGAACACCACCCCGGGAAGATGACTGAGCAGTGGGGCATATTCTTTGTCAGACAAGGCTGTGTGAAGAATGGGGAAGAAAGCTCCATTCACTAGGCACTTAGCTTGAAAGCAGGAGAGACAAAAGAATTGATTCTGATGGGGAGTGGAGTGTTAGACCCTTTGTTTGATGACAGAAAAACCTTTCTTTCTTTCTTAGAGACAACATGACACTCATGGGTGGATATCGTGGAGAACAGGGCCCTTGATAAACTGATTCCTACTGTAAATTGTGATATAATGTCAATTACAGGTGTATCAACTTACCTCAGCACTTCACTTTATAGTAAAATCCTTTCTCATGCCTGAGTTTAGTTCACCTCCAGCAGCCTGGAGTAATAAGTAGGTCAGGAATTAAAGCCTCAGTTATCTCAGAGGGCTTATATTTTTTGCCCAGAGTCACAGCCAGCGAGTGCTGGGGCAGGGTTGAAAGCCAAGCCTACCAGATACAGCCAGATTTTGCTATCATCTCCCCGTGCTGTCCATGCATGTGAGCACTTGTGAGTCAGGCCACCCCAAGAAACCCTGGGATGGAGCATGGTTAATACTCTGTCTTCTTCCATACTGTTTTCTTTCACAATTTTATTTCTTCTTTTTTTCCCCCCTGTATTCCTGTTTAAGTTATATTCCTTCTCTCCCTTACTCCCCTTACACTATTGCATTTTTCTCTACTCTAAACGTATATATTCAAAGTATTTTAACAGCTATACTACCACTGCTTTTCACAACAATCCTGTAATGGAAGAAAAAATTTCACCCCCATTTACCTGTGAGAGAAGCTGATATGCAGAGATGTTCTACAACCACGCAGGGCACAAAGGCAGTATCAGGACCAGGTTCCCAGATGCATGAGGACAAGCAGAACCTTAGTGCCTTTCACTGTTTTAAAGCCTTGATAAGAAAACCAGTTTCACAGCCAGAAAGCAGGTTGTCAATGTATCTAAATTCATCCACCCACCCACCCATCTATCACCATACATATCTATCCAGCAGAGGATGTTACTCTTGACTCTGAAATGACAGAGGTAAAAAGATCCAATGGTCCCTGCCGTTAAAGAACTCACAACATGTTACGTGAGACACACTTTGGCAGATCCTATGGGGGAAATAATGAAGAATGAGGCACTATTCTAAAGAAGTGTGCCCCTAGGGTGGAGATGCGCAGGTGCACTTATTGATGGAGAGGTCATTCGAGTTGAATGACCAAGACTTGATACCAAAGGTCTTGAACTGTGTGTGACTTTGGCAAGTTATTCTCCTTGAGATTTTAGGCAGAGGAAATAACATATTGGGGAGGAAGAGTTAGGGTTAGGGTCAACAACTACATTTAAGTACTATGAGAGTTCTAGCTCTTCCATTCTTTTCTAATTGATGTTACATAAATTCTCTCTCCTAGCTCCTATCCCTACCCCCTGCGCGCCCAGAATATGGAAACAGACACATTTTATATTAAGTTTACATGCATGAATAATATCTGCAATAAAAGCTATTAAGTCCACTGAATTCAGTATTCCCAGACCATTTTTATATTGCCCTTTCTGCTAATTGGTGCCCAAGGAAATGGATGTGACACAGGATCTGGAAAATACAGCAGAAAACCAAACAAAACTAACTGCAGCAAAAAACATGGATGGTTTAAAAAAGAAATTAGTTACCTTACAGAGTCTTCTTTAGACATACTGTATTTATTGACATGCTAGATGAGGCCAAGATGAGCAAGGGAAATACTGATTAAGAGAATAGAACTGAATTTTAAATTCCAGTTTAAAAATAAAAAGAGCTAATAAGAATTAATGGTGCTGAAGGAATCGATGAGAACGAGTAATCTATTTTTAAATAGTGCAAAACAATATGACTGTGTATTAGATTGCTGTAAGTGAGCAAATAAATAGGAAATAAGATTTACATTCTCGAGGAAATTGTAAATCTTGACAGTGAGTTTCAAAGAATACTTTTTTTGCCAAAATGTCTACATTGTATACTGATACGTCACCTTGTTGGCCCTGCCCCGCCCCAAACACACAACTCTATCCATTGTCATTTTGATTTGGGTCATGCTTAACACCCAGAATATTTCATCTTCGAAATCCGTTAAGAATGTAAACATTTTAACCAGAGCTTCCTACAAGTATAAGTAGTTCTGCCTAGGCTTTAGGAATAAGTCGACTGGAGCTAGGGATATTTAGCCTGGAGAAGAGAAGAATTAGGGGAATATAGTAAGTATGTTTTAAAAAGTGAAAGATTAGCCTGTGGAAGAAAGATGAGTTTTGTAATTTGGGACATCAGAAAATAGAATCAGCACCAGTAGATAAAGGTTGAAGAGAACAGTGTGGTTCATAAAAAGGAAGAACTGTCTAATAATTAAGCGTGATTGAAGCTGAATGGCTTGGAGGTGGCCAGTTCCCTGTCCTTGGTAGGCGTCTTTGCAAATGCTCAGTATCCACTGAGTTGGAGTGTATGAGAAGAGATTAAGTGACAGATGGAAGAGTAAAGTAGAGCAGCATTTTGAAAACGGGGGGCTATACCACATTAAAGGATGTGGAATCAAATTAATGGATCTTGCACAGCATTTTAAAAGGAATATGTTAATTGTTTTTACAAAAAGTAGTCATTCGTGTTTATTGCAGATAATATACAAATATAGGTAAATTTAAAAAATAATCCAGAAACAGTATTATAGAGAAAATCATTTTAATCACTGTACTTTCTTTTAACACTTTTCTGTCTTGTAGATATATGTCAAAGCATATCTATTACCTATCTATATATGTAGGTGTGCATATTAAATGCATATTTAAATATATGTATACATTTCTAAATACACTTAAAAAAATGTTTTTTTTCATTGACTGCACCGTGTGCCTTGCCGGATCTTAGTTCCCCAACCAGTGATTGAACTCAGGGCTGTCAGTGAAAACCTGCAGTCCTAACCACTGGACTGCCAGGGAATTCCTAACATTTGAAATATATCTTTTTCTTCACATGTTTGGAGGGCTAAAAAGCCCTATAAGATATTTTAAATTAATGCCGCCCTGGTAAAAATGTGGCAAGTCCTGTGCTTTGCACTCTACATATATTGTTTTGCCTAGTTCTTATATCCACAGTGAGGTAAATATTATGCCCAGTTTACAGATGAGGATGCTAAGGATTAGAAAGATTGGTTTTGTTATCTGGGTCATGTAATCTGGGTAATTTATCAAAGTCAAACCAGTAGTGTCTGGCCTGGAATTTGAACTAAATGTGTTCTAAACCACTGGCTGTGGTGCCTGGGGTTTGCCAGGAAGGGAAGCGGAGTCTGCAGGCTGGAGCCTGCAGGGTGTGTTTTGTGGCTTCGCGTATATGCGCGGGCGGGGGCGGGGTGGGGGGCGCTGCTGATGTTAAATACAAGTCCACATGGAAGGGCAGTAAGAGGATGGGCTGGGATGCGCTGAGGGTCGCGGTGGCCCAGAGAATGGCAGAATCAGGCCCAAAAGCTCCTCCCATCACCCCTCGTCCAAGAGGAAGCCAAGTCTCCGGGATCTCGCGAGTTCTTAGGAGGCTGGCGGGATTGGCCTGGGAGGAGAAACACCTGGGTGCCTCACGTGCCGAAGTCTGCTCCTCCCAGACGCTTTAGAAGGGAGTCCGGCTCACACTGCCTGCCAAGCAAACACCACCTACCAAGCGAACAGCTCCTGTGGCTGCTTCCCATGCTGCCGTCCACAGGGCGACCCGGCGGCAGCGGCCTCTTGCCCAGCCCTCCCCAGCTGTGGAGGAGCTGTCTCTGGCCGGTGGCTGTGCAGGGGCAGTACCACCCAAGGCCCGAGTGGGAGAGTGAACTGCCTGAGCTTGGGCTGCAAGTCTATCGACTTCTGGGAGGCAAAAGGGCCAGGGCAGCCACCCAGGCTGCTGGTGTGGGCCACTGGAGGCCCCATCTGATGTCTGCCAGGTCCAAGGCTGCAGTAACCTGAGCGGGCCATGCCACTGCATGTCCTCCGGGCTGTTGTTCCTCTGCGCTGCGCCCGGAAGCAGTGACGGGCCTAGGAGTTGGCTCCGGAGACCACAGCTTCCTGTTCCTGGAACCTTTCCCCTGAAGAAGAGCCTCAGGCAATTGCTCTCTCTTTCTGGAAATGTAAGTTCGTTCTGTTCCTATGGAAAAGTGTGGAGTTTTCTCCAAAAATTAAAAATAGAACTGCCATGTGATCCAGCAGTTCCACTTCTGGGTATATGTCCAAAGGAAATGAAAATAGGATATCAAATAGATATATGCAACCCCATGTTTATTGCAGCACTATTCATAGTAGCCACCATAAGGAGACAACCGAGGTCTCCATCAATGGATGAATAAAGAAGATATGTATGTATACATATAATGGAATATTATTCAGCCACAATAAAGAAGTAAATTCTGCCATTTACAATAATATGTATGAAGCTTTGGATCTTGAAGCCATTATGCTAAGCATCGAGGTAAGACAGAGAAAGACAAAATACTGTATGATATCACTGATATGTGGGATCTATAAAAGCAGAACTGGTACCAGAGGCTGGGGGCGGGGGTAGGGAAATTGGGGCTGTGTTGTTTAAGGGTACAAACTTGGAACTAGTGGATAAATAAGTCCTGGATATCTAATGCACTGCATACAGGTTATAGACGACAATACCATTTTGTAAACTTCAGAGTTGCTTAAGATGCTAGATCTTAATTGTTCCCAATACAAAAAAGAAATGATAATCACGTGAAGTGATAGAGGTGTTAGCTCATGCTACTGTGGTAATCATATTACAGTATAAAATTGTATCAAATCGGGACATTATTCTTATACGATGTTCTATGTCAATTAAATCTGAATAAAGATAAAATTTTTAAATGTGTATAGATCAGTTACGCGCCACAGACTGTATTAAACTCATTTTTAATACTTTGATGCCAGTGTTGAACTTGCATTCTAAGTTTTTCACCACCTGAAAATTAAATTATTTGGATATTTATCCCATCTTGGCCTCTAACCAGTTGTGGGACCTAAGATGAATCATTATGTTTCTACAGGTCTGTGTCTATCAGCATTGTATTGGCCAGGGCGCGCCAGAGAAATAGAACCAATAGTAGGGAGAGAGAGAGAGAGAGAGAGAGAGAGAGAGATTTGGAAAGAGAGGGAGAGACTTACGAGAATTTTTAATATGGGGTTTGGCTCACTCGGTTATGGAGGCTGAGAAGTCCCACAATATGTTGCAGAACCAGGAAAGCTAGTAGTATAATTCAGACAGGGTCTGAAGGCCTGAGAACCAGGCTCCTTTGTTTGAGGGCAGAAGAAGTTGGATGTCCCATCTCCAGAAGAGAGAAAAAGAGAATTTGCCCTTCCTTCACCTTTTTGTTCTATTCTGGTCCTCAGTGGATTGGACTGTGCCCACTCACACTGGTGAGGGTGACCTTCTTTACTCAGTTCACTGATTCAAATGCTTCTGGAAATACCCTCACAGATATACCTAGAATAATGTTTTACCAGTTATCTAGGCATCCCTTAGCCCAGGCAAATTGATACATAAGATTAACTATCACAAGTGTGTTTTTTTTTTTTTAAGGTCTAATATGTAGTGCAGTAAAAGTCACCCTTTCTAGTATAAGTTATGTGATACTGACAAATGTAAGCAGTTGCGTGACCACCACCACAATTAAGACCTGGAAGAGTTCACCTGCCAAATTCCCACATGTCCTTTTGTAGTCAACCCTTTCCCCCCACCCCCAGTCTCTGGCAACCACTGTACTGTTTTCTGTCCCTATAGTTTTGCTTTTGCAACAATGTCATAAATGGTATTATACAGAATCATACTGTCAGTAATCTTTTGTGTCTGGTTCCTTTCACTTAGCCTACTGCTTTGGGAATCACCAGCATTGTCTCGTGTATGAATAATTTGTTCCAGTTTATTGCTGAGCAGTATTCCATTAATGTACGGATGGACCATGGTTAGTTTATCCATTCTATGCATGAGGAACACTTGAATTGTTTCCAGTCTTTTGCATGGATGACACTAGATCTGCATTCCACCCAGGAAAATGTAGGAGTTCCTGTTGTTCTGCATTTTTACCATTGGTTGGAATTATCAGTTTATTATTTTTTTCCTTTTATTTTAGCCATTCTAATAGATGTGTGGAGGTGGCTTATTCTGGTTTTAATTTGCATTTGTCTAATGACTAATGATGCGGAACACTTTTTCATTTCCCTATTTGTCATTCATATAACTGCTTTGGTATAGTTTTTGTTCATATATTTTACTCATTTTAAAAAATGTGCTTTATTTTCTTATTGAGTTTTCAGAGTTCTTTATATACTAGATGCAGGTCCTTTAATAGCTATATAATTTGCAAGCATTTTCCCAGTATGTGGCCTATTTTTAAGTCTCTTAACAGTGTCTTTTGAAGAGTAGCTGTTCTTAATTTTACGTAAGTTCAGTGTATAAGTTTTTCTTTTGCGCACCTCACTTTTGTGTTATATCTAAGAAGTCTTTGTTTCAACTCAAGGTTAAAAAGATTTTCTCCTGTGGTTTCTTCTGAAAGTTATATAGTTTCCGGTTTTATGTTTAGGTTTATGATCCATTTGGAAATAATTTTTGTATAAGGTGTGATATATAGATTGCGATTCATTCATTTGGCTTACGAATATTCATTTATGCCAGCACCATTTGTTGAAAAGACTATCATTTATCCATTGAGTTACCTTTGCACTTTTGCAGAACATGAATTGATCATACATGTGGCTCTATTTGTGGACTATTTATTTATTCCATTGATCTATATATCTAGCATTTTAATGGAATAAATATACTAGAAAAATAAGGAAAAGACAAATGAAGGAAAGGAAATAAAACATGAGAGGAAAGAAGGAAAGGGAAGGGAAGGGAAAAGAAAGTCATGTTATTTCATGAAACTTCTTGTTCAGTTAAGTGTGTGTGTGTGTGTGTGTGTGTGTGTGTGTGTGTGTGTGTGTCTACTGAATCATCCTGTATAGTACTTTTGAGGTTTCAGTCACAACTAGGGAAATACTGAATTAGATGTCTTTTTCTCCTCTCATCTAAGACCTCTAAGATTGATGCCTTAGTGGTTTGATCTCATTCTGGCTCTTCCCCCTTACCTGTAAATATATTGCATGAAAGATATACAGCTGAAATGATAGAATATTTAAGATTTGAATATATTTGAGATCATGGAAATGGGTAATGTGCTCAATAAGGACTATATTCTCATTTAGAAAATCCTACCCATGGGCTTCCCTGGTGGCGCAGTGGTTGAGAGTCTGCCTGCCGATGCAGGGGACACGGGTTTGTGCCCCGGTCCGGGAAGATCCCACATGCCGGGGAGCGGCTGGGCCCGTGAGCCATGGCCGCTGAGCCTGCGCGTCCGGAGCCTGTGCTCCGCAACGGGAGAGGCCACAACAGTGAGAGGCCCGCGTACCACAAAAAAAAAAAAAAAAAAAAAAAAAAAGAAAATCCTACCCATGTTTTACATGTATGCCCTTAGGAAAATTAACCCCATCGCTTTTATTTGTTTTCTGCGATCAGTCGATCTATCGATAATCTCCCAGTTCTACTTTTGTTCTCTTCAGTGGTTCATGAAGTTTGCAATTCCTTCTGCCTTTCCCTCAACACATGTGTTCCCCTTCTTCTACAATAACTGACTTCATGATTAGACAAATGTCATTTAGGAAAAAAATGCATTCGCGTGTGTCAATGTGATTATGTGCTTACCGATGGTATATAGGGTGAAGTGTCATGTGACAGATTCAGAGCTTTTTAATTTATTTTTTCCTTGAATGAAGTACTATCATGAATACTATGCTCTATTTCATTCTTTCCTTTTTAATCTTTTCTAGTGACTAGATTGAGCACGCGAGCTTGCAAATTTGAAGATGAAGCTCACACCCACCAGTACTGAAAGGAGCCTGAGTTGCTGAGAATTTCATAGAGTGAAACTGTCATTCCAACTGCTGGCAGCATAACACTGTTCATTTAGGTAAGAAACACTCAACTTAGATCCTGTTTTTTTTAATTTATTTTATTGAAATATAGCTGATTTTTTTTTTTTTGGTGGTACGCGGGCCTCTCACTGTTGTGGCCTCTCCCATTGTGGAGCACAGGCTCCGGACGCGCAGGCTCAGCGGCCATGACTCACAGGCCCAGCTGCTCCGCGGCATGTGGTATCTTCCCGGACCGGGGCACGAACCCTTGTCCCCTGCATCGGCAGGTGGACTCTCAACCACTGTGCCACCAGGGAAGCCCTATAGCTGATTTTTGATGTTGTGTTAGTTTCTGGTGTACAGCAAAGTGATTCAGTTATTCATACATGTATGTTATATATATAATATGTATTCTTTTTCATATTCTTTTCCATTATGGATTATCACAGGATATTGAATATAGTTCCCTGTGCTCTACAGTAGGACCTTGTTGTTTATCCATTCTATATATAATTGTTTGCACTGCTGATCCCAAACTCCCAGTCCATCCCTCCCCTGCCAACCCACCCCCCCCACCACTAGTCTGTTCTCTATGTCTGTGAGTCTGTTTCTGTTCGTAGATAAGTTCATTTGTGTCATATTTTAGATTCCACATATAAATGATGTCATATGGTATTTGTCTCTCTCTTTCTGACTTCACTTAGTATGATAACCTTTAGATCCATCCATGTAACTGCAGATGGCATTATTTCTTTTTTTTATGACTGAGTAATATTCCATTGTGTGTTTCCTCTTTATCCATTCATCTGTTGATGGATATTTAGTTTGTTTCCATGCATTTTAAATAGTGCTGCCATGTATCTTTTTTGAATTACAGTTTTGTCCAGATATATGCCCAGGAGTGGAATTACTGGATCATATGGCAACTCTATTTATAGTTTTTTGAGGAACCTCCATAACTGTTTTCCATAATGGCTGCACCAATTTACATTCCCACCAACAGTGTACGAGGGTTCCCTTTTCTCCACACCCTCTCCAGCATTTGTTATTTGTAGGCTTTTTAATGATGGGCATTCTGACCAGTGTGAGGTGGTACCTTATTTTGAGCTGCATTTCTCTAATAATTAGTGATGTTGACCATCTTTTCATGTGCCTGTTGGCCATCATATGTCTTCTTTGGGGAAATATCTATTCAGATCTTCTTCCCATTTTTTGATTGGGTTGTTTGTTTTCTGTTATTCAGTTTCATGAGCTGTTTGTACATTTTGGAAATTAAGCCCTTGTTGGTCGCATCATTTGCAGATGTTTTCTCCCAGTCTGTAGGTAGTCTTTTCATCTTGTTTGTTGTTTCCTTTGCTGTTCAAAAGCTTATAAGTTTGATTAGGTCCCATTTGTTTATTTTTACTTGTATTTCTATTGCACTGGTAGGCTGACCTAAGAAAACATTGGTATGATTTATGTCAGAGAAAGTTTTGCCTATATTCTCTTCTAGGAGTTAAATCTTATGTTATTTTATTTTTTTTAGTTAATTTAGGGTTTTTTTTTGTTACTTACAATGACACTTGACAGTATCCTGATGTCCCCTCACCACTGTACATGATCCCTTTGTTTTCCCCACCTATATAAATCGTCACACCACACTGATGCCGGTTTAGACCAATGGAACTAGGAGTCGACTGTGATTCTTCTTCTCTCTCCTCGTTCAGTCCGTCAGCAGAATCTCCGTATTCAACCTTCACAGCATGTGTCGAAAGCACCTTTTTCTTATCCTTTGAACGTGGCCTGAGCCATCATCATCTCTCCTGTGGATTGTTAGGGTTACCCTACAGGGGGTCTCTCCTCTTCTACAATTGCTCCTTTCATTCAGTTCTCATCAGGACAAGCAGAGGGAGGGTTCTAGAAATTATAGGACAGCACTGCACCCTCTGTTCCAGCCCTGCCAAGGGCTCCAGTCTCATTCAGTTAATCCAGAGCTCTTAGAATCGCTTATAAGATGCCAGTTTTTCTGGCCCCCTTATTTCTCTACTGTCTTCTCCTCTGTTTTCTCTTTTTCTCTGATTTCTATCCACCCTGGCCTGCCTGCTGTTTTCTCTGCCAGATACGCTCTTACCCCAGATACACTCATAGTTCACTCTTTTCCTCCTTTCAGGTCTCTGCTTAGATGTAAACTCAGAGGTTTTTTTCACTCACATAGAATATTATCCCTTACAACACTTTACATCTCATACCTTTTCCATATTTTTTACAACACTTAACCTCACAGACATTATCTTTTTAAATTCATATATTGACTCTCACAGACAGCAGGGTTTTGTTTTGTTCACTGATGTATCTGCAGTACTTAGAACAGTGTTTGGCATGTATGGTATCCACTCAAAAAAACGTTTGTTGAGTGAATGAATAAATGGATAAGAAGATGATGGGTTGTACACTTTGGAAGCACAACTGCTATGATCATGAATTGTTTCTACCTACAGAGTCTTGAGGAATTAATTTACCTGTGACCCTCAAGTTCCTCCTCTCTCAAGTGGGCATAATAATACTTACCGAGCATACTGATGTGAGAATTAAATAAAATTATCCTAGTAAAAAGTGTTCATGCACAAGGCCCTTTACAAAGAGAGATTCAATAAAAGTTGGACAAATCAGTGAATGTTGAAAAAAAATGTAACCAAAGGCATCTAATGATTTTGAGGGAAAGTATCTTGCAAGATTTTTCAGGCTAATGACATGAGTAAATTCAGATAATCTCCAAGCATTAAATAGAATTTACAGTGCCTTAATTCAGTTCTCCAAAGCATTAAACATCCATGATTAAGAAATATCTGTGTGTCTTATGACTTATCAAATGAACGGTATTTCTGGTAAATCTGCAGCGTTTGGCTGGAGGCTTGGGAGCCTTTGTGGCTCTTGGCCAACCTCCTGAGAGCAATCTTGGTGAGAGATTGACACTTTCCAAGGAGTACCTTGTCCCCAGGGAAGGCTGCTGTAGTTTTTAACATGCAGAGATGGCTCTTTTATTGCTCTATTCACATGGAACGTGCCTCCCTTGGGAGTGCAGTCAGCTCAGATCTGAGTCCTTCTCCACCACAGTAATCCTGAGATAAATTAATTTGGAAACCTTCTTGTCATCCCCGACATTCTTGTCAGTCTTCATCTCCTCTGCTGGACTCCTTTCTCTCTCACCTCCTGGCCCAAGCTCTTCTAGTCTTTCTGTTTTGTCTCTAGCTCTGTCCACTTCTTCCATCTCGAGACTTTCCATTGAACCCAAAGAAACCCGCTTTTCCTCCTTAACAGCTTGAAATTTCTCTTCTCCTTCTGGTATTAACATATACATTTTTCTCTAATGATGACATTTGCCCCCTGAAGTTGTCTCAAGCTTGTGCTGCTCATGCTTTTGTACTTCATATACCCCAGGCTTTGGAGGTAGGTTGGAATTTCTCATCAGGTTTTTGCCATAGGACCTTCTGCTCTGATGGAAGTGTTTACTATATTTCCATGCTGTCCAACATGGTAGCCACAAGCTAAACATGACTATGGAGCACTTGGAAGGAGTTTAGTGTCACTTAGGAAGTGATTCTTAAATTTTATTTTATTAATTTAAATTGAATGGTCAAAAATGGCTGCTGTCTACAATATTGGGCATCACAGTTCTAGACCCTTTCTCCTCCACCCTCAAGTAAAAGGATACATTTGATTCTAGAGATAACACCCTCTACCCTTTAACCTCTAACTGATTCAGTTAATCAGCTGAACCGATCAATTCTTTGTTTCCTGGTTTGCTGTCATGTATTCAATTTCAAGTCCTACCGTTACTCTGGGTAACTTCAACTTACACACATGTGACGCCTGTTCAATGCCTGAAGCCCCAATTCTTTTTTTTTTTTTTTTTTTTGCGGTACGCAGGCCTCTCACTGTTGTGGCCTCTCCCATTGCGGAGCACAGGCTCCGGATGCGCAGGCTCAGCGGCCATGGCTCACGGGCCCAGCCGCTCTGCGGCATGTGGGATCTTCCTGGACCGGGGCACGAACCCGTGTCCCCTGCATTGGCAGGTGGACTCTCAACCACTGCACCACCAGGGAAGCCCTGATGCCCCAATTCTTAATGTTCTTACATTTAATTTACTATGCCCCATAAGTTACTCACACCTGTAATGTTAAAGTCAAACCATGCCATCTTCTGACAACCTGCAACATAGCTGAGAGGAGAAAGGTTAGATAATGACGTTGTTTGCCTCTTAGATGGCCCATGGCCCATCTATTAGAAAGTGTTCCCTGGTGCTTCAGTTTATACTTAGAAATCTTCCCTACTATAAACCACCAGCAACCTGGTCCATGACATTGCAGCACTTAATACTATTCCAACATAATACACTGTAGCATTTAACAGCACAGACTGTAGCTACCTCTTGACTTCTCTATCTTCCCATTAGAACATGGGAATAAAACTTTCTTACTTACGTACTACTGCAGAACAATCACTATAAGGTTCTCAATAAATGACTGAAGGTATGAGTTAGTGAATGAATGGACTCATTTTATTTGCTGAAGAGAGGAGGGACAGTGACTTATAAACAGATCCCTGAAAACTACCTGAGACTCAGAGGAACTATGGACAGTGATCTGAATAAAGAAATAGGTAATCACAGAGATCCAGGCTGGATCACAGATATATTAGGGTAGTCTCTACTTGATGAAGATGTGTATTTATAACTAGAACTTTATCTACCAGATCAATTTTATAGGTGATGATTAGTAATTTCATCAGATTTAGAGCTATTACAGAGTTCTTAACTCAAGTTTCACAGCTTTTATTAGAGCTTACACTTTTGGATTTTCTTGGTTGATTTTTTTGGTCTGTTTATTTTTTAAAACCACTTTATTGAGATATTATTGACATAAAGTGGTACATATTTAATATATACGATATTATAAGTTTGGAGATAAGTATAATATATGCTGTGAAACCATCACCACAGTCCAGATCGTAAACATCCGTTACCATCAGAAGTTTCTCCTGTCTTTATTTTTGCGTGTATATGATAAGAACACAACATAAAATCTCTGTGCTCTTAGCAATTTTTAATTATACATCACAGGTTTGTTTACTATAGGCACTATGCTGTGCAGAAGACCTCTAGGACTCGTTTATCTTTGCATAACTGAGATTTTGTTCTCTTCGACCAATACCCCCTCATTTCCCCATTCCCTCCCACCCCTAGTAACCATCATTCTACTCTCTGCTTCTACGAGTTTGACTTTTTAGATTACTCGTATAAGTGGGAGCATGTAGTATTTGATCTTCTGTGACTGGCTTATTTTACTTAGCATAATGTCTTCTAGGTTCACGTATATTGTCACAAATGGTAGGGTTTCTTTCTTTTTTAATATTCCATTGCATGTAAATACCATGTTTTCTTTATCCATTCATTCATTAGTGGACATTTAGATTGCTTTCATGTCTTGGCTATTGTGAATAATGCTGCAGTGAACCTGGGGGTGCAGATAGCTCTTTGAGGTAGTGTTTTCATTTCTTTTGGATATATGCCCTGAAGTGAGATTGCTAGATCATGTGGTAGCTCTATTTTTAATATTTTGAGGAACCGCTATACTATTTTCCATAGTGGCTATACCAGTTTATATTCTTAATAGTGTACAAATTTTCCCTTTCCTCCACATCCTCATCAGTACTTGATACCCATTGTGTTTTGCTTCTCTTAAAAAATAGCCATCCTAACAGGTGAAAAGGTGTGAGGTAATATCTCACTGTAGTTTTGCTTTGCATTTTCCTGATGATTAGTGATATTGAAACTGTTTCATATACCTGTTGATCATTTGTATGTCTTCTTTCGAGAAATGTCTGTTTAGATCCTTTGCCCATTTTTTAATTGGGTTATTTAGTTTTTGTTTGTTTTTTTCTTTTTCCTTTTTAAGGATTTTTTTGATGTGGACCACTTTTCAAGTCTTTATTGAATTTGTTAACAGTATCGCTTCTGTTTTGTGCTTCGGCTTTTTGGCCGCGAGGCATGCGGGATCCTAGCTCCCTAACCAGGGATCGAACCCACACCCCTTGCATTGGAAGGTGAAATCTTAACCATTGGAAGCCAGGGAAGTCCCACTTTTTTTCTTTTTTTTTTTTTTTTTTTGTGGTACGCGGGCCTCTCCCATTGCGGAGCACAGGCTCCGGATGTGCAGGCTCAGCAGCCATGGCTCACGGGCCCAGCCGCTCTGCAGCATGTGGGATCCTCCCGGACCGGGGCACGAACCCGTGTCCCCTACATTGGCAGGCGGACCCTCAACCATTGCGCCTCCAGGGAAGCCCTCTTTTGCTCTTTTGTTTAGTGTTTTTTTTTTTATTGTGGTAAAAGTCACATAATATAAAACCTACTATTTTAAGCATATTTAACTGTACAGTTCAGTGGCACTAAATACATTCACATTGTTGTGCAACTCTCACCGTCATCCATCTTCCAAATTTTTCACCTTCCTAAACTGAAACTCTATCCCCATTAAACACTAACTCCCCATTCCCCTCCCCAGCCTCTGACCCCTGGCATCTACCAGTGTACTTTCTGACTGTGTCAATTTGACTATTCCAGGTACCTCGTATAAGTGCAATCAAACAGTATTTGTCTGTGCCTAATGTATACTGGAATGCATTCTTAAGGTTATCTTAATATATGTCCTGCAAACAGATTGTACCTCTTTTTTTCCCCTGTGTTATAAAATAGGCCCTCACCAGCCATCTACATCATAACTAGTAGTGTACATACGTCAATCCCAGTCTCTCAGTTCATCCCACCCCCTCTAGCCCTTAGTGTCTATATTTTTATTCTCTATGTCTGTGTCTCTGTTTCTGCTTTGCAAATAAATTCCACAGATATGCGTTAATCTGTGATAATTGTTTTTCTCTTTCTGACTTACTTCACTCTGTATGACAGTCTCTACGTCCATCCACATCTCTGAAATGGCACAATTTCATTCCTTTTTATGGCTGAGTAATATTCCATTGCATATATGTACCACATCTTCTTTATCCATTCATCTGTTGATGGGCATTTAGGTTGCTTCCATGTCTTGGCTATTGTAAATAGCACTGCAATGAACACTGGGGTGCATGTATCCTTTCGAACCATGTTTTTCTCCAGATATATGCCCAGGAGTGGTATTGCAGGGTCATATGGTACCTCTATTCTTAGTTTCTTAAGGAACCTCCATACTGTTCTCCATAGTGGCTGTATCAATTTACATACCCACCAACAGTGTAAGAGGGTTCCCTTTTCTCTACACCGTCTCAAGCATTTATTGTTTGTAGATTTTTTGATGATGGCCATTCGGACCTGTGTGAGGTGGTACCTCATTGTAGTTTCGATTTGCATTTCTCTCGTAATTAGTGACGTTCAGCATCTTTTCATGTGCCTCTTGGCCATCTGTATGTCTTCTTTGGAGAAATGTCTATTTAGGTCTTCTGCCCATTTCTTTTTCGGTACGCGGGCCTCTCACTGTTCTGGCCTCTCCCATTACGGAGCACAGGCTCCGGACGCGCAGGCTCAGTGGACATGGCTCACGGGCCCAGCCACTCCGCGGCATGTGGGATCTTCCCGTACCGGGGCACGAACCTGTGTCCCCTGCATCGGCAGGCGGACTCTCAACCGCTGCGCCACCAGGGAAGCCCTTCTGCCCATTTTTTGATTGTGTTGCTTGTTTTGTTGATATAGAGCTGCATGAGCTGTTTGCATATTTTGGAGATTAATCCCTTGTTAGTTGCTTTGTTTGAAAATATTTACTCCCATTCTGAGGGTTGTCTTTTCCTTTTGTTTATGGTTTCCTTTGCTGTGCAAAACTTTTAAGGTTACTTAGGTCCCATTTGTTTATATTTGTTTTCATTTTCATTACTCTAGTAGGTGGATCACAAAAGATCTTGCTGTGATTTATGTCACAGAATCTTCTGCCTATGTTTTCCTCTGAAAGTTTAATAGTGTCCAGCCTTACATTTAGAACTTTAATCCATTTTGAGTTTATTTTTGTGTATGGTGTTAGGGAGTGAACTAATTTCATTCTTTTACATGTAACTGTGCAATTTTCCCAGCACCACTTGTTGACGAGAATGTCCTTTCTCCATTGTATATCCTTGCCTGCTTTGTCATAGATTAGGTGACCATAGGTGCGTGGGTTTATCTCTGGGCTTTCTATCCTGTTCCATTGATCTATATTTCTGTTTTAGTGCCAATACCATACTGTCTTGATTACTGTAGCTTTGTAGTATAGTCTGAAGTCAGGGAGCCTGATTCCTCCAGCTCTGTTTTTCTTTCTCAAGATTGCTTTGGCTATTTGGGGTCTCATGTGTATCCATAAAAATTGTAAAATTTTTTGTTATAATTGTGTGAAAAATGCTGTTGCTGTTGGTAATTTGATAGGGATTGCACTGAATTTGTTGATTGCTTTGGGTATATAGTCATTTTAACAATACTGATTCATCCAATCCAAGAACATAGTATATCTCTCCATCTCTTTGTGTCATCTCTGATTTCTTTCATCAGTATCTTTGTTTTCTGAGAACAGGTCTTTGCCCTCCTTAAGTAGGTTTATTCCTAGGTATTTTAATCTTTTTGTTGCAGTGGTAAATGAGGTCGTTTCCTTAATTAATCTTTCTCATCTTTCGTTGTTAGTGTATAGGAATGCAAGAGATTTCTGTACATTAATTTTGTATCCTGCAACTTTACCAGATTCAGTGATTGGCACCAGTAGTTTTCTGGTGGCATCTTTAGGATTTTCTGTGTATAGTATCATGTCATCTGCAAACAGTGACAGTTTTACTTATTCTTTTCCGATTTGCATTCCTTTTATTTCTTTTTCGTCTCTGACTGCTGTGGCTAAAACTTCCAAAACAATGTTGAATAATAGTGGTGAGAGTAGGCACGCTTGTCTTGTTCCTGATCTTAGTGGAAATGGTTTCAGTTTTTCACTATTGAGAATGATGTTGGCTGTGAGTTTCTCTTATATAGCCTTTATTATGTTGAGGTAAGTTCCCTCTATGCCTACTTTCTGGAGGGTTTTTATCATAAATCGGTGTTGAATTTTGTTGAAAGCTTTTTCTGCATCTGTTGAGATGATCATATGGTTTTTTTTCTTCAGTTTGTTAATGTGGTGTATCCCATTGATTGATTTGCATATATTGGAGAATCCTTGACTCCCTGGGGTAAGTCCCACTTGATCATAATGTATGATCCTTTTTTTTTTAAATTTGAAATTGACATGATCAACTTTAGTTATTTTTTTATTTTATATATTTATATTTTTAACATCTCTATCGGAGTATAATTGCTTTACAATGGTGTGTTAGTTTCTGCTTCATAATAAAGTGAATCAGTTATACATACACATATGTTCCCATATCTCTTCCCTCTTGCGTCTCCCTCCCTCCCACCCTCCCTATCCCACCGCTCTAGGTGGTCACAAAGCACTGAGCTGATCTACCTCTGCTCTTCAGCTGCTTCCCACTAGCTATCTATTTTACGTTTGGTACTCTATTTATGTCCATGCCACTGTCTCACTTTGTCACAGCTTACCCTTCCCCCTCCCCATATCTTCAAGTCCATTCTCTAGTAGGTCTGTGTCTTTATTCCCATCTTACCCCTAGGTTTTTCACGATTTTTTTTCTCCCTTAGATTCCATATATATGTGTTAACTTACGGTATTTGTTTTTTTCTTGCTGACTTACTGTACTCTGTATGACAGACTCTGGGTCCATCCACATCACTACAAATAACTCAATTTCGTTTCTTTTCTTAGCTGAGTAATATTCTATTGTATATATTTGCCGTATCTTCTTTATCCATTCATCTGTTGCTGGACACTTAGGTTGCTTCCAGGTCCTGGCTATTTTGTGTTTTTTTTTTACATCTTTATTGGAGTATAATTGTTTTACAATGGTGTGTTAGTTTCTGCTTTATAACAAAGTGAATCAGCTATACATATACATATGTTCCCAATTATGTCCATGCCACTGTCTCACTTTGTCACAGCTTACCCTTCCCCCTCCCCATATCTTCAAGTCCATTCTCTAGTAGGTCTGTGTCTTTATTCCCATCTTACCCCTAGGTTTTTCACGATTTTTTTTCTCCCTTAGATTCCATATATATGTGTTAACTTACGGTATTTGTTTTTTTCTTGCTGACTTACTGTACTCTGTATGACAGACTCTGGGTCCATCCACATCACTACAAATAACTCAATTTCGTTTCTTTTCTTAGCTGAGTAATATTCTATTGTATATATTTGCCGTATCTTCTTTATCCATTCATCTGTTGCTGGACACTTAGGTTGCTTCCAGGTCCTGGCTATTTTGTGTTTTTTTTTTACATCTTTATTGGAGTATAATTGTTTTACAATGGTGTGTTAGTTTCTGCTTTATAACAAAGTGAATCAACTCTTATATAGCCTTTATTATGTTGAGGTAAGTTCCCTCTATGCCTACTTTCTGGAGGGTTTTTATCATAAATCGGTGTTGAATTTTGTTGAAAGCTTTTTCTGCATCTGTTGAGATGATCATATGGTTTTTTTTCTTCAGTTTGTTAATGTGGTGTATCCCATTGATTGATTTGCATATATTGGAGAATCCTTGACTCCCTGGGGTAAGTCCCACTTGATCATAATGTATGATCCTTTTTTTTTTAAATTTGAAATTGACATGATCAACTTTAGTTATTTTTTTATTTTATATATTTATATTTTTAACATCTCTATCGGAGTATAATTGCTTTACAATGGTGTGTTAGTTTCTGCTTCATAATAAAGTGAATCAGTTATACATACACATATGTTCCCATATCTCTTCCCTCTATAATTGCTTTAGGTGCAAGGTTAGGTTGTTTATTCGAGATGTTTCCTGTTTCTTAAGGTAGGCTTGTATTGCTATAAACTTCCCCCTTAGAACTGCTTTTGCTGCATCCCATAGGTTTTGGGTCGTTGTGTCTCCACTATCATTTGTTTCTTGGTGTTTTTTTATTCCCTCTGTGATTTCTTCAGTGATCACTTTGGTATTAAGTAGTGTATTGTTTAGCCTCCATGTGTTTGTATTTTTTACAGATCTTTTCCTGTAATTGATGTCTAGTCTCATAGTGTTGTGGTCGGAAAAGATACTTGATGCAATTTCAATTTTATTAAATTTACCAAGGCTTGATTTGTAACCCAAGATATGATCTGTCCTGGAGAATGTTCCATGAGCACTTGAGAAAAATGTGTATTCTGTTGTTTTTGGATGGAATGTCCTATAAATATCAATTAAGTCCATCTTGTTTAATGTATCATTTAAAGCTCGTGTGTCCTTATTTATTTTCATTTTGGATGATCTGTGCATTGGTGAAAGTGGGGTGTTAAAGTCCCCTACTATGAATGTGTTACTGTCATTTTCCCCTTGTATGGCTGTTAGTATTTGCCTTATGTATTAAGGTGCTCCTATGTTGGGTGCATAAATATTTACAATTGTTATATCTTCTTCTTGGATGGATCCCGTGATCATTATGTTGTGTCCTTCTTTGTCTCTTGTAATAGTCTTTATTTTAAAGTCTATTTTGTCTGATATGAGAATTGCTACTCTAGCTTTCTTTTGATTTTGATTGGCATTGAATATCTTTTTCCATCCCCTCACTTTCAGTCTGTATGTGTCCCTAGGTCTGAGGTGGGTATCTTGTAGAGAGCATATATATGGGTCTCATTTTTGTATCCATTCAGCCAGTCTGTCTTTTGGTGGGAGAATTTAATACATTTACATTTAAGGTAATTATCAATATGTATGTTCCTATTCCCATATTCTTAATTGTTTTGGGTTTGTTATTGTAGGTCTATTCCTTCTCTTGTGTTTCTTGCCTAGAGATGTTCCTTTAGCATTTGTTGTAAAGCTGGTTTGGTGGTGCTGAACTCTGTCAGCTTTTGCTTGTCTGTAAAGGTTTTAATTTCTCCATCAAATCTGAATGAGATCCTTGCCGGGTATAGTAATCTTGGTTGTAGGTTTTTCTCCTTCAACACTTTAAATATGTCCTGCCAGTCCCTTCTGGCTTGCAGAGTTTCTGCTAAAGATCAGCTGTTAACCTTATGGGGATTTCCTTGTGTGTTATTTGTTATTTTTCCCTTTCTGTTTTCTTTGTATTTAATTTTTGATAGTTTGATTAATATGTGTCTTGGCGTGTTTCTCCTTGGATTTATCCTGTATGGGACTCTCTCTGTGCTTCCTGGACCTGATTAACCATTTCATTTCCCATATTAGGGAAGTTTTCAACTATAATCTCTTCGAATATTTTCTTAGTCCCTTTCTTTTTCTTTTCTTCTTCTGGGACCCCTATAATTCGAATGTTGGTGTGTTTAATGTTGTCCCAGAGGTCTCTGAGACTGTCCTCAGTTCTTTTCATTCTTTTTTATTTATTCTGCTCTGCAGTAGTTATTTCCACTATTTTATCTTCCAGGTCACTTATCCGTTCTTCTGCCTCAGTTATTCTCCTATTGCTCCCTTCTAGAGTATTTTTAATTTCATTTATTGTGTTGTTCACCGTTGCTTGTTTCCTCTTTAGTTCTTCTAGGTCCTTGTTAAATGATTCCTGCATTTTCTCTGTTCTATTCCAAGATTTTGGATCATCTTTACTCTCATTATTCTGAATTCTTTTTCAGGTAGACTGCCTATTTCCTCTTCATTTGTTAAGTCTGGTGAGTTTTTACCTTTCTCCTTCATCTGAAATGTGTTTTTCTGTCTTCTCGTTTTGCTTAGCTTACTGTGTTTGGGGTCTCCTTTGTGCAGGATGCAGGTTCTTAGTTCCCGTTGTTTTTGGTGTCTCTCTCTAGCAGCTAAATTTGGTTCAGTGGGTTGTGTAGGCTTCCTTGTGGAGGGGACTAGTGCCTGTGTTCTGGTGAATGAGGCTGGATCTTGTCTTTGTGGTGGGCAGGTCCACGTGTGGTGGTGTGTTTTCGGCTGTCTGTGGCCTTATTATGATTTTAGGCAGCCTCTCTGCTAATGGGTGGGTTTGTGTTCCTGTCTTGGTAGTTTTATTTGGCATAGGGTGTCCAGCACTGTATCTTGCTGGTTGTTGAGTGAAGCTGGGTGTTGGTGTTGAGATGGAGATCTCTGGGAGATTTTCGCCATTTTATATTATGTTGAGTTGGGATGTCTCCTGTGTCCTGAAGTTGGCTCTCCCACCTCAGAGGCACAGAACTGACTCCTGGCTGGAGCACCAAGAGCCCTTCATCTACACAGCTCAGAATAAAAGGGAGAAAAAGTAGAAAGAAAGAAAGAGAGAGAGAGAGAGAGAGAGAGAGAGAGAGAGGGAGAGCGAGGGAGGGAGGGAGGGAGGGAGAGAGAGAGAGAGAGAAGAGGATAAAATAAAATAAAGTAAGATAAAATAAAATAAAGTTATTAAAATAAAATATCAAAAATAATTATGAAGAATTTTTTTTTTTTTTTTTTTATCTATGTCCACCTCCTCAATTTGGGATGATTCAGTGTCTATTCATGTGTTCCACAGATGCAGGGTACATCAAGTTGATTGTGGAGATTCAATCCACTGCTCCTGAGGCTGCTGGGAGAAATTTCCCTTTCTCTTCTTTGTTCACACAGCTCCCAGGGTTCAGCTTTGGATTTGGCCCCACCTCTGCATGTAGGTTCCCTGAGGGCGTCTGTTCTTCACTGAGACAGGACAGGGTTAAAGGAGCAGCTGACTTGGGGGGCCTGGCTCACTCAGGCCAGGGGGGAGCGAGGGGCACGGAGTGCAGGGCGAGCCTGCGCTGGCAGAGGCCAGCGTGACATTGTGCCAGGATGAGGCCTGCCTTGCGTTCTTCCCGGGAAGTTGTCCCTGGATCAGGGGACGCTGGCAGTGGCGGGCTGCACGGGCTCCTGGGAGGGGAGGTGTGGATAGTGACCTGTGCTCGCACACAGGCCTCTTGGTGGCAGCAGCAGCAGCCTTAGCGTCTCATGCCCGTCTCTGGGGTCCACCCTCTTAGCTGCTGCTCATGCCCATCTCTAGAGCTGCTTTAAGCAGCGCTCTTAATCACCTCTCCTCTCGTGGTAGGAAGCAGAGAGGGAAGAAAATGTCTCTTTCCTCTTCTGCAGGTCCAGACTTTTGTTTGGACTCCCTCCCGGCTAGCCGTGGTGCACTAACCCCCTGCAGGCTGTGTTCACGTCACCAGTCCGCTCCCTGTGCTCCAACCGAAGCCCGAGCCTCAGCTCCCAGCCCCGCCTGCCCGGGCCGGTGAGCAGACAAGCCTCTCGGGCTGGTGAGTGCTGGTCGGCACAGATTGTCTGTGCTGGAATCTCTCCGCTTTGCCCTCCGCACCCCTGTTGCTGTGCTCTCCTCCGCAGTTTTGAAACTTCCCCTCCTCCGCCACCCGCAGTCTCTGCCCAGGAAGGGGCTTCCTAGTGTGTGGAAACCTTTCCTCCTTCACAGCTCCCTCTCACTGGTGCAGGTCCCTATTCTTTTGTCTCTGTTTATTCTTTTTTCTTTTGCCCTACCCAGGTACCTGGGGAGTTTCTTGCCTTTTGGGAAGTCTGAGGTTTTCTGCCAGCGTTTAGTAGGTGTTCTATAGGAGCAGTTCCACGTGTAGATGTATTTCTGATGTATCTGTGGGGAGGAAGGTAATCTCCGCATCTTACTCTTTCGCCATCTTTCCACCCTGCTCGATGTATGATCGTTTGAATTTGTTGTTGGATTCTGTTTACTAGTATTTTGTTGAGGATTTTTGTGTCTATGTTCATCAGTGATATTGGTCTCTAATTTTCTTTTTTTTGTGATATCTTTGACTGGTTTTGGTTTCAGGGTGATAGTGGCCTCATAGAATGAGCTTGGGCGTGTTCCTTCCCCTGCAATTTTTTGGAAGAGTTTGAAAAGAATCAGTGTTCGCTCTTCTGTCAATGCTTGATAGAATTCACCTGTGAAGCCATCTGCTCCTGGACTTTTGTCTGTTGGAAGATTTTTATCACAGTTTTAATTTCATTACTTGTGATTGGTCTGTTCATATTTTCTATTTCTTCCTGTTTCAGTCTTGGAAGGTTGTACCTTTCTATGAATTTGTTCGTTTCTTTGATGTTATCCATTTTATTGGCATATAGTTGCTTGTAGTAGTCTCTTACGATCCTTTGTAGTTTCAGTTGTTACTTCTCCTTTTCCGTTTCTAATTCTGTTGATTTGAATCTTCTCCCTTTTTTTTGATGAGTCTGGCTAATGGTTTATCAATTTTGTTTATCTTCTCAAAGAACCAGCTTTTAACTTTATTGATCTTTGGTATCATTTCCTTCATTTATTTTTCATTTATTTTTCATCTGATCTTTATGATTTCTTTCCATCTACTAACTTTGGGTTTTGTTTGTTCTTCTTTCTCTAGTTGCTTTAGGTGTAAGTTTAGGTTGTTTATTTGAGATTTTTCTTGTTTCTTGATCTAGGATTGTATTGCTCTAAACTTCCCTCTTAGAAGAACTGCTTTTCCTGCATCCCATAGGTTTTGGGTTGTCATGTTTTCATTGTCATTCATTTCTATGTATTTTTTGATTGCCTCTTTGATTTCATCAGTGATCTTTTGGATATTTAGTAGCATATTATTTGACCTCCATGTGTTTGTATCTTTTACAGTTTTTTTCGTGTAATTGATTTCTCATCTCATATTGTTGGCGGTCAGAAAAGATGCTTGATATGATTTCAGTTTTCTTAAATTTACCAAGGCTTGATTTGTGACCCAAGATGTGATCGATCCTGGAGAATGTTCTGGGTGCACTTGAGAAGAAAGCATATTCTGCTTCTTTCAGATAGAATGTTCTATAAATATCAGTTAAGTCTGTCTGGTCTATTGTGTCATTTAAAGCTGTGTTTCCTTATTTATTTTCTTTCTGGATGATCTGTTCATTGGTTTAAGTGAGGTGTTAAAGTCCCCCACTATTATGTGTTACTGTTGATTTCCCCTTTTATGGCTGTTAGCATTTGCTTTATGTATTGAGGTGCTCTTGTGTTGGGTGTGTAAAGATTTATAATTGTTATGTCTTTTTCTTGGATTGATCCCTTGATCATTATGTAGTGTCCTTCCTTGTCTGTTGTAACAGTCTTTATTTTAAAGTCTATTTTGTCTGATACAAGTATTGCTATTCTAACTTTCTTTTGATTTTCAGTAGCATGGAATATCCTTTTCCATCCCTGCACTTTCAGTGTATGTGTCCCTAGGTCTGAAGTGGGTCTCTTGTAGACAGCATATATATGGGTCTTCTTTTTGTATCCGATCAGCCAGTCTGTGTATTTTGGTTGGAACATTTAATCCATTCACATTTAAGGTAATTATTGATATATATGTTCCTTTTACCATCATCTTAATTGTTTTGGGTTTGTTTTTTTAGGTCTTTTACTTCTCTTGTTTCCCACCTAGAGAAGTTCCTTTAGCGTTTTTTGTAAAGCTAGTTTAGTGGCGCTGAATTCGTTTTAACTTTTCCTTGTCTGTAAAGCTTTTGATTTCTCAGTTGAATCTGAATGATATCCTTGCTGGGTAGAGAAATCTCGGTTTTAAGGTTTTCCCTTTCATCATTTTAAGTATATCTGCCACTCCCTTCTGGCTTGTAGAGTTTCTGCTGAAAAATCAGCTGATAACCTTATGGGGATTCCCTTGTATGTTATTTGTTGCTTTTCCCTTGCTTCTTTTAATATTTGTTCTTTGAATTTATTTTTTGCTAGTGTGATTAATATGTGTCTTGACCTGTTTCTCCTTGGATTTATCCTGTATGGGACTCTCTGCGCTTCCTGGACTTGGGTGGCTATTTTCTTTCCCATGTAAGGGAAGTTTTCCACTATAATCTCTTCAGATATTTTCTCAGACCCTTTCTCTTTCTCTTCTTCTTCTGAGACCCCTGTAATTCGAATATTGGTGTGTTTAAAATTGTCCCAGAAGTCTCTGAGACTGTCCTCATTTCTTTTCATTCTTTTCTCTTTATTCTGCTCCTTGGCAGTTATTTATACCATTCTGTCTTCCAGGTCATTTATCTGTTCTTCTGCCTCAGTTATTCTGCCATTGATTCCTTCCAGTGTATTTTTAATTTCAGTTATTGTGTTGTTTGTTTATCACTGTTTGTTCTTTAGTTCTTCTAGGTCCTTGTTAAATAGTTCTGATATTTTCTTGATCCATGCCTCCATTGTATTTCCCAGATTTTGGATCATCTTTAGTATCATTACTCTGAATTCTTTTTCAGGTAGATTGCCTATTTCCTCTTCATTTATTTGGGCTTGTAGGTTTTTACCTTGCTCCTTCGTCTGTAACATATTTCTCTGTCTTCTCATTTTTTTCAATGGGTGAGGCTGTGTTCCTGTCTCGCTGTTTGTTTGGCCTGAGGCATCCAGCACTGGAGTTTGCAGGCAGTTGGGTGGAGCTGTATCTTGGTGCTGAGACGAGGACCTCCAGGAGAGCTCACACTGATTTATGTTCCTGGGGGCCTCAAGTTCTCTATTAGTCTGGCATCTTGGACTTTGCGCTCCCACCACAGGGGCTCAGGTCTAACCCCGTTCTGGGAACGAAGATCCTGCAGGCCACGTGACATGGCAAAGAAAACAAAATAAAACAAAGGAAACAAAACCAAAAAACAGACAACCTAAAAGAGCAGAACAATAACAGAGAATAAAAACTAATAAAATTAGAAAAATGAAAAGTATATTAGAAAAAAATGAAACAATAACCACAAAACACAGCAGCAAAAAAAAAATTTTTTTAATTTTTAATTAAAAAAAAGAAATAATAAAAAAATAAAGAAATAAAATTTCCTGATGCCTCCACTATCAGTTTCTTTGCACCCATGGTTAGCTGCATCCAACCTCCACTTCCCCAGGAGGGCCTCCAAGACTTGTAGGTAGGTCTCTGGAGCCACTGTGTCAGCCCCACCTCTGCGTATGTTACTTTCACCAGCATCTGCTCCTGAAGCTGGTGTGGAGCACACATGCCGGCCAGCTGGGGTGCAGGATTCCTTGGGAGTGTTTGCAGGAGCCAGCACAGCCAGAGGAGGCCTCGTTGGGCAGCAGTGCTCAGCCCACCTGGACTCACGTGGCCAGAGGAGGCTTCGTCAGGGGTGGCACACAGGCCACCAGGACCCATGCAGCCCATGGAGGCTTTGGGGATGTGGTGCTTGGATCCACTGGCACCTGCACAGCCAGAGGAGGCTTTGGCAGCAGCAAGGCCTAGGCCCAGGATCTGGGTGGCTGGAAGAGGCCCCTTTGGGGTTGCACACAGGTTGCTGGGATCTTCGTGGCCCGTGGGGGCCCCCAGTGGGGGGGGGGGTCAGTGCTCAGACCACTGGTACCCACCTGGCCAGAGGAGGACCTGTCTTGGGTGGCAGGTGTAGCGCTGGGACCCACGTGGCCTGTGGAAGCTTTGGGATGTGGCAGTACTCAGGTCTACCGGTACCTGCCTGGGCAGAGGAGCCTTAGCTGGGGTGGGGCTCAGGCCCAGGAGCCGCGCTACTGGAGGAGGTTGGTCACGGGTGGCGGGTGGGCCCCTGAGACCCACGTGGCCCTTGGAGGCTTTGGTTTTGGTGGGCCTAGGCCCAGGACCTGCTTGGCCAGAGAGGCCCTGTCAGCTCTGGGCCTCAGTCCCAGGACTAGCAGGCTCGCTGGGGCTTTTGAGGGGTGGGCGAGTCTGCTCAGGTGTGTGCCCCTGCCACTGCCCAAGGAGACCGGGCCTGCAGATGAGGAAGGACACCACAGTGGCGGCCCTGCCCTCTGTGTGCCACTCAACAATGGCACTCGACTCCCCTGGTTTCCTGGGCCTCCCCCGCCAACCTTCCTGGCCATGGAGCCCCTTCCACGTGCCGCCCCAGACCGTCTCCTCACTGCCAACAGCCATCCCCTCCCTGAATCTACCCTCCAAACCCCGCTCTCCTGCACCCAGCCCTCCTCCCCACCAGGAGGCACACAACCCAGGCTGGGGTGTGCAGGACCATGGCAGGTACCATGTGCACAGGCCTCACTCGGTCCCACTCCCCACAGACCAGTCGCCATGCTCTCCTCCGACCCCCTGAAGGCCCCCCTCTGTCCCTGCTGATTCCCCCGCTGCGAATGGGCCCCCCTGGGTGTGGGAACCTCTCCTGTCCCCCAGCCCACCCCCCCCTTATTTAAGTCTCCAGTTCTGTGAGACCAAGGCAGGCTTTGCTGGTCATTCCAATGTCAGCTCTCACTTCATGTAGTTTACAATCTATCTTGAAGTTCTAAGGCAAAAGACTATGACTTAAAATATTTTAACACAGCAGTCTATCACAGATCCCAAGGAGAAGGCTGAAATTTTTGCATGCTCTAAGAATTTCTTAAGAAATTTTGAAAATTACTTTTGTTCTTTTTCTTTTTATAAATTTATTTATTTATTTATTTTTGGCTGCATTGGGTCTTCGTTGCTGCGTGTGGGCTTTTCTCTAGTTGCGGAGAGTGGGGGCTACTCTTCATTGTGGTGCGCGGGCTTCTCATTGCGGTGCTTCAGGCTCTAGTCACGCGGACTTCAGTAGTTGTGGCACGTGGGCTCAGTAGTTGTGACTCATGGGCTCTAGAGCACAGGCTCAGTAGTTGTGGCACATGGGCTTAGCTGCTCTGTGGCATGTGGAATCTTCCCGGACCAGGGCTTGAACCTTTGTCCCCTGCATTGGCAGGCGGATTCTTAACCAGTGCACCACCAGGAAAGTCCTACTTGTGTTCTTTATAGTTTATTATTATTATAGGTTTAAAGGAAGTACAATTATCTGACTCCAGTCCTAACCCGACTGTTTTGACATACTCATCTTTATCAAATAATAAGAATAGTAATTCATAATAACCTAGGATTTGGAGCATTTCTCTTGAAAAATAACTTTTTAAAATATTTATTTATTTGGCTGCACTGGGTCTTAGTTGTGGCATGTGGCATCTTCAGTTGCAGCTTGTGGGACCTTTTAGTTGCGGAATGTGGGATCTTTAGTTGCAGCATGTGAGATCTTTTAGTTGCATATGTGGGATCTTTGTCGCGGCGTGTGGGATCTTTAGTTGTGGCATGAGAACTCTTAGTTGCAGCATGTGAACTCTTCGTTGTGGCATGTGGGTGGGATCTGCTTCCCCGACCAGGGATCGAACCCGGGCCCCCTGCATTGGGAGTGCAGAATCTTAGTCACTGGACCACCAGAGAAGTCCCCTAAAATTATCTTTGGTAAATGCTCTATGTAACTTATATAATTGAATTGTCACATTAACACATAAGTTGAATATCAATATAAGCATTTTGCAGATGAGGAAGCTGAAGCTTAAGCATCAGAGAGCTTAAGCATCTCTACTAACAACAGAAAAATTACACATTTTGGGTGTGAATCCACTCAATTTGGCTCCAGTGCCCGTGCCCTTAACCACTGAGCAGTATTCTCCTGTATGAATTACACAAGTCTCTGATACCATTTTTTCTCCAGTGTAAATATTACATTGTTTTAATTGCCATAGATTTATAGATTTTGAAGCTATAGAACATCTGCTAGGGCAATTTTTCTCTCATTGCTTTTTATTATTTTTTTAAAAATATCTATAATATGTATTACTCAGTAATTGTATATTATGCATATACTCATCTAGAATCAGAGTATGAGGCTCCATAATATAACCTGTAAGGATTCTGATTAGTATGAAAGTGAATTCATACATTGTTTTAGGTAAAATGTTTTTTTGGATAACTTTGAAGCTTCATATTTAACAATATGGTATGTCTCTTCATTAAGACATATGCTTTCATAAAGTTTTATATCTTCTATTTTTTTTCACACACACTGTACTTTATTTTTACAAGAGAAAAATAAACTGACACCAAGCATTGTAAATGGATGACCACAACAAAAGCAACAATGATTGCAATTACCAAACACGAAACACACTCATACTGTGTCATGATATTGACATTGAGTCCAGTAATCCTCCACTGTAACAGCTCCTTTACTTTGCAGTGAAAATTGGTTTGTATATTTTTTGCCTCTTGAGTCCTTGCGGGATTTTTTTTTTATTCAAACAGAAAGTCACAAAAATTATAATCATCACCATCAGTTCACTCAGTCCCATGTAGTCAATTTATTTTCAATTGATCTTTTGTTAGCACTTTTATGAATTCATCAGTTTTCCATTAGAGTTCTGAAAATGCTTATTCATTCAGTTCAGCAGTATAGTCAGTTACCAGAAACCTGTACTTGTCAGAGTCTTTTCCATGAATTCCTTGAAGATGAAACACTTTTATAGGAACATTTTTGCAAAAGCATCAGAGTACACCCGGAACTGTCTGTAAATGACAAAAGACTTAAAAATGACCATGGTTAAACATTTGATGAAAGTTCATAATAATGCAATTGACAAGGAATTTAGTTATTTCTGAGATACAGATTTTAAAGTAATAACTAGAATTATGACTTATAACATTAGACCACAACATATAAGATTTTTAGAAATTTCATGTAATGTCTGAAGCATTTATATTAATATATTTCCTACAAATAACCCAAAGAAAGTTTAGTATTAGTTATTTTTCTTGTTTCTTTTTTGATACTGCAGGTTCTTATTAGTCATCAATTTTATACACATCAGTGTATACATGTCAGTCCCAATCGCCCAATTCAGCACACCACCATCCCCACCCACCGTGGTTTTCCCCCCTTGGTGTCCATATGTTTGTTCTCTACATCTGTGTCTCAAATTCTGCCCTGCAAACTGGTTCATCTGTACCATTTATCTAGGTTCCACATACAGGTGTTAATATACGATATTTGTTTTTCTCTTTCTGACTTACTTCACTCTGTATGACAGTCTCTAGATCCATCTACATCTCAACAAATGACCAATTTCGTTCCTTTTTATGGCGAGTAATATTCCATTGTATATGTGTACCACATCTTCTTTATCCATTCGTCTGTCGATGGGCATTTAGGTTGCTTCCATGACCTGGCTATTGTAAATAATGCTGCAGTGAACTTTGGGGTGTATGTGTCTTTTTGAATTATGGTCTTACCTGGGTATATGCCAAGTAGTGGGATTGCTGGATCATATGGTAATTCTATTTTTAGTTTTTTAAGGAACCTTCATACTGTTCTCTATAGTGGCTGTATCAATTTACATTCCCACCAACAGTGCAAGAGGGTTCCCTTTTCTCCACACCCTCTCCAGCATTTGTTGTTTGTAGATTTTATTATGATGGCCATTGTAACTGGTGTGAGGTAATACCTCATTGTAGTTTTGGTTTGCATTTCTCTAATAATTAGTGATGTTGAGCAGCTTTTCATGTGCTTCTTGTCCATCTGTATGTCTTCTTTGGGGAAATGTCTGTTTAGGTCTTCTGCCCATTTTTGGATTGGGATGTTTGTTTCTTTGATATTGAGCTGCATGAGCTGTTTATATATTTTGGAAATTAATCCCTTGTCCGTTGATTCATTTGCAAATATTTTCTCCCATTCTGAGGGTTGTCTTTTGGTCTTGTTTATGGTTTCCTTTGCTGTGCAAAAGCTTTGAAATTTCATTAGGTTCCATTTGTTTATTTATTTTTTTATTTCCATTACTGTAGGAGGTGGATCAAAGAAGATCTTGCTGTGATTTATGTCATAGAGTGTTCTGCCTATGTTTTCCTCTAAGAGTTTTATAGTGTCTGGTCTTACATTTAGGTCTTCAATCCATTTTGAGTTTATTTTTGTGTATGGTGTTAGGGAGTGTTCTAATTTCATTCTTTTACGTGGAGCTGTCCAGTTTTCCCAGCACCACTTACTGAAGGCACTGTCTTTTCTCCATTGTATATCTTTGCCTCCTTTGTCATAGATTAGTTAACCATAGGTGTGTGAGTTTATCTCTGGGCTTTTCATCTTGTCCCATTGATCTATGTTTCTGTTTTCCTGCAAGTACCATATTTCTTGATTACTGTAGCTTTGTAGTGTAGTCTGAAGTCAGGGAGTCTGATTCCTCCAGCTCCGTTTTTTTCCCTCAAGACTGCTTTGGCTATTCGGGGTCTTTTGTGTCTCCATACAAATTTTAATATGATTTCTTCTAGTTCTGTAAGAAATGCCAATGGTAATTTGATAGGGATTGCACTGAATCTGTAGATTGCTTTGGGTAGTATAGTCATTTTCACAATATTGATTCTTCCAATCAACGAACACGGTATATCTCTCCATCTGTTGGTATCATCTTTAATTTTTTTTCATCAGTGTCTTATAGTTTTCTGCATACAGGTTTTTTGTCTCCCTAGGTAGGTTTATTCCTAGGTATTTTATTCTTTTTGTTGCAATGGTAAATGGGAGTGTTCCCTTAATTTCTCTTTCAGATTTTTCATCATTAGTGTATAGGAATGCAAGAGATTTCTGTGCATTAATTTTGTATCCTGCAACTTTACCAAATTCATTGATTAGCTCTGGTAGTTTTCTGGTAGCATTTTTAGGATTCTCTATGTATAGTGTCATGTCATCTGCAAACAGGACAGTTTTAATTCTTCTTTTCCAATTTGTATTCCTTTTATTTATTTTTCTTCTCTGATTGCCATGGCTAGGACTTCCAAAACTATGTTGAATAATACTGGTGAGAGTGGATATCCTTGTCTTGTTCCTGATCTTAGAGGAAATGCTTTCAGTTTTTCACCATTAAGAATGGTGTTTGCTATGGGTTTGTTATATATGGCCTTTATTATGTTGAGGTAGGTTTCCACTATGCCCACTTTCTGGAGTTTTTATCATAAATGGGTGTTGAATTTTGTCAAAAGCTTTTTCTGCATCTATTGAGATGATCATATGGTTTTTCTCCTTCAGTTTGTTAATATGGTGTATCACATTGATTGATTTTCATATATTGAAGAATCCTTGCATCCCTGGGGTAAATCCCACTTGATTGTGGTGTATTACCCTTTTAATTTGTTGTTGGATTCTGTTTACTAGTATTTTGTTGAGGATTTTTGCATCTATATTTATCAGTGATATTGATCTGCAATTTTCTTTTTTTGTAGTATCTTTGTCTGGTTTCCATATCAGTGTGATGGTGGCCTCATAGAATAACTGGGAGTGTTCCTTCCTCTGCAATTTTTTGGAAGAGTTTGAGAAGGATAGGTGTTAGCTCTTCTCTAAATGTTTGATAGAATTCATCTGTGAAGCCATCTGGTCCTGGACTTTTGTTTGTTGGAAGATTTTCAATCACAGTTTGAATTTCATAACTTGTGATTGGTCTTTTCATATTTTCTATTTCTTCCTGGTTCAGTCTTGGAAGGTTATACCTTTCTAAGAATTTGTCCATTTCTTCCGGGTTGTCCACTTTATTGGCATAGAGTTACTTGTAGTAGTCTCTTAGGATGCTTTGTATTTCTGTGGTGTCTGTTGTAACTTCTCCTTTTTCATTTCTAATTTTATGGATTTGAGTCCTCTCCCTCTTTTTCTTGATGAGTCTGGCTAATGGTTTATCAATTTTGTTTATCTTCTCAAAGAACCAGGTTTTAGTTTTTTTGATCTTTGCTATTGTTTTCTTTGTTTCTATTTCATTTATTTCTGCTCTGATCTTTATGATTTCTTTCCTTCTGCTAACTCTGGGTTCTGTTTGTTCTTTTTCTCTACTTCCTTTAGGTGTAATGTTAGATTATTTGAGAATTTTCTTGTTTCTTGAGGTAGGCTTGTATAGCTCTAAACTTCCCTCATAGAACTGCTTTTGCTGCATCCCATATGTTTTGGATCATTGTATTTTTATTGTCATTTGTCTCTAGGTATTTTTTGATTTTCTCCTTGATTTCTTCAGTGATCTCTTGGTTATCTAGTAATGTATTGTTTAGCCTCCGTGTGTTTGTGTTTTTTACGTTTTTTCCCCTGTAATTCATTTCTAATCTCATAGCGTTGTGTTCAGAAAAGATGCTTGATATGATTTCAATTTTCTTAAATTTACTGAGGCTTGATTTGTGACCCAAGGTGTGATCTATCCTGGAGAATGTTCTGTGTGCACTTGAGAAGAAAGTGTAATCTGCTGTTTTCATTTAATAATTTTTCTTTGCCTTTAATTTTTGCCAATTTGTTTACTATATGTCTCGGCATGTTTCCCCTTGGGTTTATCCTGCCTGGGACTCTGCGCTTCCTGGACTTGGGTGGCTATTTCCTTTCCCATGTTAGGGAAATTTTCGACTGTAATCTCTTTAATCTCATCTTCTCGATCTTTGCCTCCATTCGTTTTATGATGTCGTGGATCATCTTCACTATCATTATTCTGAATTCTTTTCCTGGAATGTTGCCTATCTCCACTTCATTTAGTTGTTTTTCTGGGGTTTTATCTTATTCCTTCATCTGGTACATAGCCCTCTGTCTTTTCATCTTGTCTCTCTTTCTGTGAATGTGGTTTTTGTTCCACAGGCTGCAGGATTGTAGTTCTTCTTGCTTCTGCTGTCTGCCCTCTGGTCTCTTCTATTTTTAGACATGCAGTATTCCCTGATAACTATATTTCCAAAAATTTGGTAGTATTTTTTTCTATTTTGAATGGCATTATTTTTCCATTAATTAAAAAATTAATATTTAAAAATATATCAACATATTGATAGAATTTATAAAGAATATTGATTTTTCAACTTTTAATTATTTAAACAATTTTAGATTTAAAGAAATTGGACCAATATAGAATAGGGATATCCCGTATACCCTTCACCCACCTTCCATTCATGTGAACATCTTGCATATACATGGTACAATGGCAGAAACTGGGAAATCAACATCTGTGCAAATATTATCAACTAAAGTGAAGACTGTATTTGGAGTTCACCCACTGTTAAGATCCTTTTTCTGTTCCAGGATCCTGAATTGCATTTTGTTTTTTCCTGCAGTCTGTGACACTTATTTTCCATTGTCTTTCATAGCTTTGACATTTTTGAAGAGAACTGGACAGTGATTTTGTAGAATATCCCTCAGTTAAGGTGAACCTGATAATTTCTCATGATTAGATGGAAATTATGTCTTTTTAAAACAGTAGCACAGAAGCAACATGTCCTTTTAAATACATTATATCAGGTTACATGTTGTCCGTATGTCTTATTACTGGTTATACTACTACTATCACTTGGTAAAAGTGGTGCTTATTGGGTTTCTCCACTGTAAATTTTTTATTTTCCACTTTGTAATTAATAAATATATTGTGGATATACTTTGAGAGTGGCAAATAGCATGTTTCTCCTCAAACTCTGGCCCACTAATTTTATTGTCCATCATTAAATCTTGCCTATAGCAATCATTAGCATAGAGCTCTACTTATAATTTTTTATTCTGTTATTCCTTCTATGCTTGGAATTCTTATTTAAGGAAGAGCTGTCTCTCTCCCCTATGTATGTATTTATTTATTCAAATATTTATCTGTATCCATTTGGACTCATGATATTAATTTTATCTGTGGTTTCCAATCCATTACTATTAGTATTTAGTTTCTTGATCAAACAGTTCCAGTTTTGTCTCTTGGGAACACTTTTTGGTTGGCTCCGGCACCGTTTTTGCCAGGTTCCATTCCTTTTTGGAGCACTTCCTGACCTTCTTGTACCACAGAATGTTCCAGGATCCCTGCCTTTTCTCTTAGGAGCTCTGGTTCTGTGTGGATATTAGTTTTAGTTTAAAGTGTGTTTATCTTTGAAAATGTTTGGCAAGATATTTCTATACTGAAGTGTCTTGTGAAATGTTTCCTAAATATTTTTCATCTTAACCTCAATTATCACCATGTTTCTCTGTCTCCATTTTACAGATAATCTAAGAACATTGATGTGATTTTTGAAAGGCCAAGATTACATAGCTAGGGAATGGCAAAAGACTTGAACTTGGTACAGCTCTTCTGATTAAACATCCATGTTCTCTGTCCATACCAATGGACCTGTCATCATAGGAGGCATGTAGCATTTGCTTACCACAGAGTGTTAAGCATTTAAATCTCTGTTCTTCTTAATTCATGATGTTTATAGCTTCTGTACTTGCCTGCAAGCTCCCACTATGCAGCCCTGACACCATTCACCGTATCCAAATTCATATACCTGGTATCTGGTAACCATGAGATTCACACTTGCATTTAACACTACGCTACCCTGCCATCCCTGAAACATGAGCAGTCTGTTGAAATGTTAAATTTCAAAACGTTTATGGTGAAAAATATTAGTTAATGGGTATCAAAAAGCTTAGATTTTTGTCTGTGGTTTTATCAGCCAATAACTTCTTGAAGGAATCACTTGAGGAAATATGCATAATATAATCCTTGCTTAAGTTATGGAATAGAGATGGATCCCTTTTGTCTGTGGCTGCAAAGGATCTTGTTAGTTTCAAAATAATAGCAATAAAAAGATGGTGCTAAAGAGCTATGAGCAAGAGAGTACACACACACACACAAATTTATTGTGGCTATTGTTTTCTGGATCTATAATAGTTCACTTCCTGAGAAGTGAGACTTTTTTCCAGAGACAGTATTTGAATGTGGTGCTGTGAAGCTGGCTGTAGGTCTATGTAGAAATTTAACAAAAATGGCTCTGTATAGGAGAAACTAATCAGTTCTCAAATCTGGGAGAAATACATAATTCCAATGTACTTCAATGACAGCATGAGCTTCAAGCTTGACATTTGCCACAGATTTCACAAGTGACTGAATATTTTTGATTTTGGTTTCCTCATTATTGAAATAGTGTTAATAATATCTACCCCCAAAGGTAAGGATTAAGTCAGATACTATAGGTAAAGCCATCAGCACAGTGCCTGGCGTGGATGAACTGCTGTGTTAATGCTGGGGATAACTGCTGGCCTTATCATCATTGACATGAACATCATTGTCATTACTCACATTAATATTAATTACAGCCTCCAATACATGTGCTGTCTCTGGTTTCAAATTTGGATCTCTTTTTCCTTCTTTGTAAAATAGATTTAGCTGAGCAGGGGTAGCTTCCTTAGACATCCCCACAAATGCTTTGCTAAGACCTCAGTTTGGTAATGCTGGTGCAGGCTATGATTGAAGAAAGGACAAGAACCCACTTCACTCAGCAACACTTTATAACACAGTCTCAGAGAGGACAATTTCCTACCCATGACAGTTTTATTATTGCAGCTTTCATCTCAACAGGCAGAATAAATACAAGCTTCGTAAGAAGTACTCTAGATAGGCCAGAAAGTATTACACTAACTTCTGACACAGGAAACACTGCTGTTATGAATGTAATATTGTCATGTTTGTTTTGTGCTTTGGAAAACCAGCTAAAATATTGAATATAAAGCTGTTTTGAGAAGTGGTAATCATCTGGTAAACTATATTAATATGAAGAAGTCTCTCTTTCCATTTTCCAGATCTTGTTCTCTTTGCCATACAAACATTCCAAATATGGATTAATTGTTCTTTATGCTAATGTATAGTAGCATGAGTTTAGAAAACATGCTGAAGTCTGCCTTAAGATAACTCACCTAAAAAGCATTTAGTGTATATATATCCTTTCATCTTTGAAACACTATCTTACATTGAAGAAAACATTAAAACCAAAAAAAAAAAAAAAATCAGAATTATTCTTATCCAGCCTAGTTTGCTCACATCTTTAATTCCATACTGAAAATATAATGCTAAATTAAAGTTGCTGATTTTAGGGATGTGCAATATTGAGACAGCTATAACATAATGGTTAATTGGTTAATCTTTGAGCTCTGAGTTGGGTTTCCTGGGTTCATATTCTGCCTTCTTCCCAACCACATGGCATAGATGAATTACTAAACTTCTCTGTGCTCCATTCATCCAACGGATATTCATTGAGCTTCAGCTACAGGCTGGGCACCATTCTAAGTTCTGGGTACTCTGAGTATAATATGGAGATATCTCACAACTGCACGCCTTGCTTAAAGACCAATATGTTTATCTCGACCCAGAGAATATCTTGATACTGAAAGAAGGAAATTGCATAGCACTGGAGGTCCTAGGTGTCTCCCTGCTTTTCCTCTGTTTTGAGACTATTTGTATCCTTGGAATTAGTAGTAAAGTTTGATACTGGGTAAGACTCTGATTCATGTTAGACGTATGTGGCAGTCTGCTTTTTTGTATTATCCCAAATCCAAAGAATAATATGGAAGAGTAAAGAGGGATAATAACCCACGGTTTTTATTTTAGAATAATTGCAAATATTGACTGGCTGTAACAGATATCAAAGATAATTTTAAATCCATTGTATGAAATTAGATAATATTGGATGAAACAAATATAGTAGAGCCAAAAACGGTATTTTAGACTATATATAATTCAATAACTCCTGGTCGTAATAGGTACCACTCAGAGAGCAAAAGGTAAACCTCAGATTGGGAGAACATATTTTCAAGACAACATATTTTATTTTATGCATTTGTGCTCACTGAGAAAATTAATCACTTTGGAGTTTTGATTAACAAGTTCATTTTTAGTCAATATCATACTTGATGGTATACTTTTTTATGGTATACATTTATAAAGCATCTTTTAAAAAACAGATTGGAGAGTCATAGTCAATGCATTAATAAGTACATTTGAAAAACATCAGATGAATTTCTTAAATAATGTATGATCTTTCATTTAAAATATTTATGATAAATCGTTCACAATTACTAAAATAACTCATAGCTATGAAGTTGGAAGTTTAAAAGAAGATTTTCATTTCCCACAAGCAGTGTGAGTGTCTGTGTCTTCTTTAAGGTATAGTTGGTTTAATGCTTCCATGATGTGCCACATTTAGATGATTTCCATGGAGACATTTTCTGCTTAATCTTAGGTGAGAATATTAGTTATTTAATTTTTTTTATTTTTTAGAAAAAAATTTTAAATATTTTATTTTATATTAGAGTATATTTGAATAACAATGTTCTATTAGTTTCAGGTGTGCAGCAAAGTGGTTCTCTTATACATATACATGTATCTATTCTTCCTCAAATTCTTTTCGCATTTAGATTATTAAAAAGTATTGAGCAT
>NW_020173401.1:757830-765443 GCF_003031525.2 Neophocaena asiaeorientalis asiaeorientalis
TTTTTTTTTTTTTTTTTTAGATTCCATATATTTGTGTTAACATACGGTATTTGTTTTTCTCTTTCTGACTTCACTCTGTATGAGAGACGCTAGGTCTATCCACCTCACTACAAATAACTCAGTTTCGTTTCTTTTTATGGCTGAGTAATATTCCATTGTACATATGTGCTACATCTTCTTTATCCATTCATCTGTCAGTGGACACTTAGGTTGCTTCCATGTCCTGGCTATTGTAAATAGAGCTGCAATGAACATTGTGGTACATGACTCTTTTTGAATTATGGTTTTGTGGTACATGACTCTTTTTGAATTACAATTTTCTCAGGATATATTCCCAGTGATAGGATTGCTGGGTCATACGGTAGTTCTATTTTTGGTTTTTTAAGGAACCTCCATACTGTTCTCCATAGTGGCTGTATCAATTTACATTCCCACCAACAAGGCAAGGGGGTTCCCTTTTCTCCACACCCTCTCCAGCATTTATTGTTTGTAGATTTTTGATTTTTTTTAATTTTATTTTTAAAAAAATTTATTTCACATCTTTATTGGAGTATAATTGCTTTACAATGGTTAATGACCAGTGTGAGTTGTAGTTTTGATATGCATTTCATTATAGTTTTGATATGCATTTCTCTAATAATTACTGATGCTGAGCATCTTTTCATGAGCCTCTTGGCCATCTGTATGTCTTCTTTGGAGAAATGTCTATTTAGGTCTTCGACCCATTTTTGGATTGGGTTGTTTGTTTCTTTCATATTGAGCTGCATGAGCTGTTTGTAAATTGTTGAGATTAATCCTTTGTCACTTGCTTTACTTGGAAATATTTTCTCCCATTCTGAGAGTTGTCTTTTTGTCTTGTTTATGTTTTCCTTTGCTGTGCAAAAGGTTTTAAGTTTCATTAGGTCCCATTTGTTTATTTTTGTTTTTATTTCCATTTCTGTAGGAAGTAGGTCAAAAAGGATCTTGCTGTGATTTATGTCATAGAGTGTTCTGCCTATGTTTTCCTCTAAGAGTTTTATAGTGGCTGGCCTTACATTTAGGTCTTTAATCCATTTTGAGTTTATTTTTGTGTATGGTGTTAGGGAGTGTTCTAGTGTCATTCTTTTACATGTAGCTGTCCAGTTTTCCCAGCACCACTAATTGAAGAGTCTGTCTTTCCTCCATTGTATATTCTTGCCTCCATTATCAAAAATAAGGTGTCCATATGTGCATGGGTTTATCTCTGGGCTTTCTATCCTGTTCCATTGATCTGTATTTCTGTTTTTGTGCCAGTACCATACTGTCTTGATTACTGTAGCTTTGTAGTATAGTCTTAAGTCTGGGAGCCTGATTCCTGCAGCTCTGTTTTTCTTTCTGAAGACTGCTTTCTCTGTTCAGGGTCTTCTGTGGTTCCATACAAATTGTGAAATGTTTTGTTCTAGTTCTGTGAAAAATCCCATGGTAGTTTGATAGGGATTGCATTGAATCTGTAGATTGCTTTGGGTAGGGGAGTGATTGTCAGAATATTGATTCTTCCAATCCAAGAACATGGTATATCTCTCCATCTCTTTGTATCATCTTTAATTTCTTTCATCAGTGTCTTATAATGTTCTGCGTACAGGTCTTTTGTTTCCTTAGGTAAGTTTATTCCTAGATATTTTATTATTTTTGTTGCAATGGTAAATGTGAGTGTTTCCGTCATTTTTCTTTCATATTTTTCATCATTAGTGAATAGGAATGCAAGAGATTTCTGTGCATTAATTTTGTATCCTGCTACTTTACAAAATTCATTGATTAGCTCTAGTAGTTTTCTGGTAGCATCTTTAGGATTCTCTATGTATAGTATCATGTCATCTGCAAACAGTGACAGCTTTACTTCTTCTGTTCTGATTTGGATTCCTTTTATTTCTTTCTCTTCTCTGATTGCTGTGGCTAAAACTTCCAAAACTATGTTGAATAAAAGTTGTGAAAGTGGACAACCTTGTCTTCTTCCTGATATTAGAGGAAATGAAATGGTTTCAGTTTTTCACCATTGAGAACAATGTTGGCTGTAGGTTTGTCATATATGGCTTTTATTATGTTGAGGTAAGTTCCCTCTATGCCTACTTTCTGGAGGGTTTTTATCATAAATGGGTGTTGAATTTTGTCAAAAGCTTTTTCTGCATCTATTGAGATGATCATATGGTTTTTATTCTTCAGTTTGTTAATATGGTGTATCACATTGATTGATTTGTGTATATTGAAGAATCCTGAATTCCTGGGATCAACTCCTCTTGATCATGGTGTATGACCCTTTTAATGTGCTGTTGGATACTGTTTGCTAGTATTTTCTTGAGGATTTTTGCATCTATGTTCATCAGTGATATTGGTTTGTAGTTTTCTTTTTTTGTGACATCTTTGTGTGGTTTTGATATCAGGTTGATGGTGGCCTCATAGAAAGAGTTTGGGAGTGTTCCTCCCTGTACTATATTTTGGAAGAGTTTGAGAAGGATAGGTGTTAGCTCTTCTCTAAGTGTTTGATAGAATTCACCTGTGAAGCCATCTGTCTGCTCCTGGGCTTTTGTTTGTTGGAAGGTTTTTAATTATACTCTCAATTTCAGTGCTTTTGATTGGTCTGTTTATATTTTCTGTTTCTTCCTGGTTCAGTCTCAGAAGGTTGTGCTATTCTAGGAATTTGTCCATTTCTTCTAGATTGTCCATTTTATTGGCATGTAGTTGCTTGTAGTAATCTCTCATGGTCCTTTGTATATCTGCAGTGTCCATTGTTCTCCTTTTTCACTTCTAATTCTATTGATTTGAGTCTTCTCCCTTGTTTTCTTGATGAGTCTGGTTAATGGTTTATGAATTTTATTTATCTTCTCAAAGAACCAGCTTCTGCTTTTATTGATCTTTGCTATCATTTCCTTCATTTCTTTTTCATTTATTTCTGATCTGATCTTTATGATTTCTTTCCTTCTGGTAACTTTGGGTTTTTTTGTTCTTCATTCCCTAATTGCTTTAGGTATACGTTTAAGTTGTTTATTTTAGATGTTTCTTGTTCTTGAGGTAGGATTGTATTGCTATAAACTTCCCTCTTAGAACTGCTTTTGCTGCATCCCATAGGTTTTGGGTCATCGTGTTTTCTTTGTTATTTGTTTCTAGGTATTTTTTGATTTCCTCTTTGATTTCTTCAGTGATCTCTTGGTTATTTAGGAGTGTATTGTGTAACCTCCATGTGTTTGGTTTTTTTTAATGGATTTTTTCCTGTAATTGATATCTGTTCTCATAGCGTTGTTTTTGGAAAAGATACTTGATACTATTTCAATTTTCTTAAATTTACCAAGGCTTGATTTTGTGACCCAAGGTATGATCTATCCTGGAAAAAGTTCCATGAGCACTTGAGAAGAAAATGTATTTTGTTGTTTTTGGATGGAATGTCCTATAAATATCAGTTAAGCCCATCTTGTTTAACGTATCATTTAAAGCTTGTGTTTACTTGTATATTTTCATTTTGGATGATTTGTCCATTGGTGAAAGTGGGGTGTTAAAGTCGCCTACTATGATTGTGTTACTGTCGATTTCCCCTTTTATGGCTGTTAGTATTTGCCTTATGTATTAAGGTGCTTCTATTTTGGGTGCGTAAATATTTACAATTTTTATATCTTCTTGGATTGATCCCTCGATCATTATGTAGTGTCCTTCTTTGTCTTTTGTAATATTCTTTATTTTAGAGTCTATTTTGTCTGATATGAGAATTGCTATTCCAGCTTTGTTTTGATTTCCATTTTCATGGAATATCTTTTTCCATCCCCTCACTTTCAGTCTGTATGTGTCCCTAGGTTTTACTGGGTCTCTTTTAGACAGCATATATATGTGTCTTGTTTTTGTATTCATTCAGCCAGTCTATGTCTTGTAGTTGGAGCATTTAATTCATTTTAATTTAAGTTAGTTATTGATATGTGTGTTCCTATTATCATTTTCTTAATTGTTTTGCATTTGTTATTGTAGGTCTTTTCCTTCTGTTATGTTTCCTGCCTATAGAAGTTCCTTTAGCATTTGTTGTAAAGCTGGTTTTGTGGTGCTGAATTCTCTTAGCTTTTGCTTGTCTGTAAAGGTTTTAATTTCTCCGTCTAATGTGAATGAGATCCTTGCCAGGTAGAGTAATCTTGGTTGTAGGTTTTTCCCTTTCATCACCTTAAATATGTCCTGCAACTGCCTTCTGGCTTGTAGAGTTTCTGCTGAAAGATCAGCTGTTAACCTTATAGGGCTTCCCTTGTATGTTATTTGCTGGTTTTCCCTTGCTGCTTTTAATATTTTATCTTTGTATTTAATCTTTGATAGTTTGATTAATATGTGTCTTGGCATGTTTCTCATTGGATTTGTCCTGTATGGGGCTCTGTGCTTCCTGGACTTGATTGACTATTTCCTTTCCCACATTAGGGAAGTTTTCAACTAAAATCTATTCAGATATTTTCTCAGTCCCTTTCTTTTTCTCTTCTTCTTCTGGGACCCCTATAATTTGAATGTTGGTGCATTTAATGTCCCAGAGGTCTCTGAGACTGTCCTCAATTTTTTTCATTCTTTTTTCTTTATTCTGCTCTGCGGTAGTTATTTCCACTATTTTATGTTCCAGGTCACTTATCCGTTCTTCTGCCTTAGTTATCCCGCTATGGATTCCTTCTAGAGAATCTTTAATTTCATTTATTTTGTTGTTCATCATTGTTTGTTTGCTCTTTAGTTCATAGGTCCTTGTGAAACATTTCTTGTATTTTCTCCATTGTATTTTCTAGATTTTGGATCATATTTACTGTTATTACTCTGAATTCTATTTCAGGTAGACTGCCTATTTCCTCTTCATTTGTTTGTTCTGGGGGATTTTACCTTGCTCCTTCACCTGACGTGTGTTTCTCTGTCTTCTCATTGTGTTTAACTTACTGTGTTTGTGGTCTCCTCTTCACAGGCTGCAGGATCATAGTTCCCAATGAATTTTTGGTGTCTGCCCCCAGTGGCTAAGGTTGGTTCAGTGTGTGTAGGCTTCCTTCTGGAAGTGACAGGTGCCTGTTGTCTGGTGGATGAGGCTGGATCTTGTCTTTCTGGTGGGCAGGACTGTGTTCGGTTGTTTGTTTTGGGGTGTCTGTGACCTTACTATTATTTTAGGCAGACTTTCTGCTAATGGGTGGGGTTGTATTCCTGTCTTGCTAGTTGTTTGTCATAGGGTGTTCAGCACTGTAGCTTGCTGGTCATTGAGTAGAGCTGGGTCTTAGTGTTGAGATGGAGATCTCTGGGAGAGCTTCTGCCGTTTGATATTACGTGGTCTCTGGTGGACCCTTGTCCTGAACTCAGCTCTCCCACCTCAGAGGCACAGGCCTGACGCCCGGCTGGAGCACCAAGACCCTGTTAGCCACATGGCTCAGAAGAAAAGGGAGAAAAAAAGAAAGAAAGAAAGGGTGGGGGAGGGAGGAAAATAAAGTTATTAAAATACAAAATAATAAAATTGTTAAAAATAAAAAGAATTAACAAGTAAGAGAAAAAAAAATGAAAGAAAGAAAGAAGAGAGCAGCCAAACCAAAAAACAAATCCACCAATGTTAACAAGTGCTAAAAACGATTCTAAAAAGAAAAAATAAGGACAGACAGAACCCTAGGACGAATGGTAAAAGCAAAGCTGTACAGACAAAATCACACAAAGAAATATACACACTCACAAAAAGAGAAAAAGGAAAAAATTGTATATTTATATATAAAAGAAGAGGAACAGAGCAACCCAATCAATAAACAAATCTACCAATGATAATAAACTCTAAATACTAAACTAAGAGAAACATAAAACCAGAAACAAATTAGTTGCAGAAAACAAACTCCAAGTCTACAGTTGCTCCCAACGTCCACCACCTCAATTTTGGGATGATTCGTTGTCTACTCATTTATTCTAGAGATGCAGGGTACGTTAAATTGACTGTGGAGATTTAATCTGCTGCTCCTGAGGCTGCTAGGAGAGATTTCCCTTTCTCTTCTTTGTTCGCACAGCTCCTGGGTTTCAGGTTTGCATCTGGCCCCGCCTCTGCATGTAGGTTGCCTGAGGGCATCTGTTCTTTACTGAGACAGCAGCGATTAGGGGGCTCTGGCTCACTCAAGCTGGGGGGAGGGAGGGGTACAGAATGCAGGGGGAGCCTGTGGTAGCAGAGGCCAGCATAACGTTGCAACAGCCTGAGGTGTGCTGTGTGTTCTCCCGGAGAAGTTGTCCCTGGATCGCTGGACCCTGGCAGTGGCGGGCTGCACAGGCTCCCGGGAGGAGATGTGTGGATAGTGACCTGTGCTTGCACACAGGTTTCTTGGTGGCTGCAGCAGCAGTGGACTTAGTGTTTCATGCCCATCTCTGGGGTCCGTGCTGATAGCTGCAGTTCGCGCCCGTCTCTGGAGCTTGTTTAGGCGGTGCTCTGAATCCCCTCTCCTCGCGCAGCCCGTAACAGTGGTCTCTTGCTTCTTAGGCAAGTCGAGACTTTTCCCAGACTCCCTCCCGGCTAGCTGTGGTGCACTAGCCCCCATCAGGCTGTGTTCATGCAGCCAACCTCAGTCCTCTCCCTGGGGTCTGACGTCCAAAGCCTGAGCCTCAGCTCCCAGTCCCCACCCACCCCGGCAGGTGAGCAGACAAGCCTCTCAGGCTGGTGAGTGCTGGTCAGGACTGATCTTCTGTGCAGGAAGCTCTCCGCTTTGCCCTCTGCACCCCTGTTGCTGCGCTCTCCTCCGTGGCTCCGAAGCTTCCCCTCCGCCACCCCTCTGTCTCTGCCCGCTAAGGGGCTTCCTAGTGTGTGGAAACTTTTCCTCCTTCACAGCTCCCTCCCAGAGGTGCAGGTCCTGTCCGTATTCTTTTGTCTCTATTTTTTCTTTTTTCTTTTGCCCTACCCAGGTACGTGGGGAGTTTATTGCCTTTTGAGAAGTTGGACGTCTTCCACCAGCCTTCAGCAGGTGGTAGGTGTTCTGTGGGAGTTGTTCCACATGTAGATGTATTCCTGAGGTATTTGTGGGGAGGAAGGTGATCTCCACATCTTACTCCTCCGCCATCTTGAAGGTCTGTCTCCTCACTGTAGCTTTGATTTACATTTCTCTAATAATTAGCAATGTTGAGCATCTTTTCATGTGCCTCTTGGCCATCTGTATGTCTTCTTTGGAGGAATGTATGTAGGTCTTTTGCCCATTTTTTGATTGGGTTTTTTGTTTGTTTTTGATATTCAGCCTCATGAGCTGTTTGTAAATTTTGAAGATTAATCCCTGGTCTCTCTCATCATTTGCTAATATTTTCTCCCATTCTGTGGGTTTTTTTTCATTTTATTGTTTCCTTTGGTGTGTAAAAGCTTCTGAGTTTAATTAGGTTTCCTTTGTTAATTTTTGTTTTTATTTCCATTACTCTAGCAGGTGGATTGAAAAAGATCTTGCTGCAGTTTATGTCACAGAGTGTTCTGCTGATACTTCCCTCTAAGAGTTTTTTAGCATCCAGTCTTACATTTAGGTCTTTAATCCATTTTTTAAAAAAATTATTTATTTATTATACAGCAGGTTCTTATTCATTATCTGTTTTATACATATTAGTGTATATATGTCAACCCCAATTTCCCAATTCATCCCACCACCACTCCCCCCACCCCCGCCACTTTCCCC
>NW_020173401.1:765517-916298 GCF_003031525.2 Neophocaena asiaeorientalis asiaeorientalis
CACCCCCGCCCCCCCCCTTCCCCCCTTTGTGTCCTTACATTTGTCCTCTACATCTGTGTCTCTATTTCTGCCCTGCAAACTGGTTTACCTGTACCGTTTTTTAGATTCCACATATATGCATTAATATACAGTATTTGTTTTTTTCTTTCTGACTTACTTGACTCTGCATGACAGTCTTTAGGTCCATCCACATCTCTACAAATGACCCAATTTCATTCCTTTTTATGGCTGAGTAATATTGTATATATGTATAATATCTTCTTTATCCATTCATCTGTCAATGGGCATTTAGGTTGCTTCCATGACCTGGCTATTGTAAATTGTGCTGCAGTGAACATTGTGGGGTGTGTGTCTTTTTGAATTACGGCTTTCTCAGGGTATATGTCCAGTAGTGGGATTGCTGGGTCATATGGTAGTTTATTTTTAGTTTTTTAAGGAACCTCCATACTGTTCTCCATAGTGGCTGGATCAATTTACATTCCCACTAACAGTGCAAGAGGGTTCCCTTTTCTCCACACTCTCTCCAGCAATTGATACTTGTAGGTTTTCTGGTGAGGTCATTTCTGACTGTTGTGTGGTGATACCTCATTGTAGTTTTAATTTGCATTTCTCTAATAATTAGTGATGTTGAGCAGCTTTTCATGTGCTTCTTAGCCATCTGTATGTCTTCTTTGGAGAAATGTCTATTTAGGTCTTCTGCCCTTTTTTTTTTTGATTGTGTCATTTGTTTTTTTAATATTGAGCTGCATGAGCTGTTTATATATTTTGGAGATAAATCCTTTGTTGATTCATTTGCAAATATTTTGTCCATTTCTGAGGGTTGTCTATCTTGTTTACAGTTTCATTTGCTGTTCAAAAGCTTTTAAGTTTCATTAGGTCCCATTTGTTTATTTTTGTTTTTATTTCCATTACTGTAGGAGGTGGGTCAAAAAAGATCTTGCTGTGATTTATGTCAAAGAGTGTTCTTCCTATGTTTTCCTCTAAGAGATTTATAGTGTCTGGTCTTAAATTTAGGTCTTTAATCCATTTTGAGTTAATTTTTGTATATGGTGTTAGGGAGTGTTTTAATTCATTGTTTTTTTTGTTTGTTTTTTTGCGGTACATGGGCCCCTCACTGCTGTGGCCTCTCCCACTGCGGAGCACAGGCTCCGGACACACAGGCTCAGCAGCCATGGCTCACGGGCCCAGCCGCTCCGCGGCATGTGGGATCTTCCCAGACCGGGGCACGAACCCGTGTCCCCTGCATCGGCAGGCAGACTCCCAACCACTGCGCCACCAGGGAAGCCCAATTTCATTGTTTTTACGTGTAGGTGTCCAGTTTTCCCAGCACCACTTATTGAAGAGTCTGCCTTTTCTCTATTGTATATCCTTGCCTCCTTTGTCATAGATTAGTTGACCATAGGTGCATGGGTTTATCTCTGGGCTTTCTATCCTTTTCCTTTGATTTATATTTCTGTTTTTGTGCCAGTACCATATTGTCTTGATTACTGTATCCTTCAGTATAGTTTGAAGTCAGGGAGCCTGATTCCTCCAGCTCTGTTTTTCTTTCTCATGGTTGCTTTGGCTATTTAGGGTCTTTTGTATCTCCATACAGACTTTAAGGTTTTTTTGGTCTGGTTCTGTGAAAAATGCCATTCATTGTTAATCTGATAGAGATTGCAATGGATCTGTAGATTTCCTTGGATAGTATAGTCATTTTGACAGTATTGATTCTTCCAATCCAAGAACATGGTATATCTCTCCATCTGTTTGTGTCCTCTTTAATTTCTTTCATCAGTGTTTTATAGTTTACTCTGAAAACTATAAAGGTTTTTTTTGCCTCCTTTTGTAGGTTTATTCCTAGGTATTTTATTCTTTTTGATGCAATGGTAAATGAGATTATTTCTTTAATTTCTTTTTCTGATCTTTCACTGTCTGTGTATAGAAATGCAACAGATTTCTGTGTATTTATTTTGTATCCTGCAACTCTACCAAATTTATTGTTGAGTTCTAGTAATTTTTTGTAGTAGTTCCCACTGTGCCTACTTTCTATGTATAGTATCATGTCATCTGCAAACAGTGACCGTTTTACTTCTTCTTCTCTGATTGATGTGGCTACACATTCCAAAACTACATTGAATAAAAGTGGCGAGTGTGGACACCTTTGTTTTCTTCCTGATTGTAGAGGAAACGCTTTCAGGTTTTCACCACTGAGTATGATTTTAGCTGTAGGTTTGTCATATGTGACCTTGATTATGTTGAAGTAGGTTCCCTCTATGCCCACTTTCTGGAGCGTTTGTATCATAAATCGGTGTTGACTTTTGTCAAAAACTTTTTCTGCATCTATTTAGATGATCATATAGTTTTTATTCTTTAATTTTTTGATGTGGTGTATCACACTGATTGATTTGCGGGTATTGAAAAATGCTTGCATCCTTGATGCAAGGATCCTTGCACAGAGGATCATACACCACACCACTTGATCATGATGTATGATCCTCTGTGCTTCCTGGACTTGGGTTACTGTTTGCTTTCCCATTGTTAGGGAAGTTTTTAGCTATTACCCCTTCAGACATTTTCTCAGGTCCTTTCTGTTTCTCTTCTCCTTCTGGGACCCCTATAGTGCAAACGTTGGTGCATTTAATGTTGTCTCAGAGGTCTCTTAGACTGTCCTCATTTCTTTTCATTTTTTTCCTGTACCATGTGTCACATTGGTGATTTCCACCATTCTGTATTCCAGCTCAGCTTTCCATTCTTTGCCTCAGTTATTCTGATATTGATTCCTTCTAGTGTATTTTTCATTTTAGTTATTGTATTGTTCATCTCTGTTTGTTCTTTAGTTCTTCTAGGTCTTTGTTAAACATTTCTTTTATTGTCTCAATCTGTGCCTCCTTTCTTTTTCTAAGATCTTGGATTATCTGTACTATCATTACTCTGAATTCTTTTTGAGGTAGATTGCCTATCTCCACTTCACTTAGTTGTTCTTCTGGGGTTTTATCTTGTTCCCTCATCTGGGACGTATTCCTCTGCCATCTCATTTTGTCTGCGTTTCTGAGATTGTGGTTTCCATTCTACAGGCCACAGGTTTGTAGTTCTTCTTGCTTCTGCTGTCTGCCCCCTGGTGGATGAGGCTGTTTAAGAGGCTTGTGCAGGCTTCCTGGTGGGAGGGAACTGTACCTGCCCCACTGGTGGTTGAGGCTGGGTATTGTCCCTCTGGTGTGCAGGGCAGTGTCAGGGGTTGTGTTTATTGGGCAGCTGTTTATTCAGAAAGACTTTAAGCAGCCTGTCTGCTGATGGGTGGGCTGTGTTCCCACTCCATTGGTTATTTGACCTGAGGTGTCCCAGCATTGGAGCCTACAGGCTCTTGGGTAGGGCCGGGTCTTGGTGAGAAAATGGTAACCTCCAAGAGCGCTCATGACAAAGAACACTCGCCAGAACCACTGCCACCAGTGTCCCCATTCCTGCAGAGAGACACAGCTGCTTCCCACCTCCAAAGGAGACCCTCCAACACTAGCAGATAAGTCTAAACAAGTCTCTTATAAAGTCACTGCTTTTTTCCCTGGGTCCTGGTGTGCACAAGACACTGTGTACACCCTGCAAGTGTGGAGTTTCTCTTTCTGCCAGTGCCATGGAATTCCTGCAATCAAACCCTGCTGGCCTTCAAAGCCAGATTCTCTAGGGGCTCCACCTTCCAGTTCCAGACCCCCTAATCCGGGAGCCTGGCGTGGTGCTCAGAACTTTCACTCCTGTGGGAGAACTTCTGTGGTACAATTATATTCCAGTTTGTGGGTACTCAGCTGGCGTATGTGGGATTTGATTTTATCGCAGTTGTGTCCCTCCTACCACCTTATTGTGGCTTCTTCTTTGTCTTTGGATGTAGGATATCTTTTTTGGTAGGTTCCAGCTTTTTTTTGTCAATGGCTATTAAGCAGTTATTTGTGATTTTGGTGTTTCCAGAAGAAGAGGTGAGCTCACATCCTTCTACCATCTTGTCTCCCTTGTTAGTTAATTTTAAATGAGTTGAGGGAGTAGATAGTTCATGAAATAAATGGAAACCATATCTGTCTAGCTAATCAGTTTTATACGCTTGTTGAAATCTTTTTTTTTAACCATTTTTTTTCTTTTTGTCGTGTGCCTAGTTTCTCCCCCATATCCTCCCTTCTCTCTTTGTTTTTTCTGTCTTCTGCTTCCCATTTCCTTACCTGTTATCCTTTTAGCTTCACCTTCTGCTTCCTCCTTTTACTTCTTAATGAGAATCATTAAAAAAATTCGTATAAATATAGAAATTACTTTTTCTAAATTTAATACGGTCTTGTCTTAATTATTTGGTTGTCTGTTGCATTTTACAATGACTACAAATACAGATGGTCGTTGGGATTGCCTTTTCCAGCATGGGGTTTGTTTCCTTCTTACCTTAGCCTAGAAAGAGAGACTTCAGAGATCCACCTGGGGACCTTGATATGTGTGTGTTAGAGTTTGAGGGACCTAGAAGAGTTAGACTCACACCTCAGTAATAGGAGGGTACACGGCTGGCAGCAATAATCTGTGCCAGCGGAGGTGAGGTTTGCCATTTGAGAAACAGTTCACTTGCACCAATGGCATAAGAAAAGTGCAAGCTTCCTATGGAGGAAGGATGGAGAAAAAAGCCTGGTTAAAAGACAGAGAAAGAAATAAGACTGTGGGCAGTGGAACCCCAAGTAAGAGAGCCTGTTAGGAGGTGACACTGTAGATTGAAAGGTGAGTCCTGGGGGGACAACCACAGAATCCCCACATTAGAGAATTCCAGGGAAAGGGGGACTCTCCCAAGAATCTATACAATCACCCCACAGGAAACAGACTCAACTCTATCCATGAGGGTAAGAGAGACACATTTCAAAGGGGACTGATTAACACATTTTGTGTCCTTCCTCCTCCTCCCTCCCCAGCTCAACAGTGGAGGGATCAGGAATTGAAGCCGAGTTGGGAGGTTGGAGGAAGCAGGAATAGTAGTGAAAAGGTCAACCTTTTCCTTTGTTCTCAACAGGCTTTCCACCATCAGTAGACCTGAGCTGGTTGAAAAGAAAAGCTTTAACTTTAAATTATTTCAGAGGACTGGACATCTAAATTATCTATTCTAATAGATAGAAGGGACCAATGGTCTTCTTTAATTTCCTAAGAGTTAATTGAGAAGTGATATTTCTTGGCTGAGCAGTCACTCAGGGACAAAGAAAAACACTAAACTTAGAGGAAAGTTCAGAAAGAACAGTGGGGTCTGAGAGGGGTGGTGAACTAGAGTCATTTAATGATGGTATCCTACACAATTTTTTTTTTTTTGTAAATTCACCAGGGCCACTAAAGAAACATTCCACTTTATGCTATCTATCTTTTAGCCATCTCTAGAAAAGTATTTATCTGTTGTTGTACAACCCAAAGATTTATTTATTCACCCCCTAAATTTGGGGTCTAAGTGACTGTCTAGCACTTTTTTTAGCATCTCTTAAAATTTATTTATGGTAAAAGTTGTTTTTACTTTGCAGATGATGAAGTATCAAGTGCTACTAAAATAATAATTATCCTCATCTACTATTTCCATGAATATGGGCTTCTGAATAGTATTTTAAGTGTTAATTTACTAACAGAGCAGACATATCATATAATCAAGACATATAATCAGTATAGCAGCATATTACTGTTGTACTGACAAAATGACATGCAATATTTGCAAAAATTCTGAAATCACTAGTCTGTATAAGAAAGGCCACGTTTCCAGACTAATACTTCTAAATTAGTGCTTGCACTATAAAAGGAATTTGCTGTTCGTAAACAAACAACAGATCATTCAGAAAGTGTCTAATAAATGTGGATACACATCACTTTTCTAGACTGTGTCTAGTGAATAAATCAAGGTTTAGCTTGACAGGAAATCAAGCAATTTGGTGAATAACAGTTAGTGTATCATCTCGATGTTTACTAAACCATGTTGGTATGACAAATTTTCATTTATTTTAGATGGAGAAAAAAAAATGAAACCAAAACTTTTAGTGCACTAGATGTGCAAATAGTGTAGGTCTTCTCCTGTATTTTCTTATTTGATCTTTCCAAAACATGTCTCTAAGGGAGTTATTATTTGCCTTTGACAAGTAAAGAATAATTGATCAGAACAAATTCTTCAAGTCTCGTTTTGCTGGAAAACTCTACAGATCTCAAGAAATACATCACCAGCTTCTTAAAATCCCCTCCTTCCTTGGCTTTGGAAATAACTGCTCTCTCCCGGTGATTCTACCTCTCAGGGTTTTCTTATTCCTTATCTCCGTCAGGTTCCTTTTAGGTACATAGTTGAAAGCTTTCCTGGAGAGACAGGGAACAAGAGGAGAACATCTATTATCACCACTTCAACTATTATTATACTACTGGCCTCAGCTAGTGCAATATGGCAAGAAAAAAATAAGAAATCCATAATAATAAATAATATATATTTGTTCTTACTGTCTGATGGTATTTTTGTGAACATAGAAAAATACAAAAGCATCGACAGACTTTAGAATTAATAAGTAAATGTAGCAAGTTTACTATATGCAACTTACTATAAAATTAATTATAATTCTGTCAGCAACAAAAAATAGGAAATAAATTGCCTAAAAAATACCGTTACAATAACATCAAACAGCTCAAATAAAAGGATAAATCTAACAGAAGTTGTACAAGCCTCTGCCCTTCAAACTACAATCATATTAAGGAAAATAAAAGAACAACTAAATAAATAGACAGTTATACCATGTTCAGATATTGGACAACTCAATATTGTTACCATGCAGCTCTCCTCAAATTGATCTGTGGATTTAATGAAATCTCAATCAGTATTCTAGCTACATTATTAGAAATTGACAAATTAATTCTAAAATGCAAAATGGAATGCAAAAGCTCAAGAATGTCAAAGCAAACTTGAAAAAGCAGAACAAATTTGGGGTGATTACGCTACAGTATATTACATATTGATTTAAAGCAACGATTTTTACACCCTTTTTGGTTCAATTAATTTTCACTCAACTTCTAAATCTGGCCTTAAATTCTAGCTTCCTCAAAACCCCCAAACAATTTGGTACCATTATTTGCTATTTTCCATTGGGCCATTAATTATTTGTAGTACTTAAAAAGTTGTAGATATTTCAATTGTAATGTGCATGCCAGAGCTCACTAATAAGACTTAACACATATTAATATAACTTAGTTTTAATATTATTAACACTGCATTCTAGTAATGATTTACATGCAATCATTCACATGTATATATGTATATCTGTACATATCTAATCACATCTAGTGAGTGGAGTCTAAAGATGATGTTAAACATCTACAATGCACACGACTGTCTACCACACAAAGAATTATCTGACCCAAAATATCAGTAGTGCCCTTGAGAAATCACTCACACACACACACACACACACACACACACACACACACATACCCTCCAAACTTTCTCCTCCTTTCCTCACTGGACAGAAATAGCCCTCTTCCTGAAGTTAATATATGCATTATCAGTTTAAAATACTTATATTCTTTGCTGGATCATGAGTCCCTTGAGGGCTGGGATTATACCTACTCAGATTGTACCTATCCATGTCTTTGGTGTACCCCAGTGTCTAACATAGTGAGTTCCAGGCCCATATACTTAATATGTTTTTTATCTAATTGACTAGATATTTAAAATATTTTTCAGTGTTCTGTTTTAATTTATCTCCTGGTATCTTGGCTTCATCGCTGTATTATCGTTATGTATCATTATCGTGCCTCCTCTAGGGAATTGCACTACACATATCCTTTCACAATCTACTTAGAACTAACTAACACTGTACCACTTCAAAATGTAGAAACTTTTTGTAGAACCAGCTATGTTCCTTTTGCTATCCCTAGTGTAATTTATGTTACAATTTTTCATAAACATTGTATCTGCATACATTATGTCTGCATTCTTTGATGAAATCATTCCTGAGATGTCATATTCTTTGCTTGAGATGCAGTGAGGCATAACTATTGGGAAGCAGAAATTGGGATTGACAACCTGGTCTTGGATTTTAGTTATGCCACTTATTAGATGGATGAATTTGCATAAAGCACTTAATATAGACAATTGGGATAGTAAATGTTCACACGATGGCTGAAAAATCAAATGAATTAATATGTGTAAACCACTTGGCAGGACTCAGTAAATATTAGCTTTTATTATTGGTCAGGCAGTTTTTATTAGTTTTCACTTAGGCTGTTCCATTTTCCTCCAAAATGAAGTTCTGGCCTCCAGAGTTACCTACATCAATTATACTACAGCATTTCATTTATAAAATTTCCATGAAATTGATCACATCCTTTCATGTATTATAGTTGTATGCATTTTCATTGTCACTATCCAATGAGAGGGTAAGCTTTTGATGAAAGACACTGTGTTTCAAATAGCTATACCAAGAACTATTGCACCAAGAAGAATGTCAATAAATATTTGATGAACGAACTAATGTATACAAGTAGAAACTATATTATCCTTTTAATCAAACAGACATGAATTTAATCAGTTGCATCCCTCATAAGTAGTTTCCCTTCTCATATATAAAATTGGAATAATAATACAGAAATGATATGAGAATTAAATAAAATAGTGTATGTGAACACACAAATCATAGTACCTTGTGGGTGTAGATGGTCAGTACATGTTAATGTGCTCACATGTTGCCTAAATATTGGATGAATATGTGTAACTGGTAAGAACCTTTTCTCCCATGAAGGGTACAGGCATCTATTGATTTTCATTACCAATTTCTCTAAATTGCCCAGTATAAGAACTTGGGGAATCTACTTTGAGATTGATACTCTCTTTTCTCTCTTGTGTGTATTTTTAACAGTTCATATTTGTATTACACAATTAGCATACTTAGAATTGTTTTTTCAAAGAATTCAGGATGGCTGACAAATGCCCAAATGACTGTAATGAAGACAGAATTAGAATATGTCACCACGTAGCATTATTGACCTTTAGTGAGAAAGTAGGAGATGCTCAGTGTGTTCTCAAATCTTACTAACAAGATGATATTATTTTTTTCAGTTGCTTAGTTACCAGTATCTGTAAATCTTTTCATGTTGCTTGTAAGAGTTTTCTTAAAAAAGGAAGTGTCTACATTTTTCCACTTTTCTTAAAAATAACACACACACATACAGACAGAAAGAAGAAATCTCTCTTCATAGGGAAGGCATGATTGGAGAAAAGGAATTGTAGGTGATCGGAGGGAGGATCATCATCTAGGTAAAATTCTGGGGAAGGAGAAGCCGTTTACATGTCTTGCATGGAAAAGTGTGTATTCAAGTTCTTTGCTCATTTTTGAATCTTTTTTTGTTGTTGTAATTGTTGAGTTTTACAAGTTTCCTATGTATTAAGATTATCAATCCCTTATTAGATACATGATTTGAAAATATTTTCTCCCACTTTGTAGGTTGCCTTTTTACTCTGTTGATAGTATCTTTTGAGGCACAATTTTAAAAAAGCATGAAGTTCAATTTGTCAGTTTTTTTTTTTTTTCCTTTTACTATGCCTTTGGTGTCATAGCCAAGAAATTGCTGCCAAATCCAATGTCCTGAAGCCTTTCTAAGAGGTTATTACTTTTGTGCCCTACATTTAGGTCTTTGATTCATTTTGAATTAATTTTTGTGCGCGGTATTAGGTGAGGGTTCATCTTCATTCTTTTGCATGCGGATATCCAGTTTTACTAGCATTATTTGTTGAAAGACTGTCATTTCCCCCATTGAATGGTCTTGGCCTTCTTATTGAAAATTATTTGACCGTATATGGGAGGTTTTAGTTATGGGCTCTTTATTCCACATGTCTGTCTTTATGCCAGTACCCAACTGTTTTGATTACTGAGACTTTGTAGTAAGTTCTGAAATCAGGACACAGTGTGAATCCTCTAGTGTTGGTTTCTCTTTGTCAAGATTGTTTGGGTTATTTAGGGTCCCTTGAGATTCCATATGAATTTTAGGATGGACTTTCCTATTGCTGCAAGACATCATGGGGATTTTGAGAGGGATTGCATTGAATCTGTAGATTGTTGGGGGTAATACTGCCATCTTAACAACATTGTCTTCCAGCCCATGAACAGGGAATGTCTTTCCAGTTATTTATGTGTTCTTTAATTTTTTTTCAGTAATGTTTGATAGATTTTCATTATACAAGTTTTTCATGTCCTTGATTAAGTTAATTCCTAAGTGTTCTTTTTAATGCTATTATAAATGAAATTGTTTTTTGAACTTTCTCTTCAGATTGTTAGTGTATAGAAAGGCAACTTATTTTTGTGTATTGCCTTTGTTTCCTATTTTAATGAATTCATTTATTCTAACAATTTTTTTGTGGAATCTTTTATGTTTTTCTGTGTATAAGATCATGTAATTTGTGAACAGTAACAGTTTTACTTCTTTCTATATAATTTTGGTATTTTTTATTTGTTTTTATTGCCTAATTATTCTTATTTCCAGTACTGTGTTGAATATAAGTGGTGAAAGCCAGCATCCTTGCCTTGGTCTTGATAGTAAAGAAAGACATTTAGTATTCGAATATGATGTTCTCTGTGGGTTTTTCACGTATGCCGTTTATTATACTGAGGTAGTTTTCTGTTCCTACTTTATTGAGTGTTTCTGTCAAGAAGGGGTGTTGAATTTTGTCAAATTTATTTTCTACATCAATTGAAGTGATCATTTTTTTTCCTTTATCTATTAATGTAGTGTATTTCATTGATTTATTTTTATACGTTGAACCATCTTGGCATTCCAAAAATATATCCCACTTGGTCGTGGTGTATAATCCTACCAGTATGCTTCAGAATTCAGAATGCTGCTATTTTGATAAGGATTTTTACACAAATGTTTATAAAGGACATATTAGTCTGTAGTTTTCTTTTCTTGTAGTGTCTTTGCTCTCAGGGTAATGCTGACCTCATAACTGAGTGGGAGGAGGGGCATACGCTGATCAAATGCTATTAATAAGTGGAGGAACATTGGGAGTGAATATTTACCATTTAACCTAACAACATTCACTGGTGGCCTTGGTAGGAGAAATTGCAATGGAATTGGAGATGCAAAACCTGACTGAAGTGGGTTCTAAAGAGAATGGGAAAGAGAAATGAGAGTCAGTTATGATTTCTTTCCAGGAATTAGATATAAAGGTAAGGAGACAAATACCAAATTGGAGGGTGAAGTAAATCAAGAGGTCTGTGTTGGTATGTTTGAGGGTTTGTTCAAATGGAGAAATAAGAACCTATTTTAATGCTGATAGGAATCATCCAATAGTGAGGAAAATCATATTGCGAGACATAGTGCACAAACAGATGAGCTGACCTTCAGTAGGGGCATAGATAGCTCATCCTGGTAATGGGAGGAAAGGTAGAGCATGCGGGCCCAGATGTAGGTGGCTGGGTTTATATGGTGGAATTTGTACATATGTTCCTTTGACGGCTTCTGTTCCTTCAGTAGAATATAAACAGGGGCATCTGCTGATAGTGAAGATGGAGAGGAAGTAATGGTGTTTTAATTTTCTTGGTATTTTGTTTGTTTTAGATTTTTTTTTTAGTATATGTGTCTTGGAAAAGAAACTTATTAATAAAAGTCAGATGTGTGAGATATGACTGATACTTCTCTTTTTAAAAATTTTTTAAAAAAATTTATTTATTTTATTTATTTATCTTTGGCTACATTGGGTTTTCATTGCTGTGCGTGGGCCCTTTCCAGTTGTGGTGAGTGAGTGGGGGTCACTCTTCCTTGTGGTGCACAGGCCTCTCATTGTTGTGGCTTCTCTTGTTGCGGAGCACGGGCTCAAGGCATGTGGGCTTCAGCAGTTGTGGCTCGCGGGCTCCAGAGCGCAGGCTCAGCAGTTGCAGCACATGGGCTCAGTTGCTCCGTGGTGTGTGGGGTCCTCCCGGACCAGGGATCGAACCCATGTCCCTTGCATTGGCAGGCAGGTTCTTAACCACTGTGCCACCAGGGAAACCCCGTCAAGAGAGCATCTATACTTTTCTAGAAGTCTTCTTCAGGTTCCACTGTTCTTACACTGGGAGAATGAGGGCATGCCAGCTTGAGAAAGTTTTCTCCTAGTAGTAATGAAGAAGACTGGGCATACTGGACATTAAGGAACATTTAAGCCAATAATGTATTTACCAACATAACACACATCCCCTCACATTTACAGAGACAAAAGAGAGAGAATAGCCAGTCACAGTATTTAAGAGCAGTGAACAAGTATGAGACTTAACAGAACATACAATTTCCCAACTAATAATGGCTTCATTCAGTTTGTCAGGGATGACTGCTCATCTGTCTCAGATAATAAAAGATCACAGGAAGATTTCCAGGCAGAGAAAGGTTTCCATTTAAACAGTAAACTCTAGACACTCTTTCTAGGTAAATGACCTAAAATCTATTCTATAATTATGACAAATAGGAGACAGCAGCACCGCACATTGAGCTCATCAGCACCCTGCATCTCCACTGGAGACAAAATTCAAATGATCATTTATCATTTCAATTGTATTAGACACCATTTGTCTGCATTATTTTAACATTAACCTTTCTCACCTAATATCTTTCAACAGAATTTAAATAGCTCAGAGAGGAGATGGCTAACTTCTTTCAATTTACACATTTGGTGGGGGGTTAGAGGTACATCTAAAGTGACACAAATTATGCAAATTATCACTGAAGCTAAAAGATAACCAAAAAACGAATACCCAAGGATAGCTTGTATCTGATTGATTTGTTTTAGGAGGGGATAAAGGAGACAACAACATCACATATTGTATGTGACACTTGTATATGTATATATCTATGACATACAAATTCCAATGCATAATATAAAGGGGGCAAAATCAACACAAGTGTGGATGCAAGGGCGGAAATTGAGCTATCAATTATTTTTTCCCAATTGAAGATAAAATTGTCTTCTTTTACCAAAATAAGAACTTTTAAAATCTTTTCAATCTCCTCCTTCTTTGGTTAGGGAAGAAGTGACAGTGGTTGATGGAAGTGTTTTCTGTCTCTTAAAATACCTTTAGGGAGATAAGAGTTACTAGATGGCACAATTGATGGCTTACTCTGGGATGGAAAACAGGCAAGAGAAACAGAAACTCTAATTACAAGTTTTTAGAGGCCTTAGGGTTCAATCTCAGGGGTTGGCAAACTTTTTTTCTAAAAGGACAAATAGTAAATATTCTATTTTATTTCTAATTCAGTTCTGTGGACCATGCTATCTGTCACAATTACTTAACTCTGCCACTGTAACTCCAAAGAAGTCATAGATGATATGTAAATGAACGGATTGACTGTGTTCCCATAAGACTTTATTTACAGAAGTGGGCTGGGCAGGATTTGGCCTATGGGTCATAGTTTGCTAACCCCTGTTCTATCCTATGGCATATCCCCTCTTCTCTATTAAAAAATAGTTCACGTTTTTCACCCCAGGAGACAGGAAACAAAGAATGAAATAAATCTGGTTGAAAATACAGAGAAGCTTTACTGACACAGGTATAGAGATTGTCTTAGTAAAAAATATACCCAATGCATTGACCTCAATTAATAAAATGAGTGTTTGTATGAAAATATGGTTCCTTTACCAGCACCATGTCCAGTGTGTCAAGGTGGTGGAGGGGTTATTGGAGAATCAAACATTGAGCATAACCCTCATCCCCTACCAGATTTACACTTAACCAGATACTTGTGATGGGCCTTAGGACAGGATATATACAGGACGTTAATTGTCCAGTGGACTCTATGTGTCTTGAAGAGAACAGGGTCCAAAGGAGTAGGTACAGTGTCTTCAGGCTTGTGCTGTCATTTGTGTCTTTGTTTTGAGAATGGAGAGGTTCAGATATATGTGTTTCTTCTATAATGCTATATATGCATATGTGAATGTGTGTGTGTGTGTGTGTGTGTACCTATATCTGTGTGTTTGTGTATATCTGTGTCTGTATTTGTGTTGTGTCTATCTGTGTGTGTTTGTGTGCATGTTTGTGTATATCTGTTTCTACAGTTGACCCTTGAACAGCACAAGGGTTAGGGGAGCTGACCTCCCCACACAGTGTAAAATCTGAGTGTAACTTACAGCCACCGCTCAGTGTTCAAGGTTCCTCAGTATCCACTGTTCTGCATCTGCAGGTTCAACCAACCATGGTTCCTGTAGTACTGCAGTGTTTACTACTGAAAAAGCATGTACCTGTGCGGTCCAAACCATGTTGTTCAAGGGTAAACTGTGTGTGTGGGTGCACACACTCCCAACACTAAAATTTACAGGGCTTATGGAAAAAATGGAGTAGGTGAAAATCATTAAAAAGTTATGAAACTTTGTAATCATAACACTGGAAAAATACGAAAAATCAAATCAGCAAAACAAAAAAAGCCGATCACAGTTAAATCTCCACTGTCATCAACATCATTGTCACAGACATCTCAACCACCTGATACTTTGCAGCCTTAAACTGGGCTTCTTCCTTCAAAATGAGGAACTTGAGGTCATTTGCTTGGGGAAAAGTTTCTTTAAAATTAAAAGTCTCATCTAGAGTGTTGATGTCTTCACATTCAATTATTCTAATCCTGGATCAGATTGGATTAAAAAATAGGTTGCAATGAAACAGTTATATTTATCCCATTCCATACTCCAAATAGACTCTGAGTCCTAATGTAATAAGTGAGGGTGGGTGAAAAAAACTGGGTTGGATGGGATGGGGTAGGATCTGTCTCAGGGTTAACTGGTTTGACTTGTTTCAATCTCCCTATATTGTGAGGACCACCAGGATGGGTGGAGTTTTGGGGGCCAAGAAGGTATGTTGCGAGATGTAGGGTCATGTAATAGATAAATTGCAAGAAAATTTTAAACATAATTTTTCATTTTTCAAGTGACTATTTTTTTTTTTTTTTTTGCGGTACGTGGGCCTGTCACTGTTGTGGCCTCTCCCATTGCGGAGCACAGGCTCTGGATGCGCAGGCTCAGCGGCCATGGCTCACGGGCCCAGCCGCTCCGCGGCATGTGGGATCCTCCCGGACCGGGGCACGAACCCGTGTCCCCTGCATCAGCAGGCGGACTCTCAACCACTGCGCCACCAGGGAAGCCCCAAGTGACTATTTTTAACGCATGGCTGTGGAAATTGAAGAAACATAAATACCTTTTATATTAATTCCTGTGTTTCTGGTTAATAAATAATTTAAGGAAATATCAGTTCTTTTAGCTTTCCTTCCTCAGTTCTCCATTGTGTATAATTTTATATAGAGCTGATGTTTATTTTTTATTCAATCTATAACTATGTTTTCTAAATGGCATGTTTAATTCTTAATACTGATGATAATTCTTGATATATTTAAATTCAATTATACCACATTATTTTTTCCTGCCATTTACCAGGCTTCCTATTTATTTGGTTTGCTCATTTTCTTTCTGGTCTCTGTTTTTCTCTTTTGAAAAGTTTACAACCGTGTTCATTATTATTCCTTTTAAAGTAGCCTCTTTCTGTTCGCTATTGAGATAGTTTTTGTCTATATTTGTATACAAGTCATATAGTTGTAGATTTATCAGTTATCCTGCTTGAGACTCATTGTATCTGTCTTTTTAAAAATTTATTTATTTATTTATTTTTGGTTGCGTGGGGGCTTTCTCTAGTTGCGGCGAGGGGGTGCTACTCTTCATTATGGTGTGCGGGCTTCTTGTTGTGGTGGCTTCTCTTGTTGTGGAGACAGGATCCAGGTGCGCAGGCTTCAGTAGCTGTGGCTCCCAGGCTCTAGAGCGCAGGCTCAGTAGTTGTGGCACATGGGCTTATTTGCTTCACGGCATGTGGGATCTTCCTGGACTAAGGATCAAACCCGTGTCCCCGGCATTGGCAGGCGGATTCTTAACCTCTGTGCCACCAGGGAAGTCCCAAGACTCACTGTATCTCTCAAACATGAGAATTCCTGCCATTAACTTTCAAAAGCCCTTCCCATTGTCTCTTTGACTATTGTCACAGCATTGTAACTTCTCTTCCTATACTCCATGTATCTTAATCTGTCGTCCGTACTTTTGCCCTCTTCTCTCTGCACTCTATATTTCAGTTTTAATTTTTTTCTAAAGAAATTGTATGTAATTTCCTTTGTAAAAAAATTGGCCCCTTCCCTTTTGTCATGATGTCTTTTCATGTCTTTAGTTTCAGGAATTCCTTTTATTTCTGCAATCATTTAAAACAGAAATTTATTATGTTCTCATACAGATCCCTCACTCAGGGTTGGATACCTCAGGAGAAAATTTTTAATCAGTTCCAGAAGAGAGATAGAGAAGAGAAGCCTCCGTGGTCCACCTGTGCCAGTAAGTGGACATTTTTAAAAATAATTCCTGTGGTCCTTTGTAGGTTCCAGCTTTGTGCAGGGGTCTCTATTCCAACAGTGCACCCCAAGTAAGCCCCTGTTTCCTGTCCATACAAGGGCACTGAAACCCAAACCCAAATTTGACAGAGGCAAGCACCTACCTGCCTTTCTTTCCCTCCTGTTCAGCCCCCGAGGCAGTAATAATAAATAGATGCTTAGAGCTCTGGTTTTTATTCCCTCTTCATTTTGGCACTTGGTGGTTTACTTTTCATTTGTAAGTGTTCTTTTGTGCCTTTAAAATATGCTTTTTATTATATTTTACCCAGGCTTCCTAGGAATTTGTAGCAAGAGTACTTTCAGATCATCATAGTGGAAGCATTCTTTGTTATTTTTCTATTTAAAACATCCTAAATTAAAATTATTTTTCAGATTGCTTTATTACCTGTGTCCCTGGGAGGCAACCCTCCCATTTGTTTGTCTACCAGCTTTAACATTAATGTATTTCTTCAGGTGCTTCGTATGTTTCTGCAGTCTCCCCTTTAGCCGGTATTGTTTTTAGGGGTCTTATGCTGAGTTGTGGGAATGTTCCTAGGGCTTCGATATGAGCTTTCATCTCCAGAAGCCCTAACTATTTTACCGGACTGAGCTTAAGTTAATTTTTTGGCTTGGGGTATTCACAAGTTTAGTAATTGATGTTAGCACTCCACACCTAGGGCTAGCGCAGGCCTGTATTCCTAGCTTAGGCCTAATGACGGTGTCTCTAGACAGCTTACTGTCTAAAGGTTTCATTGTAGTTGCTGCTGCTGCTGTTGTTTTCTTTCCTGGTGTTTATGGGAGAAAAAGATTATCATTTATTCTCCACTGTGTATGGGTTTCCTGTGGATGTTCCGTCCCAGACCCAAAGTATGTATCTGTTTCCAATCAACTGTGTTCCTTTTGGCTTCATCTCCCACTTACGTCAGTGTCTTAGAAGTTCATTGTCACTTCTGGTACTTTGAATTTCCTGCTTGCTTCTAAGACTCTCTGTATATCTTATAAATATTTCCTGTTATATTTTACCTGACATTATATGTGTAAGAAGTATGAGGGAGGCAGAAGCTTCCTGTTTAACTCAGATTGCAAACTAGCGAACAATCAAAAAGTAGTGAATAGGGGCTTCCCTGGTGGCGCAGTGGTTGAGAGTCCGCCTGCCGATGCAGGGGACACGGGTTCATGCCCCGGTCTGGGAAGACTCCACATGCCCCGGAGGGGCTGGGCCCATGAGCCATGGCCGCTGAGCCTGCGCATCCGGAGCCTGTTGCTCCACAAAGGGAGAGGCCACAACAGTGAGAGGCCTGCGTACCGCAAAAAAAAAAAAAAAAAAAAAGTAGTGAATAAAGAAAAACAAATATAAGAAACCACAAAGGGGACTCCTGCTTCCAAGGAACTTGTTGTAAGTATTGGCAGCTCATCCATCCTACAGCAACATCTAGAAAAAGCCCACGAACTAAAAACCCACATACATCATATTATTAAAGACATCATAAAGATGTGGAAGCAAAGCCAGGAAGATCCATCCTGGGTGAGCGGAGGTAATTAACCATTTGCAAGATCTGGAGATGCGTGGAGACTCTGGCTTGTCATAGTTAGTGTGTCTTTACTAGGAAAACAATAAATCAGCAGAGTTTTGATAGCTTTGTGGGCCGGCATGGCAGATTGAAATCTAGAAGGTGGTTAGTTATCTCCAAAAAAACTTGCTGGGATCAGAGGCAGCATGGGATATTGGAGGCCTAGAATAGACATAAGATCAAAGTCTTTCTCAGGCTCCCAATATGAAGGACACAAAGCCTCAATAGAAGGAGAGTCTAAACAAACATATCATAGGTGTTTCTCTGAAGAGATAATACCAGAGGTGAAGTGAGTCCAAATAAACCTGCAAGCTAACCTCCGTCTGCCTCAGTTACAGAATGGATAGAGGTGATCAGTCACTAATTCCCTCTTCCTAATGGAGTAAAGAATAAGTTCTGTGTGTGTTGGGGTGGGGGGGGGTGTCATACTGAGGATTTTCTCTGACTGCAGTGAAATTAAACTAGAAATCAGTAACTGAAAGTAAGTTTGGAAGATAAGAAATACATTTTTAAAAAACCTCTCAATCAAAGAAAAAAATCATAGAGAATTTTTTTAAAATTTGAATAAGAAAAAATTTTAAATTATGTTATCGAAACTTGAGGGATGTCACTAAATTTGTAACAATAAATGCATATATTAGAAAAGTGGAAAACCAATTATTAAAATTCATTTTAGGAAGCTGGAAAAATAAGAGCAAACTCAATTACAAAAATTGAAAGAAAGAAATAAGGAAGAGCAGAAATAAATAAAAGAGAACACAGACATATAATTTAGTGAATAAAGATTAAAGTAATAAAATTGAAAAGCACCTGGCAAAACTGATCAGGAAAAAAGAAAGGTAACACAAATTTCCAATATCGGAATGAAAAAGGAAACATCACACTGCAGAACTTCTAAACATTAAAAAGTTAGTGAAATGTATTGTAAATGATCTTATGCTTATTATGCAAAAATTTAATGAATTTTTAAAAATCTTTGAAAAAACTGAACAAGAAGTAATAGAAAATGTGACTATTCCTAAACCTCTTTACAAAAACAAGTAATTTAAGATCTTTTCTATAAAGAAAACTTCAAGAGAAATAGCTACCCTGGTGAATTTTTCTAAATATTTAAAAAAGAAATAGGGCTTCCCTGGTGGCGCAGTGGTTGAGAGTCCGCCTGCTGATGCAGGGGACACAGGTTCGTGCCCCAGTCTGGGAAGATCCCACATGCCGCAGAGCGGCTGGGCCCGTGAGCCATGGCCGCTGAGCCTGCGCGTCCGGAGCCTGTGCTCCACAACGGGAGAGGCCACAACAGTGAGAGGCCCGCATACCGCCAAAAAAAAAAAAAGAAAGGGAACGCTATATAAGTGGAATCTTCAGGAAAAAAAACAAGGACAATATATAATATAAAGTAAAATAATAAAATGAGTGCTACTTAGCATAAAGAATACAAACCCTGGCATCTGAAATGGGCCTTTTTGTGAACTCCCTCATCGCCAGCTCTATGACTTTAAACACCAGAGGCTCTTTTTCTCACTTTTCTCTTTTATCACTTGGATAATGGAGAGATCATCACCTCCTTTAAAAGTTGTTTTTAGAATTAACTGAGAAAGTGTGAATGTCATTTGCACAGTGCCTGGCACACAGCAAGTTCTCCAGAAATGTGTTAATTTCCAATTCCACCTCCCTGTTATATTAGAGTCGCATTAAAAGCGCCATGGTATCCTATGCAAAGGAGTAACAACTTCTGTCAAAGAGGGACTAGTAATCTTTCCAAGGGGAGTGAACTCAGAGATGGCTTGGAAAATGCTAAGAAATTTACCAGCAGAGATTGGTGGGGGATGGGGAGGGAGATGGAAGGCAAAGCAAAAGAAGCATATTTCCCCTGGAGCAATGGGGTGAGAATGTGTGATAGATATTCCACGTTGTACATTTCAATTTCAGAGACAAGAAAATGAGGCTTAGGGAGGCAAGGGACAGTTCAAAGTGCCACAGTTGGTATGTGGTGAAGGTGAGGCATGACCACAGATTTTCTGACTTCAATCTAAAGCATCTTTATAGTGAAAAATGGAAATGTAGTTTCCTTTTACAATTTGTATAGGTAGAAACAGTTGTTATTCATGACCCAGAGCCTCACGATACTCTAATTTTGAAGTTATCCCTTCTGTGTCAGGATGAGTGGTCCTCATTCGACATTCTCTCCCTAACCTGCCGCCATATTCTCAGTGAGATTGTGAGCCTCAAAGCAGGAGCTGTATCTAATTCAATATCCAGCAAGACAAAAATATTCATGATCAGAATAAAATGTGTTAAGTAAAATGTATTCAACCGTAGAAGGTGGCAGTGTTAAATCCTGAGTGTTCTTAAACTGTAAACATCCTGAAAATGTCGTAAAGAACAAATCATTTTAAAAACATGACTAGCTGAGACTCTTCAGAATATCAGGGTTATTTCCAAATGTTCTGGACAAAAAAATAGTATAGTTTCTGATGTATTTAGAGAGGCAAGGAATGAAAGATAAGTGGTATCAAATATTCATTGGGATATGTAATGCGAAGATTTCTTTTGCAGCAGCATAATATTGTAATTCCCTCCCGTGACTACTCAAAATATAAAATTTCGGCAGCAATTTCAAGAGAAGCTCCTATAATAAATAGATGATGCCTGTGCTTGCCTTTGTAAGAGCACTTTATGGTAGTACTTCAGTTTTTATCCCTCTCTGCTGTCGTAAAAGCATATTTCAAACATTTTTGGGGCTGAAATGTGCAAAGACACCTGATATTTTAATGCCAGCATATTTAAAAATGATTCCCAATAATAATGAAATCTCAAGCACAAGGTCAAAAAAAATTTGTGAAAGTTTTCTGCAAGTTTATTTCACAGCTTCCACGTATACCCACAGATGAACAGAAGGTATGATTGCACCCAGTGGAATATTCAAAGTACCTTATCCTTTACATATTTCAAACCTATCACTCCAGAGATGCTCTCTGTACATATTCTTAAGAAGGTTCTGTGTACACGGGGTAGAATGTACCAAGGTATAATTTAGGGCACCATGTATAATAGAAAATCAATGAAAATCACCTAAATATCCTTCAATAGAAAATTGGATAAATAAATTGCATTTATATGCATACTGCAGAATATTCTGCAAGCTTTCATAGGAAGTAGATCTATGAACTGTCATAAGACAGGACTTATGGCATATTTTAAATTAAAAAATAAAATGGTGTTTATGTCATATATGTGTGTGTGTGTTATTATATATATATAAAATACATACCCAGTGGATGTTACTAGAAGCTCGTAAATGATATGCTAAAAGAAGATAACAAAATTAAAAGAAGAATACTGTTTCTACCCTATATATTTTTTGATTGTTTGGATATTTAAAACGTATGCATATATAGTATCTTATAAACTTGAAAACAATAAATAAGGAGGAAAATCTGTGTTAAGGAATTTTAATTTGAAGTAATATTTTTTTGAGTCTCTGAAGCATCCTTATGTATACTCTTCAGGTGCATCAACCACCCTTGGTCCAAATTTTATTTTTCTCTCTCCTTTTCATGTTTTCCAAGTCTCGTATTACTCATTACAAAATTATTTCCTCTGAGTATATAGTTGGTGATATAGGAGAAAAGTTGGACGGTATGTATACCTTTATGAACAGATTTGGGAAATGAAACTCAGAACTGCCGTTCCCCAGTTCATTTTTATTTCAAGTTAATGAGATTTTACACCCGATAATTACTTTCATTCAGGTCTCTCTTCACCGTTACTCAAAGCTAATTTAAAGATATGAATTACTTTTCCTCTCTGTCTGAGGCAATAAGAAAGGTGGACCCTGTCCTTTAGAAAGCACTTGAAATCTTCCTTCTAAAAGCACTTCAATTTATCGACACATGTGTTGGTGAAATCTTAATTGTTCCCATCTCCTTCGTGAAAATGGATAGATCACCTATTCATTTTGTGGAATATATTTCTTAAGAGTTATTATGTGATTAGTCTCCTACTAAGCCCTCCTTTTGGATGGTGGGGTAGAGTGATGGGGCCGCTGGGCCCCCATCACTGTAGTGCATTTTCATGAAAGAATCTTAAATATATGGGAATAAAATTAACCAACAAAAACTATTAAAAAACTTCATTGGCATTTTGTAATTTGGTTTATTACATAAAGTGTAGCTCTTTCTCTTTGTTGTTATCTATTTTATTACTATTTTTAAAAACATCTTTATTGGAGTATAATTGCTTTGCAATGGTTTGTTAGTTTCTGCTGTATAACAAAGTGAATCAGCTATACATATATACATCCCCATATCTCCTTCCTCTTGCGTCTCCCTCCCACCCTCCCTATCCCACCCCTCTGATAAAGTGTAGCTCTTACCAGAGGAACATGTGTAGCTATGTCGTGAAAGTTGGCCAGTAATGTTAAGTTTAGTCATCAGACTCAACGTTTTGGAAGTTTAAAATTTCCAAATTGTTGACTGGGTGAAACGTTTTCACAGATGTCTTCACTGACTTCTGCTTCAGCCAGACTGTTTTGACTAATAATTTTCTTATGGTTGAGGAATATATATATTGCAACCATCCCCTCAACAATTTATGTATGTATATATGTGTGTATGCATGTATGTATATATATATTTTTAGGACTCAGTATATTTCCAAGATTAATGTGCACTGTGAGATAGAAGAAATGTCAAGCATGGTCACTCTCTTTTAGGGCAGGACAATTAACAAGCAATAAAAGTAGACATTGATCAAATGTTAAACTGTGATTATTTTTAAAAAAAAAACTCTATATAAAGCAACTGATTTGAATTATTTATGCTATCATTCCCCAAAGTAATTTATTAGGTTTTATGAAAAGTTAATCATGAAAAGGAGCTTCAAAAGTCAAATTACTTTGACAAGCTCTTGGATTAATGAAGTTAGGGCATAAAGGGTCCTTGAATGCAGGAGTACACAGTATCTGTATTGCGATACCTTTGGTATAATTAAAGAAGGAGTTGTGCAGCGTTTGCCAAACTCTGTAAATGTAGAATTCTTCCCATAGAGTACTACTTGGAAGCAGAATTTAGGAATCATAGATAGATAAATAGATAAAAAGATAAATTGGACTTGGGAATAAGTTTCAATAATACTACTCTATCAAACCTTTTTTTAAAGGCTTGATATAAAACAATCAGACAAAAGTAAATAAGTAAAATAAAGCTGCAAAAGTATCTTTATTTTTAAGCATTTCACAAAATTTTATTAATCAATAGTTAGTTGTAAAATTCCATATTATCACCTTAGTTTGAAATTTTGTACCAAGGAGAAGATAGCTCCCTGATTTGTTACTTCATGTCCTCTTTCGAAAGAAAATTAGGTTTCTCGCTTTACAGTGTCTTTCAGAAAAGTGAGAACTGATCTCATATTCAATCACATTAACTAGATTTGCTTAGGAAGTGAGTGCATTTGACTTGTACAATTTGAATTAGACTTGGTGTGTGTGTGTGTAACATATGCATTACATACAGTTACATTGTAAGACACTTCAAATCTATTTTCCCCCTCAGTGAGTATTAAAATATAAATCAATAATTCAAGAACAAGGAATCTGAAATTCTGTCTCATAGTCATGGCACAGTTATTTTAGTCATATGTTATTTAAGAGTTGCCACACCTTTTGGCAGCAGAGACAGTTTCTTCACAGAGCAATTATGGGGGAACACACGTTGGGCATCCCAGATTTGGGGATATTCAGCTCTCTTTTGAGGAATGTAACCTACAGGCAGCTGAAGGAGGAAACTGGACTACTAACATCTGCTGTCTCACCAGCCATTTCGTAGAGAACGAGAAGAATGAAATAACTACATTTGCTCCCTACTCGCTACAGGATTTAAGAAGTGAAATAAAAAGCCATCATAAAGGTCCAATGTTGCAGTAAGGAGAAAGGAGGCTTGGCTTAAGAGTGTTGTGATAGGGGATGAGGAAAAACAAAAAGACAGAGAAGGCAACCGAAGTCGCAGCTCCATCTGGCAAGTGGAGCTTTAGCAGAGTTGGCAAATGGCAGAGTTTGCCACCAGACACAGCAACAAGTGCCTGAGTCACGTCAGCACCTACAGCTGTTGCCTCTGCCCACAGGGGCAGTCAGTCACCTGGAAAGGACTCATTCCTGCAACCCTTTATTCCTCTTTCTACTTTCAGCTGGTAGATGTGTGGACTTGCTGCATCTGGGGTTACACCGTCACCTTCGCCTGAGAACTCTCTCTCTTCCAACTTACAAAATGGGGCATTGGCTCATACCTTTGGGATTCACTGGCTTTCCTAGACCCAGTCACCCCGTGGCAACTACTCAGATTGATTGGTGGAATGGAATATTGAAATGGCTGACAGCATCTTGTGGACTGGGGATCTGTCCAGTCCAATGACATATATTCTTGGAGCTTCTCTTCAGTTTATGATCCTCCCCTATCCAGAATATAAAGATCTTGAAACTAAAAGGAAATAAATAAAGCCCTGAGTCTTGGGTGGTCAAAGTCTCATTTTATACTTGGTATAGATCAGTTATCAGCTGTTAATTATTTTAGAACCCCTTTCACTCACAAAATTGGTACATTGGGGTAATAAATATGGCCTCTTTCCCAAAGACCTTTCTCTTTTACAACAGTATTTGCTTATGTTTCATTTGAAGATAATATTTACCAGACTGAATAGGATGTTCAGTTTGCTCACCATGTTAATTGGTTTCTTTTCCCTGTAAAAGTAATTTATTTTAAAACTATATTGGGACTCCAGTTCTAATTGAAGACATATGTTGACTTTTTATTCTTTGTAAAATATTATTTGAAATGCCCATAACATAGAACGAAGGAAGACAGAGAGGAGGCTATTGGAGAAGCAAGGACTTTTTCCGTTTTTGTTGTTGTTGTTGTTGTTAAGTCTAAATGTGGATGGAAGAAAGATGAACCAGAGCAGAAATAATGGTACTCGAAGTCCATGCAGTAGAAGATGGAAACAGATTTACAAATTGGTGCATGTAATGGAACACCAAGACCACTGTCCCTTGGTAAGGACAATAGACTAGTTAAAAGAAAGACAAGTTAAAAGAACATAAAGACCCCACTTATATGAGGTATCCAGAATAGTCAAACTCATAGAAGCACAGAGGACAATAGTGCTTGCCTGGGGCTCAGGGGTTGGGGGAAACGGAGACTTGTTCTGTGAGTATAAAGTTTTAGTTGTGCTAGGTGAATAAATCGAGATCTGCTGTACAACATGGTGCCTAGAGTTAATACAGTATTGTACACTTCAAAATTTATTGAGAAGGTAAATCTCATGTTATGGGCTCTTACCACAAAAACCAAAACAAGGGACACAAGGAAACTTCGGGAATTATTGGATATGTCTATTCCTTTGATTGTAGCAATGGCATCATAGGTGTTCACATGTGTCCAAACTCATCAAACTGTACACATTAAATATGTGCAGTTCTTTGCTTATCAAGTTTATCTCAAGAAAGCTGTTTTAAAAATATAAAGAACTTTGCATTTTGATGGTGTGGGTTGACATCGCCCTATCTGCTCCTTTGCCCCCAACACTCTGTTGTTCAGCATCATTGTTTGCATACAGGTTGAAATTAGAATTTCCATGTTAGGAATTAAAGGTGCAGAGTAAGGACCTTTATCATTTTGGCATTCAGAGAGGAGGAGCTAATTAAATGAAACAGATCCACTAATTTTTAACATAAATAAAAGAAATGTTAGAGACAATAAGAATATTTTTAAATTTCTCATTTGCATTCTCAAAAAGTTAGAGAAGATATTTAGTCATTAAACAAAATATAGTTTGCTATGAAAAGAAAACTATTGTAAAATTACAACGAGTTCATGGGGTAGAGGTTGCCTTTAAAGTATGGTGGTATAATCACCCCCTAGAGACCAACCCTGCTGGTGACAACATCTATACCTCAGACAGAATAAAAAAGGTAAATACTTGGTAATTCTGAAGAGTCAACAAAAGTAGACAGATTTTGGAGGAGACTGAATAATTGGAGAAGAAACCAGAATGAGAATGAATTTCCATTCACTTGTAATGTTGCTTCAAGGGTGGTTTGCAGTTGTAGAGTGGCAAGGTGGTCAGAGAGATCAAAAAAAGTAGTCTAGTCTATGCCAGCTGTCCACTGGGGATTGAGAAAACTAATCCAGAAGGGAGTGCCATGTAAACACTATGTAAGTCTCACGCTTCTCAGTGAATCACACACGTTGAGAATCAGACTAAAAGCGGTGTAGAAAAGGCTTATATAGTTAAACTGAGATTTGAACCACGGAAGTTAATACCGAGCTCACAGTGTAGGTTTAAGCATGTTAATTGGTTTGGAAAAAAAAGTCCTTCAGAGGAATTTAATAGAATCCATATCATAAACAACATACCTTACAAAATAACCAGGATCTAATCCAAAATTATTAATCATATACAAACAAGGACAATGTGACCCATTCTCAAGAGAAAAGGCAACAAAGGTGACTAACCATGAAATGAGGTGTATGTTGGAATTAGCAGACAAAACATTTTAAAAGCTATTGCATCTATACTCAATGATATAGAGAAAACATGCTCAAAATAATTAAACAGATAGTACATATCAGCATATAAATAGAAATTTTAAAATTTAGAAATGAAAATTATATCTGAATGAAAAATTCTCCCAATGGTTTAACAGAAAAAAATGGAGATTGCAGAGGAAAACATCAAGAATTAGATTAATCAATATCATTTATCAAATCAGAACAAAGAAAGATGATATTGAATATATATGAACAGAATCACATGGACCTATGCATGTGTATAAATGCACATGCATATATATGCATAAATGTATGCATATATATATATGCATAAATGCATATATGCATTTATACTTCTAAAAGGAAGAGAATGAAAGTAGGGAAGAGAAAAGATTTCCTCAATTTGGTGAAAAACAAATTTATGAACTCAAGGGTACTCAATGAACAGAACACAGGATAACTTAAAAATGCATTAGCACATAATACTCAAACTGCTGAATATGAAATGTAGAGAGAAGTCTTAAAGCAGCCAAAGCGAAACAAAATGTTATATATGTAAAATAATTATTTGAATGAATGCTGACCTCTTAGAAGAAAAGAATCATGGGGATAAAAAGATAGGAAAACAACAGATTTACAATGCTGAAAGAAAGAAAATAACATTGCCAATTCAGAATTCAGTATCCAGTGAAAATATTCTTCAAGAATGAAAATGAAATAAAAACATTTTCAAATAAAATAAGAGAATTAATTACTTGCAGACCTGAAGTACAAAAATGCTAAAGGATTTTCTTCAGCCTGAAGAAACATGCTACCAGATGAAACTTGGCTCTTCTGGAAGGAGTGAAAAATATCATATGTGATTTAAAAAACTGAGTAAATATAAAAAAAACTACTTGTTTCTCTAAGACACTTTCAGATTCATTGGACTGTTTAAAGCAGGACTTTATCTTGTGTGATTTATATTATATGCCGATATAGTACATATTGCAACTCTATTCTAAAAGCTTCTGTTTCTTGGTAAGTTGACAAGGCTTGGAAAGACGTGTGCTTCTCTTGCAACAACTAGCAAAAGCTGGATAAATTATAAAAAAAAAAAATTTTCACATCCTGGATTTTGGCTAAGGATTAGTTTTATCCTTCACACAGGACCTCTTCTGGGTAGAAGAAGAAAAGCATTTAGCCATCATGCAGAGCTGGTGTAAAAATCTGGAAACTTGAAGGGTCCGAAAGCATGATTGGTTTTCCCCCAGTGAACATCTGTTAAGTTACGGGCCATTAAGGGAGCCTGGGGAACTTGGCTGGAAGCTTCTAGGAGACAGAATAGAATCTCATTTAGTCTCACAGTATATAGGAGACAGAGGCTTGTTAGGGCTAAGGGCTTGCCTCAAGCACATATCAGCTTTTCCATTTAAGATTGTATTACATCAGTTTTCTCAGAAACATAGCCTGAAACAGGGATTCTTATGAAAGTGATTCATTTGGGGGATGGGTTGTTTTTAGAAGGGAGTGAGAAATACAGGAAGGGGCAGGGGACTCAGCTACAGGCAGGTTCTTGGCTATGATCAGCTCTCACAGGAGCACTGGACTGTGAATTGTACCAGAGTTGTCCCTCCTTGAGGAGTTGTCCCTCCTTGAGGTGTCTGTTTTTGGCCCCCTCATGTCAAGTCATTCATTGATTGCTGTCTACTCCTGCTGGAGTGAAGGGGAACAGTCTCCCTGTCTTCCATTCCTCGGGAAAATCTCTGAGAACGGAGGGCAGCTCTGAGCCCTTAGGAGTCAGCAGTCACCCATAGCGGGGGGATGGGTGCACTGGTCTTGTGACGGGCATCTGCAAGGGGCATGGTAGCATCCACTAGAAATAATCGTTAGCTTTCCTACGTGCTGCCCTTCTTTGGTCTTGTAAAGATAATTCTCTGCGTAAACGCTCTCTTTCCTTCTTTCTAAACCATGGGTGACCTTGGAGAAGCATTCACATTTTCAATGCACTTTCTAAATATCAAACACTGTCAAGGAGATTCAAAGGATGATTATGAAATTAATAGCCCCCAAAGTGGACCGAAGGGTTTATATTACAGGTTAATTATATGTGAAAGTGCTCTCCTTTTTTGAGTATGTGGGTGTGTGTGGATATATCCAAAATCACATGTGGACTACATTTTATAGTAAATTAATCACAAACACCCCCAGTTTTCAACACATTATATACCGTATTAACATTCTGATTATATGAGACAGTTGACTAGGCATATGTATTTCTGTGAGCAGCTGTAAAGAAAATGTCTTTTTGGTTTGTTTCACTGCTCTTGGATTTCAATAGTATTGTGATTTGGCTGACAGAAATTGATTGCTGAATTGATTGAAGTGTTATGGTTTACACATTTTCATGTACACGTAAAATTGTTTTATACCCTTTTCCATCCAATAATTCCATTATGAATCAATTACTTTTTATGTTCCTGCTGTATAATATTACATTTTTCTAAGCATTCTTCAACATCCACCCCCCCACCACCTTCTGGTGGTGCAGCTTCAGAAAAGAATTGTATTTAAACAGTGATTTATGAATATAAAGAATTGATAAGCATATCTGAATTCACAATGTAGAAATGAAAATAGGTGTTCATTTTAGTATGAGAAGGTTGGTAATCTTCAAGATGATCCTGAGGAGGAAAAGGTGACCAAGGTCAGCTCTTAGAGCAAATGCATTTTTTTCTTTCTTCTTTTCTCCAAAATTTGGCCTCAACACAACAGCAGGATTTTATGTGATTCTTGCATTTATATATCCTGTTTTAGCTATCCAGAGTTCAACAAATATAATTCTGCTTGCATTCTAATTACTGTTTAATATCTCAGAGCCTCTCAATTATGCTTTTTGCTTCATAACTGTTTAACTCAATTTGTTTTACATAATGATTCAAAACATTTGTCACTGGAGTTTACCATATATGGAGTTGGTACACTCCATTTTGGAATTGTTTCACTTAGTAAGACACGGTGGCATTTGTGTCTAAGAAAACTGCTAAGTTAATCTTTTGTACCAAGGGTTATGTTTCAATGTTATGTTTATTAACAATAGAATTAAAGCTTCCATTCTCATCAGAATTACCTGGAATTGCTAGGACCCTCAAACTCTGATTGGTGTGATAGTTTCTGCCTGAAATTTGCAGTCCCAACTAGGAGACTTTAGGAAAGTCCCTTACATGGTCTGACCGTCATTATTCTCTGCAGAAGACTGTTGTGTTAGACTAGATGAAAACTCTGTCTAGTTTTAGTATTTATTTGTCAATGTTCTTCACATGATAGAAACTGGGATGTGTTCAAATGCAATGAACTTTGTCTTAATGAGTAAAATAGATGTATCAGTACATAAAACTGGAAGTTCAGTCCCTTATAGAGTGACTCTGTGTCACCTATATCGTCAGTGATCTCTTTCCTTTTGTGTCTCTTCTCTGCCCAAACTTATGGGTTAATGTATTTCTAATCTCTATCTATGCCTTAGATTTCTTGAGTGCAAGGGCTTTGTCTTATTTATATCTATTTCCCCAGTATTCAATCTAATTCTTGGCACAAATAGTTGTGAATAAACAGAAAGTCATTTAGACTTCAAAATGATGATGACTATGATTAGTTTAACCTAAAAAAATCACAGTAAACTTGCTTTGTATTGAAATTGCCCACTCTGAACTTGGGAGCACTATCATATTAAAAAAAGTTTGCTTTACTAGCATTAGAAAAAGAAAATAGTCAACAAGACGGAATCTAGCCACTGAGAAAAATCTGAAAAACTGAAGAAAGCAAAGTAAATTGCTGTTGGTATGAATAGTTTCACTCTTTGATACATGTATCTCAGAGTAAAGAATTCCACTTGAGAGGGAGATTAGGCAGTTGATTAGCCTCTAATATGATGGCAATATTTCTTATGTATTCAAAAATGTCCTGGGCTTCCCTGGTGGCGCAGTGGTTGGGAGTCTGCCTGCCGATGCAGGGGACATGGGTTCGTGCCCCGGTCCGGGAAGATCCCACATGCCACGGAGGGGCTCGGTCTGTGAGCCATGACTGCTGGGCCTGCACGTCTGGAACCTGTGCTCCACAGCGGGAGAGGCCACAGCAGTGAGAGGCCCGCGTATCGCAAAAAAAAAAAAAAAGTTCTATATTTTACTGAATGCTTACACTTCCAAATTGCCAACACTATTCTTTGTTTGAAGCACTTGAGTTTTTAAATTATGTAGATAAGAATCCTCAAAAAAATGTCATAAGGAGAAAAAAAAAGTAGCTCTGATGCTCTAATATTTTTGTTCATAAATTAAAATGGTTCATATAAAGCATACCCTCTTATAATGGATATTGCTTCTCCTAATTTCAGCATTTTCAGGTATAGTTACATAGTCTTGTTGGTTAAAGCTATGAAATGGTATTCTAACAATTACAGCCAGAGGGCTTCTGTGACTTAAATATATTTCATGCTTTCTCTTCCATGTCTTGTTATTTTGGACAAAGGTGAAATCCAAAATATGACCCCTAGAATTAATCATGTTTGTATGTCCATAAATAGCTTATGTTGGAACATGGTGATTGCTCACTAAAATATGTTACATAAAAATGTTACATAGCATTAACAAAAATATATTGTCTGGGCAAAATATATGACTGGTATGAATAAATAGCTCAATGTAATGTATGAATAAAAAAATACACATATATATTTTTTCCTGATAGTGATAGGAATGGCTTAATATTATTCACTCTACATATGCAATATATTTATACATATAAAGTTCAAATTTAAATATATATATATGTAATTTCTCTCGCTTGCTTTCTTTTCTGCTTACTTGCAGTTTTTGTTTTTTTCCCTTCTGTGAAAGTACTGAGTGACCAAATTCAGTTTTGAACTTACAACCCTGGATTCCTTTCTGATCTGTTCTAGCTGAGCTAATAGTAGTATTTGCGATAGCTCATCAGAAATGTCCCAAGTTCTTTCAGTTCATTTCTAGAGAGAGTCATGAGGGCAGTGAATAGTTTCCTAACACCAGGTCTGAAAACAGCAGGGTATATTTAAGAATATCATATGGCTAAATATTCCTAAAGTCATCTCTAAATGATGAACTCCCCCAAAGCCCTACGTGGATCTTGTGCCCATCACCCAAAAGACTGCCTGATATTACTTTCAATGCTTAAAGGATCTATTTTCAAAACATTTAAAACATGACGGAACCGATGGAAATGTTCATTGCACATTTGTGTTGCGCACCTATTCACCTATGGGAAAATAATAGCAAAGGAATCCAGCTGGGAAGTTTGGGGGTGCCCTTGTTTGGATCTTTGCACACTCAACATTGAGTCCATTCAGCAAATATTGACCAAGATCCTAAGAATTATTCATGGTCAGTGCAGCCTGTTCCACACCACAGATCTAAAAGCTGGGTGCAGGTAGGTGTCTTCACATACCTATAAGGTATGTCTGATTCCATTTTCAATCTATATGAGCCCATTTATACAATGTTTAAAAACAAGCAAAAATAATCTAGGGTGATAACATTCAGAATAGTAATTACCCATGAGATATACTTAACAGTGAGGGGGTGTGAGGAAGCCTTTGTGGATACTGGAAACGATCTACATCTTGATTTTGATGGCAGCCACATGGACTGGCATTGGCATTCTATGAAAAATACATCAGCCTGTATAGACTTAAGATGTGTGTGTTTTGCCCTGTGTAAGTTTTATCTCATGCATCAACCTGTTTTGGAACCCACAGCTCCCTTCTATTTGCTAGGAATAGAAGAAAGAGAGCTCTGGACTACAAAACCAGGTTGATGTGGTTATAGGCTGAGCATGGTCAGGCTTGTGACCTGAAGGTATAATGGAGTCTAATGGAACCAGGTTAGGGTGGCTCAGGAACCAGAAAACAAGAAGCAGAGTAGGGAGAAAAGCCAGCTGGGTAGTGGGAGGACAGGAACCGGATTCTAAGCTAAGGGACAGCAATAGAGAACAGACAAAAGGGAGAAGGTTCGGAGGTTTACCCTGGACACCGGAAGAGGTTGATATTTACATAGTACCTGAAGGCAGGAGGGAGAGTGTCAAGAATGCTAGGTCAAGTTAAACACAAGATCTCCTTCTTGAGTAGAAAGGGGCTGTAATATTCCCTGTTTTACTTCTACTCTGTGGACTTTCTGAAGGTTGAAGGAAAGCACTCTCACATACTCCTTCAGGGTGTATCACTGGACAGATACATTATGAGCATTTTTCATGTGTCAGGTTCAGTAATCATCACCATATCAGCAAGAGTTTAGCACCTCTCTCAAAACTTTCTCAGGTTCACAGCCCAAATTACCCCAGACTGTCACTCAGGATAGAAGATGGACAGTGAGGTATTAAGGAGGCATGTGCAAGCAACCTGAGCTGTTGCTGGAAATGTAACTGTGAAGTGTGTCTCAAACAACACAAGGTTTACTTAGCTATCAAGTTCAAGTATTATATCTTAGTCGGTATTGAGTCTGTTCATTAAATACTGACTGTGATGAAAAGAACTAATTCCCATTCCTTATCTCTGGGTGGCTATATATGTGAAATAGCATGGACGAGTCCAGCTTTACAGCTGCTACCCAGTATCGTTATTAGTGACATCATTTGTTCTTGAAAGTGTCCTGTATTGCATGATAAAATGTATGGTCATCCCCCCTACCCCATACATCACCCTACCTACGATCTCCACATATACATGTACATCACTTTAATGATTATCATATGATATTGAAGTGTTCTTCTTTTCTGTCTCCCCATCAGTGACAATTTCATCTTTGTAACCTACCATATGTTCAGTGAGTATTGACTAAGTGAATATGTGAATCATTGATTACAAAATTGATATTTTCTATAGTTTGATGAAGTGTAAAGTGAGTGTGGATGACTGATAAAGGAGAAGGATTGCCTTGACATGTCATGAAGCTGGCTGGGGATAGCAGTAGTCCAGAGATGCAAAAAAACAGATGACTGCTGTGAACATCCAGAAGAAGCATTCATTAGCTAAATACATTCTAATTCAGGAAATTAAATATCTCTTGGATACTTCAACTTATGCTCAGTAAAATTAGTGATCAGTCTGTAGCCATTCATCTGTCTCTTTTCAAAAATAGAAAATTATATCATCATGTTCAGGTAAAATAGCTTGTTAAGTAGAGTTTATTTGGAATGGAAGTGTAGAAGAAGGGGAAAATCATCCATCGCTTAAAGCTATATTAAGAAAGTTAAGCCCTCACTGCAGGCATGTGCTTCGTCAGCATGACTGCATACTTTAACATTTTTAGCTTCAAAGACTCTTCTTTTAATTGAAACCCAATATGTGTTTATTGCTGACACATGTTAAAAATCTTGCCTATGCAGTACATAGATCTCTCTCCAAAGCCAATAGTCCTACACTGTTTGTTTCCTAATTAGCACAGACACTATATGAAAAATGCAAGAGACATCTGCTAGGTGGAGATGCCTATCAGTTCTAATTGATTTTTTTTATTGTCCTGGATAATCCAGAGGTACTGATGGTTTTGGCTTGTCTTGGAGATTCCTTTAATAAGCACATTTTCCCGGAGCATTTAACATAACAGTAATTTAGAGGTATTTTTAGTAAGTTCTAGATTCACCTCACATAGTGCACAGTGGCAGGATTGAATAGCAGCGATCGTATATATTCTTGTCTGTAATGATGCAGAGTTTGAAATTAAGTCAAGCAATGTCATGTATCCTGACATCAAAAGTGCATAAACTACTTGGTACAGAGAACTAGTTGCAAAATGTGCAACTGACTATGAAGCCTTTTAAAAAACTATTAACTACTCTGCAGCAGAGCTTGAGGAGTAGACTTCAGATCACCTACAGAATTTTGGTAAAAGTAAGATACAGTTGTTCCTGTGTTTTAGCCACAGCAGTTAGTGGCCTGTGCATTGTATTTGTAGCTTCGTGCAGTACCCTCCCTGTCTCTCCCCTGCCGCACACACACTTTGTATACACCAGCTTTACACCTGTAATGAACTTTGTGCCCCCCGTGCGAGCATCACATGCTAACTATCTGTTTAATTTCTGTTTGACCTACTAAGACGTCTATAATCAGAAATCAGGGCGTTCCCATATTCACCTTAGAATTTCTAATGCCTGGTGTATTATCTGGCATAACAAAGGAGCTCAGCAAATAATCTATGAATGAATAAAATCTTGAGCAAGCTATCATAAGCTTGTGTCCTCATCTGTAAAATGGGCCTAATAGTATCTAACCCGTATTGCTTTCGTGAAACAAATACATCACACAAAATACTTAGCTCCATATCTAAAATATATTAAGCACATCAGAGAATTAAGAGTTGTTTTTTTTAAAACTGGATTTCTGTGATTTTCTTTTTGGCACTTATTGTATGTGAGTATCCCTGGATTTAGCCAAAAATACCTATGGCCTCAGAAAGGATTAGGATTGTTAGAGCAGGAATGCAAAGAGGAAGGACTTCATTCCCTACATGTAACCAATGACAATTAGAGGGGGATGCTGATATACATTGAGAGTGAATTCTATTCCAATTACAGCACTATTCGATTTACAGATATCCTATCAACTAGTCATCACAACAGACTCTGAGTTTGGAATTATCTTCTACGTTTAACAAAGGAGGATACTAGGTGAGAGATGAACTCAAATGTGGAGATGAACTCAAGTGTTGATGAGAGATTGATACTTGAAAGCCAGTTCTCTCAGAATCGTACTCCTTAGGGATCCAGCAGACTGAGAAGAATTGGCAGTGTTCCAGGCAAGGGAAAGACCTGAGAGAGGCTACTGTGAATCTCAGGAAATGGCTTTTCTATTTTATGTTCTTTATAATCTTTAAATCAAAGCTAAAGAGGATTAGGCGGGACTTTGTTAAATTTAATCTAATTCCCTGACCTCATTCATGTCAATGATGAACTATTCAGTGGAAATTTTTCTCTGTCTTTTCTTCCAATTTTTCCTCTTTCCTCACCAAGAAAACTCTCAGATTTCTTCATCCAAAGCCCAGTAATAATCAAAATTATAGCTGTCATTTGCTTAGTACTTTTATCTGTTAGCAGCCATTTTTCTGAATGCCAGTCCTGTTAAGGTATTGATAATCATTGTTTTTATTTTACATACCAGTAAACTGAAGCCCAGAGACAGTAAGTGGTTTACCCAAGATCTGTGTTTAGTAGGGGGCAGCATCTTCTCTCTGACTCTGAAATCTCTTTCCATTACATCATGCTTCGCCTATGTTGAAATCTTTCAACGTAGTAGAGTCAAAAAAATCAAGCCGAACCAATCAAGGAGCAAACAAAAGTGAGGCTGCAACGTCTTGTGCCAAAACGTAAGGATGTACTCACCAGTAGATGGAGGAGTCTCAGAAAGGACATGGGAGTTTGAGAAGCTCCTGCTCACCCCTCATTTCACATTATACTACTGCTGCTCTTCATCATTACTGCAATGTATAATGCATTGCTTCTAATCTCTAGAACATACATGTTGTTTCATATTTATTTGTTTTTACATTCATTCTCTCTCCTATTTATTTGTTTTTAACACGTTTTCAACCTCTGTGATGGAATTCATTATCTGGTTCTAACACCCATCTGCCTCATGGGTGCCTATTCAAACTATAAGCCATCACTTAAAACCTCCCTCCTCCTAAGTATCCTCCTCATCTACTCCATGAGGACTGAAGGGCTTCTCTTCAGTATTCACATTGCACATTCCAAGCACTTCCATCCCAGATAAAATTGACCTTTGTCTTATCATCCTCATCTTGGACTCAGAGTTACTCAAGAGCTATGATGGTTAGTTTTATGTGTCAACTTGGCTAGGCTGTGGCACTCAGATATTTGGTCAAACATTATTCTAGATGTTTTTGTCAAAAAATTTTTAGATGAGATTAACACTAAATCATCAGACTTTGAGTAAAGCAGATTATCATCCATAATGTGGGTGGGCCTCATATAATCAGTTGAAGGCCTTAATAGAAAAAGATGGATCTTACCTGATGCAGAAGAAATTCTACCAGCAGTCAGCCTTCGGACTGGAGCTGCAGCTTCAAATCTTCCCTAGGTCTCCAGCATGCTGGTCTATCCTGCACATTTTGGACTTGATAGTCACCACATTGCATGAGCCAGTTTCTTAAAATAAATCTCTCTAGATAGATAAAGAACTAGAGAGCAAGAGATCTCCTTTTTGTTCTGTTTTTCTGAAGGAACCCTGACTGTTAAAGAAAAACTCTTATCATCTTTGTATTCCTAGATACTAGATAAAGCCTGGCACATAGCAGGTTCTCAACAAATAATCAAAAATGAAAGAATAAGAGGTTTTCATAAGAAAGTAAAAAAAAAAGGTGATAGGTACTGGGTGATGTGGAAAAATCACATATATATAATAACAAGGGCAAGTGATTAGATTTTTCAGGGTATATGGAAATAGTTTTCGTATGAAACATTATAAAAATTCTTTTCCACAGTGTGTTGACATATACCCTATGCAGGCAAAAAAAAAAGTATTTTTCTGTCCATATGTGGAAAAGATAGATGAAGTCTCTAAATGACCACTCAAGGTACCTTGATAAAGAAGAAGGAATCACAGAAATCCCTACGGGCTTAGACCTGTGGAATAATTCAGTGGTAACCTGTATGGAAAGCCAGGTTCCAACAGATAGTTTGGAATCTTGGCCTGGCTAAACACCTGGAAAGAATTGTGAAGTTTTCTAGTGATCCTGCCTGCATATATTGTGCTGTATTTGCATAAAGTATATGAATCATTATTCCTGAAGAGAGAGAGTGAGAGAATTTACTTCTATTTACAGGATTCTAACTATTATACTGACAGGTACTGCTCTGGGGCAAAATTAAGATTTTTAAAATAAGACTTTAATTTCACTTAATATAAATAGAATTTATTAATATCTGATATTTGTTATGACTTGCGATTGAACTCCATCTTGTCAACAGTGTACTGCCCAAGTAACCAGGTAACTGAAGACTTTGAGCTCTTTATTTCTACCTCTGTGGTGGAAATCATTGTCTGTTTCAGATTTTTCACATACCTTACAGAGAAATTCTTCTGTTGATTCCTGAAGTCTTGCTGGTCCACAAACAACCACGCTTGCTCAGCAAAGCAATCCATAATATTCGCTTGGCTACTTTGGAAAACAAAAGACTGTCTCCTTTGTTTTTGATCATGCTCCTTGTTAATGAACCAAATACAATTCTAGGAGATAAGGAATTGTGCTGTTACATCAGCATCCTTTTAAAGCCACATCTATACAGAACTAGGCTTCTCCCTGAAAGAAATGTGCCATGTAAAGAAACTTAGGTTTTCTAGTTGCCTTTCTTTTAAAAGCTATCCTTTATCCTTTGAAAGAAAGCAAAAAAAGAAAGAAAGAAGGAAAGTCTCTCTCCCTTTAGCTCTCTCTTTCTTACACACACACACACACACACACACACACACACATACCCCTTACCTCATTACACAAGGCTTTTTTGTTTTTCATAAGTTTTCCTGATTTTATTTACATGAGAATATACATTGAGTTCAATTCCAATAAGGTTGAAACAAGATGTACGTAGAACATAAGATGGCAAATTTTGCAGTAATCTTTTCATTAATAGAATCCAATCCCCACACGTGTTGTCTTAGAAATAAAGCTGGTGTGACAGCGAAAGAAAAAACAACTCATTTCTTTTCAGCCTAATCGACTTATAGAAAGCAATAATCCTTTGCTAATTTCTTCCATCAGAGCAAGCATATGTTGTAAAGAATCACATTTAGAATAGAAGTAAGCTACATTAAGTGCCAAGAAATAATGCAGAGAATGGTTTGCTTTCTGAGTATGTCAGGTTTTCAAGGTTCAAAGAGAAGGTCTTTTTATAAGAGATACGTGAACTCTTTCTAAACAAAGGCCATGAATTCTTGAGGGATTCCAACCTTGCTCTTTTCAGTTATTTCAGTGTGATACTGACATCTTCCCTCATGGACTGTGATGTTTCAAAGTTACAATCTAAGTCTAGGCAATTTGGGTTGCAAAAAAAAAAAAAAATTGTGTAAAAGTTTATTTGTTTAGGGCTTCCCTGGTGGCGCAGTGGTTGAGAGTCCGCCTGACATGGGTTTGTGCCCCGGTCCGGGAAGATCCCATATGCTGCGGAGCGGCTGGGCCTGTGAGCCATGGCGGCTGAGCCTGCGCGTCCGATAGAAGTATCTCACATTGCATCCCCTGGCTTCTCCTGCAAAGCAAACCATCCAAAAACATAGTGCCTTTGTCTTAGTCTGTTCAGGTTGCTCTCTCAAAACATACCTTAGATTGCATGACTTAAACAAGAAACATTTCCTTTTCATAGGTCTGGAAGCTAGGAAGTCCAAGATCAAGGTGCCAGCAGATTTAGTGTTTGGTGAGAGCCTACTTCCTGGTTCATAGATGCCATCTTCTTGCTTCATCCTCACATAGTAGAAGGAGCAAGGAACTCTCTAGGGTCTCTTTTATAAGGGCACTGATCCCATTCATGAGGGCTCCACACTCATGACCTAATCATTTTCCAGGGCCCCCATCCCCAGATATTCTCACATTAGAGATTAGGTTTCAACCTATGAATTTCAGGGGAACACAGACACTCAGTCTATAGTGATCTTAAAACAAGTTTTGGCTCATGGGCCAAATCTGACCAGTAGCCAGTTTTAGTACAAGTCAAGAGGTAGGAATGGCTTTCCCATTTTTAAAGAATTATAAACAAACAAGAATATGAGACAGAGAAGACATATGGCTCACAAAGCCTAAATTATTCATTATCTGGCCCTTTCCAGAAAAACTGTGCCCACCTCTGACTTGGAGCATGCTTTTTTTGGTCAGAAACTTGCACTGGTGTCAGCAGTGTGGTAATTTTGGTCTTTGCTAGGTTCTGTCACACATCTGTGGTCAGCTGTCTGGTAGTTATGTTGCTCTGATTCTGGGGGTTAGTGGCTGTGGACTGGGATGTTGGGAGTAACTTGGCCACATGTCTCTTATCATCCAAAAAGTAACCTGGACTTGTTCACGTGGTGGCTGGCAGAGTTCCAAGGAGTATAGACGTACACTAGGCCTCTTGAGGCCTGCACTTGGAGCTGCCGTAGTGTCACTTTCTTCACACTCTACAGGTCACAGTGTTACAGGACCAAACTTGGGTCCCCTTGCCCTGGGGTGGGCGGGGCAGTAAAGCCAATCTACTGGCACTGGGTGGTGGTGAAGGAAAGTGCAGCATTTCCTGCAGGGCGCCAAGCAAGGAGTCCAGGCAGCTAGTGCTTTAAGAGGCCCGAACTCACGGAAGGCTTTCAGGGAAAGTTTTTTAAAGACAGGGTAAGGGGTGGGGGTTTAGAGTGTGTGATCAGCTAGTGCACATTCTTCTGATTGGTTGGTGGGGAGGTCATCAGGAGTCCGCATCATCGACCTTCTGGTTCCAACCCATCTGGGGTCTCTGTGCTTGTGGTCAGCATACAGTTAACTTCTTCTACCTGGTCAGGATTTCAGTATCTGCAAAACAGCTCAAAGGACACAGCTCAGAATATTCTCTATAGCCCTTGAGGAGGAACTAGAGGTGCTTGACTTTGTTTAATGGCTAAACTATTATTATTTTGTCTTGCTTGACTGTTTTCCTCACTTCGCATTTTCTCACTTCTCTGATTAAATTTACTCTTTGGAACTGGGGGAAGGCCTAGGAGGCTAAAGTTTTTCTACAGACAAGAGGCAGGCAGAGGATATGGGGGTTCTGTTCTGGGAAGGCCCCATAGGGCGCTGTTTGGTTACAAAAGTAAGTCACCAGCCCAGAGAGAAGGGGGACGTGTAGCTGTTTTTGCAGACAACTACATACAGAAAGCAAGGGCTTCAGGAGCAGCGGACCTTTACCTGAACTGTAGTGAGAAAGAAGAGAGCTCTCAGCTACCTACACTGCAGCCTCCACCCCAAGGCTCTCTTCCGTTCAGATGCACTCTTTATGCTGTCTCTATCTCTGCACCTCTTGGTCCTTTATGTCTGCTGTGATCTTCATGCCTGCTTCATTGCCTTCTGCAGTCCACTTTCTCTGCTTCTCTTTACATAGTTAGTAAACATGCCTATCCTAGCCTGGACACTGTGAGCTCATATAGTGCCTCTGGGGGGATTAGGAATAGGTGTCCTTTTTTTCTGTTAAACACACTTGGCAAGTGAAATACAGGCTGGATTTCAGATAAGGTTGATGTACAGGGTAAAATCTGCAAACATTTTCAGGAGCCCAAGTCCTAGCCTGTTTCCATATCTCTTGTGTCTGCTCGCTTTGAGAATCACCTGGGACCGACTCGGGCGAGAATCTGATTGTGTCTTGTTTCAAGTAGCTATCCCTAGTCCAGTTATTTGGAGCCCGTGGGGTGGCAAGTAGCATCCTGTGTCCCATGCCTGGAAGAGGGTATCAGCACAAGCTCTGAGAAACAGGACCAGTCAGATTTTTAAAAGAGAGGAAAAGATTTAAAAAGAATGGCTTGGACTCCTGAGAATATTTTGTGCTGGAAATTGGAAGAAGGCTGAGTTTTATGTTTACTGAGAGATTTTGAATGACACAATAACACATTCTTGTCTCTGCTGTATACTCTATATGTTATTATATCAAAATAGCATATGGCATACTTAGTCTAGAATAAGCCTGATTAAAGAAAAAGGTATTGCTTCCATAACCTTCTCATCAGTGCACCAGAATATTGATGTAAATTTTAAAATAGAGTCCTCTCAATCCATGTATCATTACATCAATATCTGGAGGAATTTAACACCTGGGAAATTTAATAAAATAACACAAAGATGAGGTAAATGGTACTAGATACATGACTTTGCGATGAAAACTGTGTAAAATTTACGAGACAGTTTACTCAAGCATAATGGCACATAATTAAAATGTTCTGTAAGATTTTCTATGAATTTTCATCTAATGAAAACATTGAATTAGTCCTGAGTAAGAAAACAGACTAGTTCACTAATAACTGTAAAGTTTCTTTATTTGTCCAAATTCTGCTAGTACTCTTCTGAATGAGCCATGCTCTATTTATCCTCTTCCTACTGGTGCTGAGAAATTAGTATGTGCTCTTACGCTGTCCTGTTCCTATGGTCACATACTACTATCTTCAGCTTCTAAATGCATTATTAAACCACAATATGTAACTTTAAACTACAAGTGTTTATTTAGGGAATCTTGTTTCTGCAAGACACCATGAGTGACTTCTTATTCTGTTTGCTCAGGACTTTCTGACTTGTTGGGTGAGGGGAAAGGGAGAATCTGCATTTGATCACCTCTTTAGGCAAAAAGATCAATAACTACTCCACACCAATTTCTATAGCTTTGCACCCCTATATCTTTGGTACCAAAAACTCAGAGATTTTACTCTCATAGCATTCCATGTCCTGTGTCGCAAAGGCTGGGCCCATTTTCATTTTTCTGTGTCCTTTATAAGTTTTTCGAATTACTTAAAGGGTACACTGAAGGGTGAGGTTTTTGGCAAACTTTGGATCCCAGTTCCATGACTTGTATAGCTGGGTAAAGACACTCATGTGCTCTGAATCCCCATTAGCACATCTCATAAGGCTGTTGGGAAGATGAGAAAAGAATTTATATTAATCACCCTGTGTCTGGAACAATTTTAAATTACTGGAAAGTATTTCATTTCATATTTTTAAGTCCATATGAGGGAAACTCTTACGCTTTCGCCCCTTAACATTTTCACAGAGGTTAACCAGAGACTCTGCTGCTAATAGATGTAACGTATGAGCATTTTGATTCTTTCCAGGGGATTAATAACCTCTCCTTAAATGCTGCATCTTTATGAATCAGACACATATAAAAGAAACCCAACACACATGACTCAACCATTTATTTTTTTCCCAGATTACAAAGCATCCAAAGGTAGGAGATCCAGGATTAGTGCCTTGGCTTCCACAATACTCCTTTTGCCCTTCTGTTCTGCCATCCTTGGCCCTTGGTCACAGAATGGCTGTGGAGCTTCTGGACATTGTGTCTGCGTTCTAGCCTGGAAGAAGGGATGTCAACTGAACCTGTCACTGTATGTCTGCACAAAGTAGCCTTCTTGCCTGTCCAGACCAATCACCTTCTGCTCAAGTCACGTGGCAATGCCTATAAAATTTTTATTCGTTGTTTTTTTTTTTAAGGTGAGCATATACCCTTACCAAATAGCATTGGAATTCCGTTGGCAAGAGGGAAATGTAAAGTAGTTATTAGTAGATAACTAGCAGTTTTTGACATATATGCCTACAGACACTTCAGAGTCAGGTTTCCAGAAATGAATATCCCCTATCCCCCCGATCTTCTGATGAAGTTGAAATTGTGATATCCTCCAAGTAGAATAATTCAGACTTCGGTAAATATAGTGATGAGTCAAGTTCTGCCCATAGTTTGAGTCATGAGGGAAAGATGGTGGTCATATTGTCTATGTAAGGGATAGAGATAAAAACAATAGGAAGATTCCCACACTGTAAGTATAAAACTAGGAAGTATGGCAGGGCTACAAGACTAAGAACTAAAGCATACCTACAAAGAAAACCATTTGAGATGGTCTTACATTTTGGAGCATGTTTCCCCTCTTGAATTGTGAGGAGGATCAGAGTAGTTTTACTATTTAAAGTATCATTAAAATATTAAGTACTTTTGAAGTCTGGTATGATGATGGGGGGAATAAAGTCATGAGACAGTAAAAAGAACTCTGGTCCATTACAAGATTTCTCCCCTGCCTGACTCTTGGGACGAATTAGCAGTTGTCCCTCAAAGGAACTGCTCATAGTAACTCTAAGAAGTGCCTGATAGTGAAGCATGAGGTGATTCACATTCTCAGAGGAAGAAGTGATTATGAGGAACTTGCAGAGGGTGGGCTGCAGCTAGGTTCGCAGTTCGAGAGTTGAGACAAGTTCCATCTTTCCCAAGATATGGTAGAAGGAAAAGATGTTTCTTGATAAGATGGAAGCTGATGTTGGGATACAAGAGTATAAGGAGCAAGGTCTTAGGAAGAGTCAAGAGCTGGATATCAGATCCCATACTGCCGTCCATAGGGATGTGACCTCATTTCTCGTGGTCACACTTTCCACTTCTGCTAAATCAAGGCATAACCCAGATCAACCCCAGATTCCTTACCTGAATTTTTATTTTTCTGGAATTCTAAAGTTTAATGTCGATCTGATCACCTTGGAGGGGATCCAGAATACTTGCAAGGTATGCAGTGAGCTGCAGACCACTTGTTCCAGTTTGCTCCCAGCATGGTTTTATATTGGTTTACCTGGCAGAAGGAGATTGCATTGCATTTTTGTGCACATGTGCTATGAGTGATGGTACCAAAAATGTTGTTATCAAGTACTTGCCCTTCTGTTTCCTGATGGAGACACCATTTCATTCATTCTACAGCTATTTGTCAGGAGATATTCTGGTCAGAACTGTGTAGACACAGTCTACCAGAGAAAGCTGGCTGAGAAATCATTAGCTATAGTATAAGTTATAGAAAAATTGCTACTAAAGTTTTATTAAAGTGCAAATGAAGGGCAATTATGTTTATCTGGGGAATTAAGACTTCGTTAGGAAGGTGGCCTTTGAACTGAGTTTCAAAATATGTGTAGAGGTTTAATGGGTGCAGAAGGTGGATGCTGCCTTCCAGGCTGAGAGAAGAATGATAGAAAAACATGGAGTTATGAATTAAAAGATTTAAACAGAACAGTGCAGTGCCAGATCCATAGTATTAACTTGGAAAAGACTTAGAGGTAACTGGTTTTGGTTTTTCTCTTTCCCCCCTTCCTCCCTTCTTCCCTTCCTCCCTTCCTCCCTTCCTCCCTTCTTCCCTTCTTCCCTTCCTTTGTTTTTCTTTTTAAGTGATAGGTAAGCTGACTCAAGGAAGGAGAAGGGATTTATCAAAGGTCACATTGCCCATTGCCAGCGGCTAGAAATTGTGCTGATTCTTCTGACTTCCAGCTGCCACTAAAAATGAGATCGAGTCAGAGCATGAAACACCTTGAATTCTACAGCAAACAGTTAGACTTGCTACTGTAAGCTGTCAGAAGCCAAAGGAATAGCACAGCCTGGCTTGGGGTTTAAGAAGATAATTCTGGAACTAGTGTGAAGAATATGATTAGAGTTGAAAAGATTAGTAAGAAAATGATGGTAATTTTCTAGGAAGGATCTAAGGAATATCATTGAGAAGGGAATGGGGGAGACGTACACCAATACAATGAAGACAGTTGCCTAAGTGCTAACATGTCCCATGTATGGAATCTGAAAAACTTTACTACAGTAATCCGTTCTCTATAGGTCTGGTTATCTATGCAGCTCTACAGTGGTGTAGTGGTGACTATTTACAAGATCCTAAGAGTGTAGAAAGTTGTACATGTTTCCTCTACGGTTTCCGTTTATGGGAGAGAATGTTAGCATACTGAGAGGGTGGTCTGGTCAAATACCATTTCTTCTTGTTCTGTTGGTAGAACACTGGCTATGTTAGAGGAACCTGGGACTGTTGTTTTTACTGAAACACGTGATCAAATATCTACCCCCAGCCTGTGTGCTAGATTGTTTAATATTCCCTACCTTCTCTCCCTACTGTCAAATATATCAACCTTCCTGATTCTGTTATCATCCCTATCAACCCAAACGTTTTTTAGTTTCTCCTAAGCTTCATCTCAGATACTAATATATGTACTAAGACAAAAAGAGGAACAATTGAATCCTATATCTAAAGAGTACTAGTGACTGTGCTAATCGCTCAGCTAAGTCCTACATCATTTTATCTCCCGTCTAGCATGTTACCACAAGTAATTTTCTCGAACATGTTTTCTATCCTTCAGTAATGAGCCCAGTACTTCTAAGCTTCTGTTTTCTAATTTGGATGAGTGAACTTGGCTGAGGGGATTCATTGTCAAAGCTGATTTATGTTGTTGTCCATCCAAACTGCTTAGCTCTGCAGCTGAAATTATCCTTACATGCCCATTGTTCAGAGTTCAGAAAAACACCGTCTGTTCTATTGTTCAGACATAGTCAGGATACAGAATTCCTGTGCTGTTGTGGTTGTTTTCCCTACGCATCAAGCTCTCCTACGATAACGGATGACTGTGCTGCAGAGGTTTTTGGAAGCCTCACAGAAAAGGATAGGGCAGTTTTTACAAATGTGCAGCGATGAGCTGGAGGAAGAATAAATACCTGCCAGCCATTTTTATTTTCATAGAATACATTCAGGCCCTAATAAGAGAAACCAGTTTATTTTTTCATTCTAGCATAAGCCTTTAAACTGTAGGTCTCCTTTCTCAGAGAAGACAAAGAGAGCAGCAAGTCAGAAATGTACATAATGTGTGTTCAGTGATTATGTGTGTGAAGCCCTGAGTGATTTACCCAAAGGTAAAGAATAGGCTTTTCCTATATATACCTTTCCTGTATCAATCAGAACCCAGACAGGAAACAAAAACTGTACTCAAATTAGAATAATTTGAGAAAGATTTACTTATAAATGAATTGCCAAGGGTGGGGAAAAAAAAAAAAAAGAGTGCACTGATCTTGGGGAAAATTTGCTGCTCTTAGCACCCCAAGTCCTGAGTAAATGGAGTGGTTATTGGAATCTAGACTAGAGAGCTATGCAGAGGAGTCTGCCTTGAGAGACAGAGTGACTTTTGTCATAGGACACAGTTAGCCCTAGCTGTGTCTTATGGAAGGAACTATAACTCCCTACTCACCTCTCTTCCTCACTTATGGGGGCCTCGCCGTTGGCTAACACAACCAGGAACCAGAGAACAGAGAATCCCAATGCTGCAGCTATAATGGTTACAAATCTACCTCTAAAACAAAAGCTGGATGGAGCATAGAGAGGGTCAATATGAAGAGGCAAACGAAAGATGTGTAGTGAATTATCTGTTAATGTTTCCATTCCTTATTTTCTCCTTACGGTCACCTTCTCTAGCATTTCTGCTCCGGGTTCCACATTCTTGATCCTGGGTCTCTGAGCACTCCTTGGTCTGGGGAAGCTGCTGTGAGATGCTATCTGTAATGTATGCTACTGTTTAGAAGACATCATAGCTTCTTTTTAAAATGGTATAGATCTTGCTGAAATATACCAAGTTTTCCCCTTACCGTCAGCTCTAATCTTGAAAAGTGAGTCGTTTAAAAGAGGCGGCAAGCACAGCAAAGGAAACCATAAGCAAAACAAAAAGACAGCCCTCAGAATGGAAGAAAATATTTGCAAATGAAGCAACTGACAAGGGATTTATCTCCAAAATATACAAACAACTCATGTAGCTCAATATCAGAAAAACAAAATGGGCAGAAGACCTAACTAGACATTTCTCCAAAGAAGACATAGAGATGGCCAGCAAGCACGTGACAACAAGCTCAACACCACTAATTATTAGAGAAATGCAAATCAAAACTACAGTGAGGTATCACCTCATACCAGTCAGAATGGCCATCATCAAAAATACCTACAAACAGTAAGTGCTGGAGAGGGTGTAGAGAAAAAGGAACCCTCTTACACTGTTGGTGGGAATGTAAATTGTTGCAGCCACTATGGAAAACAGTGTGGAGGTTCCTCAAAAAACTAGAAATAGAACTACCATATGACCCAGCAATCCCACTCCTGGGCATATACCTGGAGAAAACCATAACTCAAAAAGATACTTGCACCTAATGTTCATTGCAGCACTATTTACAATAGCCAGGACATGGAAGCAACCTAAATGTCCACCAACAGAGGAATGGATAAAGAAGATGTGGTACATGTATACAATGGAATATTACTCACCCATAAAAAGGAACAAAATAGTGCCATTTGCAGAGACGTGGATAGACCTAGAGACTCACAGAGTGAAGTAAGTCAGAAAGAAAAACAATTATCATATAATATCACTTACATGTGGAATCTAGAAAAATGATGCAGGTGAACTTATTTGCAAAGTAGAAATAGAGACACAGATGTAGAGAGCAAACTTAATGGATACCAAGGGTGGAAGAGTGGGTGGGATGAACTGGGAGATTGGGATTGACATATATACACTACTATGTATAAAATAAATAACTAATGAGGACCTACTGTATAGCACAGGAAACTCTACTCAGTATTCTGTGGCGACCTAAATGGGAAGGAAATCTAAAAAAGAGGGGATATACGTATATGTATAACTGATTCACTTTGCTGTACCACAGAAACTAACACAACATTGTAAAGCAACTATACTCCAATAAAAAAAATTTAAAAAAAAAAGGCAGCAAGGGTCGGAACAGTGGCAACTAGGTTGTTTAGAGTTACAATAACAGCTGCTGGACTGGAATGATTTATCTTTAGTCTCAGCATTATTCAGAGACTTCATATTACACTGGAGTTAAACTCTCCATTGAATGGTTTTGGATGAATTTAGCAACAATTCTGCAACTCATACCTTTAGGTATAAGGGCAGCCTTAGGAGTGCTCTGTCCTAACCTCTGCTGAAAGAGAGGAAGGACTCTTCTTTTCCAAGTGAATTCAGCTTCTCCTAAGATCATCTTTTTACTACTATACTAGCCTCATAATGGGGGCTTAAAATCCCATCTTTTTCTACAAATGATTGCTAGCACTGCATATACAGCTTGTCATACATTTGAAAGACTTTCCCTTGATTAATGACTTGTTAGCCTCCCTAGACCTAAAGATGAGGATCTCATTTTCCTTGCTGGTTTTGGTTAACAGCTTAAGTCACTTTTGCTTTTAGCAATGCCTGTATTTCTGAAACACGATCTTGTGTTTCCCCATTGTGTATGTAAAGGTGAGGCTAAAATTCAAGGTGAACATTTTGTTAGCCTTAATTTAAGCACTTCAAAAAACATCAAATATGAACATCCACCAGGAGATGCAGAATCTAGTGTAAGAATAATCTTTCTCTTTCCATTTTATGATATAAATCAAACTGAAGAAATTCATGGACTTTTCCCTTTTGCAGTTGGCTTGCAAAAGTTTCTTTGTAAAATGCATTTCAGAAAAAAATTCACTGAAATCATTTTTTGAACTTTTTTCTTCCCACATTCGTTCAAACGAACAAGAAACAATCACAGCAATGAATTAATTACTCTAATAACATCTCTCATAATCACATTCTTTCAAGAACAAGGGTCTTTTTCCTTTTTATATTGAAGAACAGCCAATCAGATTACAGAGATAATTGTTCTAAAAGCTCCTTGCTCTCCCTTTGAATATAATTATTTTAAGTATCTAGGGAGAAAAACTAAGACACAATCAGAGGAGGAATTAATTACTCTATTAACTTGGCTTTTACTCAGTTTCATTTATTCACAGTTCTGGAATGGGCCTTCTGAGGTCATCATTCCATGTATCCCACCTGTCAAGGATGCTTCTAAACCATACAGACAGATGGGTAGCCTCCTAGTGGTTTTGCTCCACCATTTAAGTTTCATTTTTTTTCTTTCTTTCTCTTTCATTATTCCTTGTTCTGTGCATTGTGGGCTATTACTACCCAGAAGAATAAAAACGCATATAGTTTTTCAATTTTCATTCTTCTCCAGTTTCTTCCAATTTCTTAAAGATAATACATTATGTCAAAAGCATACTTCATTAAATCTAGAACATGTTTTTGGGATAGTAGCGTATCTTCAAAAACCTGTTTCCATTTTGAAAATGTGAGCTGAAATACTGCAGGCTGTATAATGATAGCACTCAGGAAACACTCCAGGGAGTAGAAAAAGGATAAAGAGACATGTTGGGAATACCGTATCATTCCTACTGCTGGCCGTAAATTACATTTTGAACCGTGACATTTATTGTTGAGATTTTCTTTAGTTCTCTGCATGTTTATCACCTTTTAAACATTCCCTTTAAACATTTTAAGGAGAATAAAAATAAACTCTTGTTCAAAGTAAAAGTGATGGGTTTCTTTTTTAACCTATTGCAGTAATAGTCTTTGAAGAAAATTGTGGAATAAGCAAGAGAGTCTTCTTTTGGAGATATTTTGGGAAAAACTCTAAACCTTGTCCTGTAAAGTGAATGACCATTGCAACTTCCCTGATATCCATTTTCTCATACTTTCTCCTATTCAATATTCAGGAGTCCAGAGTTTGAATTAAAAACTGAATAGATGTAAGTTGCAACCTTGGGTCAACATCTATGGCCATAATAATTCTGATTTTTGAGGAGTTTTGAGGCAGAGACCAAGTAATGATTCTCTGTCCAGGGACACCGTGTAGTCAGGAGCTTCTGTGGAACTAAATTTAAAGGTTTACATATTTCACATGTCAATCTAGATTCATGTTCAAAGACGTGTAATAATCTCAGGTCTTGCCCTTTACCTAGCTTTTGCCTTTGCTTGTGACTCTTCTGAAGGGTTAATTAGCAATACTACAGTATCTTCAGCACTGGCTTTTGTTATGTTCATTTCTCCATCTGAGAAATTGCAAAGGGAAACAGACTGGAGTTGTGTCTGTCTGTTGGTTTAAGTTGATTTGTTCGCAAACCTGCTCCCGAGATAATGAAAAGAGCTACATCAGCTTTTGCTATGAACACACACCTCAAAGCATAGTGGCTTAAAACAACTATTTTCTTTAGCTCGGTTATGTGGGGTGTCCTTTTAAGGGGAGAGGACAAACAGATATACACATAGAGAAGAAGGTCATGTCAAGATGGATGGAGAGGTTGTAGTGAGGCAGCTACATGCCAACGTTAAGTTGCAGATTTCTGGGAGACACCAGAAGTTAGGGGGAAAGCATAGAATAGATTTTTCTTTATAACTCTCAGAATGAACCAATCCTGCCGACACTGTGATTTCAGACTTCTAGTGTCCAGGAGTGTGAAAGAATAAATATGTCTTGTTTCAAGCTACCAAATTGTGGCACTTTGTTATGGCAGCCCCAGGAAACTAATACACAGTAGTTTCAGGGTTCCAAAGAAGACAAAAAGACAGTAAGCCCCACGTTGAAGCGATTTTCAAGACTTTGTCTGAATCACATTTGCTAATGCTCCATAGGCAAAAGAAAGTCATGTGGTTAACCAGAGTCAAAGAATAAAAAATAATCTCTAGCTATTGATGGAAGGAGCTATAAGTTGCATTGCAAAGAGGCATGGACGCATATGAGGAAAACGTCAGGCTGGTTTTATCATTTCACCTCTGTACCCTTGAGATGTGGCCCCCTACCCTATGATCTGTGGGTAGCACAATCTAGCATATGGCTCAAGTATACCCCCAAGGTGCATGTTCTTTTAAAAGTGCTATGAAGGATATTAGTAGATTAACTGATAAAAAGGTCACTTGGATGGACTATTTTTTTCTTTTTTTATTGAAGTATGGTTGATGTACAATGTTGTATTACTTTCAGGTATACAACATAATGCTTTGATATTCTTATAGACTGTACTCAAAGTTTTAAAAAAGTATTGGCTATATTCTCTGTGCTGTACATTATATCCTTGTATCTTATTTATGTTATACCTCTTAATCCCCTTCCCCAATCTGTCCACTTCCCACAACCCTCTCCCCATTTGTAACCACCAGTTCTGTGTATCTTTGAGCCTGTTTCTGTTTTGTTATATTCATTCCTTTGCTTTATTTTTTAGATTCCACATATAAGTGAAAACATACAGTATTTGTCTTTCTCTGTCTGTCTTCACTAAGCGTAATACCCTCCAGGTCCATCCATGTTGTCACACATGGTGAAATTTCACTCTATTTGTTGACTGAGTAATATTCCATTTCATATATAAAATATATATATATTTATCCATTCCTCTGTTGATGGACACTTAGGCTGCTTCCATATCTTGGCTATTGTAAATAGGGCTGCTGTGACCATTGGGGTGCGTGTATCTTTTCGAATTAGTGGTTCCATTTTCTTTGGCTATATACCCAGGAGTGGAATTGCTAAATCATATGGTAGTTCTATTTTTACATTTCTGAGGAACCTCCGTACTGTTCTCCATAGTGGCTACACCAACTTACATGCTCAGCAACAGTGCACAAGGGTTCCCTTTCTCCACACCCTCAACAACATTTATCATTTGTTGTGTTTTTGGTGATGGCCATTCTGACAAGTGTGAGGTGGTAGCTCATTGTGGTTTTGATTTGCATTTCCCTGATGATTAATGACATTGATCATCTAGGCAATTGTATTCACAGACCAGAAATACAGTCTTTTGGTAATGAACTGCAATTTAGGTTCCAAATGGACATTTTGAATGAACAATTACAACTGAATTCTCATAGTTACCCATGAACATCTATAGATTAGACCAGGGAGTTTCCTAAGATCATATTTCTGTTTCTTTGATTTTTTTAATCTTCTTCTTACATAACTGTATCAGTTTCATGGAAAGACATAAGTAACAGGTAACAGAGCATCTTTGTTACTGCCAATTTCTTTTGGCACATTGGGACATTATGAAAATATTCCCTACAGTTTCTTAAATATGCTTGTTCAGATGATGGATTCCTCACTAAGTTTAAATTTCCAAGGACTTTGTTCTTTTGAAAATGCTATAAAGGATATTATTAAACCAACTGATAAAATTGTTCTATGGGTGATAGTTTAGAAAAAAGTACTATGTCAGTATACATTGATGAATTTATCAACTCCGTTGGTGGTGTGCAAGAAGATATTTACATTCTTGGGAAATACTCATTGAAGTATTAGAGATAAAGGTGTCATGCTGTATACAGCTTATTTTCAGATGGCTCAGAAAAAAAAAAGATAGGTAAACATACACATATAGGGTATGTGGTAAAGTATTAACAATAGGTAAATAGAAGTAAAACACAGGCAGGTGTTCTTTTTACTATTTTTACTGTTTATTTTTGCAACATTTTAAATTTTAAAATTATTTCAAAATGTCAAATTTAACATTAAAAATATTTTGTTTTTTCACAAAATCAAATAAATGGCAGCCAAGTCTCATCAACTCTAATTTCATCTTGTTTCCTCTCTAACGTTGCACAGTTGTTGGTTTTTTTGTTTTTGTTTTTTCCTGGGAAGGAGGTGACATTGATCAGGTCAGCTCCACTTTGGAAAGGCCAAGTTCTTATGACTTTTTACTCATGCAGAGGGTCTAGGTAGGCAGGCAATCTGTCAGGCTGCACCAGGTATCCCAGCTATTATGCTGATCTACTACGTGATACCCATACTCTCTCAAAGGCAGGCTGATGGGGGAGAAAATCAGGTAAGTGAAATGTCAAGGAGAGCGGCAGTAAAGGCTGCAAACTGTATCCTAGTCCGCTTTGTAAACAGGAAGATGGATAGAAAGAAGAAGCATTATGTTCAATGGCCGTCACTGAACATGAAAATTACTTTTTTCTGTATTAGTAAATGGCATTAGGTATATTCATACCTCCCTTTTATTACAGCCAACACAGTCATGTGGTCACAAACCCAATGATAAAAAAGAAAAATAGTTCGTGTCTTAAATATCTTTTATTCAGTAACCAGTTTGTCAAGAAGGCTCAACCTGGTGGGGTTTAAAGGTGAAAGAACTTTATTTTTTCCATCACTGCTTTGTTGAATTTCACCCTGCGATCCATTAATGATATCATGTGAATTCCACAGCTTTCCATTCACGGGCAGTTATTATTAAAATGCGGACCGTGTTAAAGCTTGAAAAGCCAAACCCATTCACTGGCAGTTATTAAAATTTGGTCCCTTTTAAAGCTTCAAAGTCAAACTCAATTTAAAATTCATTTCCTCACCTTGCTCTACATAATCCCCCATCCCCCTGCCCTAGTCGCTGCTGCCAGTGCAAGACTGAGCGGAGATGCTGACCACGGAGCGAGAGAGGAAGACGATTTCTGACTCTGAGACCCATACACCTCTTCTAGTCCAGCTCATCCGGAGAGCTGCAACTGGAAAGGGGCAGGCATAAGTGAAATTTCTCCTTAATTAACAAAACAAGATTTTAATGTTCTCGTATGGACCGCTCCTGTTGCTTTTGCCAATGCTGGCTGACCTTTGTTGTCCTCCAAATGGCAGACCTGTAAATCCTGCCTGTCTCATGGGATGCATGTTTAAGTTCTTACACTGTGAGGTTTCTCCATTTTACCTTTCCCCGATCCTGAGTTAGGATATCTAAATGGACCAGGGGACTCCAGCTGAGCTACCATTTGACTTATGGTCAAATGCCACACTGCCCACTGCCTATGTGCCAGCTCGCTCTAATTCTCTTCCTGTATCTCCAGATAGTCCCAAGCAAGTATCTAACCAAACACTGGAAAGCCAGTGCCCTCCCCGTCTTGCAGCTACCCCTAATCACTTGGAGTCACCTTTCATTTTATTTCAGAAGGAAGAGCTGCCTTATTTTTCTCTACCCAGAAACCTTGAAAGACTTCAAATCTAAATCAAATATGACATGGTTTTATATTTACTATGGATTTCAGATACAATAATATTTTTCTTCCATATTGTAGTCCAAAAGCGCCCTGAAAGTTCCTCATGGGGAGCCTAGAATGCCACCATCATTAGGCTATAATAAGGCACCGCATCCCCACCTCCATTCCCGCCAGGGTGATGTTGGATTCAGGGTAAGTGGGAAGCCTGAACTTCCATCCTTGCTGGGCAGTGATGATCCCCGCTAACCATCCCACCACCCCTTCCACTTCTCCATTCCCCACTTCCACGTCAGTAGAGACTTCTGTCACCAATGGGTGGTAATGGGTATTGAGTTGCTTCCTCCCTTTCCCCATGGCTTGACATCAGAGGAGTTCTAGTGGAGAGTTAGGGTCTAACAACCTCTGTGCAGTAATTGGAACACTCACCCCATGATGTCACCTCCCACTACCACCTGGGAACCCAGAACTCGTAACCTTACTGGGCAGAAGTAAGAAGCCTGTTTCCCTGGATATCAACAGAGACTGCATGGGGAAACTGGACTTCCACCAGCAGCTGGCAGTAATGAGGTGGCAGTGCTTTTTTCCCAATGGAGCAGTGTCAGAGGAGTCCTGCTTAAACGAAAGATGTACGTAAGATTCAGGCAATACCTCAAATTTCCAGGTTTAAATCCAAAACAGTTACCTGTTATACCAAGAACTATGAAAACAATTTGACTGAGGAAAGAAGATTAGCAGACACCAACAGAAAGGTGATATGCATATTAGGATTCTCTGACAAGGATTTTATTTAGAGGACTTTATGTTTTAGAGCACCCTTTGATTTACAGAAAAATTGAATCTATAGGGAATACTAATACACACCACACCCGGTTTCCCCTATTATTACCATCTTACATTAGTATGGTGCATTTGCCATGATAAATGAACCATTACTGTTACATTATTATTAACTAAAGTCCATATTTTAATCTGATGTTCTTATTCTTTACCCAATGTCTTTGTCTTTTCTAGTATCCTTTCTAGAATACCACATTACATTTGGGTTTTGTGTCTCTTTGGGCACCTCTTCACTGAGAGTTTTTCAGATTTACTTTGATGACTTTGACAGTTTTAAGGAATTCTGGACAAGTATTTTGTAGGATGCCCCCCTATTGGAATCTGTCTCTTGTTTTTCTCAGAGATACACCGACGCTATGTTTTTGAGAGGAAGAATGCAGAGGTCGTGTCATTTTCATCATGTCATCACAAGAATACCTACTACTTACATGATTTATGGCTGTTGGCTTTGACCTTGATCATTTGGCTGAGATGTGTTTAGTATCTCTATTGTAAGGTTACCCTTTATTACGCCATTGCCATACTCTTGTCTTTGGGAAAAATTCTGTGTGCAAACCTCAGACGTAAAGAGTGGAGACTTATGGTTGCCTGCTTGAGGACAGGGTATTCACATAAGTTATTTTGAATTCATCCGCAAGTAAGATTTGTCTAATCAATTTATCTATTCAATCATTTATTTATATCCAAATGAATATTGATTTTACTTTGGATTATAATCCAGTACTACTTTATTTTATTGCTTGAATCATTTGAGCTTTGGCCATTGGAATCTCTTGCAGTGGCTTGTGTGCCCATTCCTTTTAGGCTCTCCCAGGTGGCAAAGCAAAGAAATATATGTGTTTAGACTAACCTGTGTATATACAAATATTAATAAATATTTCTATACTTAACAATTTATAACTGTATTAAACTAAACATAAGCTCTTACTGATGTCTTTAAACCATTAACATATGAATCATTCTAGCTTCTTCTCTTTTCTCACATGAGAATTACCATTCCAATGATAAGAAACCTGGCTACCACTCTCCACCATCCATTTAGTTAATTGTTCATTTTTGTATACATGTATAGTGGTTTCTGGAACTAGAGAATAGTATGCTTAGTGAAATGTCAGACAAATACTGTATGACATCACTTACATGTGGAATCTAAAAAATAATACAAATGAATATATATAACAAAACAGAAACAGACTCACAGATATAAGAAATGAAGCTGGTGGTTACCAGTGGGGAGAGTGCAGCGGAGAGGGGCACATTAAGAGTATGAGATTAAGAGATACAAAGTAATATGTATAAAATAGATAAGCAACAAGGATATATTATATACCACAGGGAATTATAGTCATTATCTTGTAATAACTTTTAATAGAGTATAAACTGTAAAATGCTGAGTCACTCTGCTGTATACCTAAAACTAATATAACATTGTGAGTCAACTATACTTCAATTTTTAAAAAGACAAGACAAGGAAATAAAATGTATAATGATCAGAAAGGAAGAAATAAAAGTTTCTGTGTTTGCAGGTAACATGATAATCGTCATAGAATTCCCAAAAATCTCCAAAAATACTTTTAGAACTAATAATTTAGTTCAGCAAAGAAACAGAATACAAGACCAACATATAAAACTCAACTGTATTTCTGTGTATTAGCAGTGAACATGTAGAAACAGAAATTAAAAGTACAATATCATTTATTACAGCTCAAATAATGAAATCCTTAGGTGTAAATCTAACAAAAAAACGTACAGGACTTAGATTTTGAAAATTAGCCCTATATTACTAGACATACAATTTTATTTAGTTGTTTAATTGTTTATGCATCTGTTTTTCCTATACTTTCCAGTACTTTAGCAGAACTCGTGTTTAAACATCTTTGTATGTCAGTATTCAACATTCTTATTTTTTAGATGTTGCAAATGATTTACAGTGAGATCAATAAGTAGATGAAATAGTGACAAGCACGCACTTGGAGGTTTGGAATGAACTTAGTTTGGTAGTTGAACACGTTTTAATTATTAAAGAAGCTAGTTCAGAATGTAGAAGCTAACACTGTCTCATGAGTGCTGTGTCATTGTGAAGGTTAGACGTCATCGTGATTAGAATCTTCTAATTGCCTCATAGCTTTCTCCATGATACTTCCACATTTGCTACTAAACATGCTTGAACTTCAGCTATGCACAAAAAACCAAAAAACAAAAAAATAAGCGGAGAGACCTATGTAAGAAGATAAGAAAAAAATAGTTTGGATGTGTAGGAAGCCTGTGGGAGGGAAGGAAGTTGCTCCGATACAGAGATGTGTCTACTGAATCATTACTTGCCTTTTGCGGAAAGAACTACCTGCTCATCCTAAGAACAAAGAGCAGTTAGCTAATTAGTGTCTTAGAAATCCCTCAAAGAAAGTATCCTGATAACTGTGACCTTTGTTTTACTTCAAGTTCTTGATCTCTCCCTCTGCTGCGACTTCAATTTTTGCTTTGTTCTAGGACAATTTATATAATTGCACCCTCTAAATTATATGATCCTTAAAGGCAAGAGTGTGGCATTATACATCTTTATGTCCTTCACGGGCTCAGCACAGCCACGAGGCTTTGCTCCTAGTAAGTCCCCAAAAATATTCGAGGAAAGAGAGAACAACTATTGTCTATGTACAAAGCACTGTGTTACATCCTGGGAACACACCAGTGAACAAAAGAGTCATTTAAATGTAGAAGTCACATATCAAAATAAATAATCATATATGCAAATATAAACTTATAAACTATTATAACTAATATTAAAGAGGATGATTGATTAATATAATATGACTGAGGTGGGAGTTAGAGAAAGTGATCTCTGAATAAGTGATATTTAAGTTGAAATCTGGGCTGAGGAGTTCTCCAGGTAGAAAGCGAAGCAAAACACATTCTAGCAAGAAGGAAAAATTTTATAGAAGGTAGGCAGGGGCTTGAAGAACTGAAATAGGTTAAAATTTAGAGTTTCTCTCCCTCCCTCTCTCTCTTTCTTTCTCCCTCCACCCCGACCCCCACCCCCACCCCAATAATCCATTCCTTTTCCTCATTGTAAAAAGTTAGCAGATGGAGGGGCTTTCCTGGTGGTGCAGTGGTTAAGAATCTGCCTGCCAATGTAGGGGACACGTGTTCAATCCCTGGTCTGGGAAGATACCACGTGCCGTGGAGCAATTAAGCCCATGCACCACAGCTACTGAGCCTGTGTTCTAGAGTCCGTGAGCCACAACTACTGAAGCCCATGTGCCATAACTACTGAAACCCGTGCACCTAGAGCCCGTGCTCCGCAACAAGAGAAGCCACTGCAATGAGAAGCCCATGCACCGCAATGAAGAGCAACCCCCATTCGTCACAACTAGAGAAAACCCACATGTGGCAACAAAGACCCAACACAGCCAAAAATTAAAAAAAAAAAAAAAGTTAGCAGATGCCCATCCCCCCAAAGAAATAAACTAGGTCAATAGGAAGCCATTCCTTCTTGGTTACATCTGAGATCTACAGCAGCTGGGAACTTCTGTCTACAGTGAGAATCACAGGCATGTACCCCCCTGATTGTCTGAAGAAATATTTCTGTTGAAAAAAAAAGGCTTATTAGTCCAAAAAGATTGGGAGACTTAAATAGCCAGGTGACTTTGATATAAAAACTATTGAAGTGTCCTCTTTATTCTAATGGTATTTTTATCTTCAGTGGATGATTGCTAACTTTTACTGCCCTGAGCTATAGCCTAAATACCATTTCATGTCATTTTGAGAGTTCCATTTTTCTCATTTGACAGTTTTAAGTCAAGTGTATTAAAACACTTTTTAGATGTGTTCAAAGCAGAGATAGAGTAAACGAATACGCCACATCAAATTTCAGGAGAGTAAAATGAGTATGTAAAAAGATTTACTATGACTGAATTTTATGTGATTTAAAATTAGTTATTGATGAATATATATTATATTACAATTTTTCCACATTCATGATATTATTGAAACTGTTTCACTTTCAAATGACATTTTAAAGGCTTTATCATTAAGAAAAATAAAAGTCTGTTGAAACCCTAATCAGCCTTGATATATACTATAATGACCATACCTGCTATTATTATTAGCCACCAATGTTCCAAATAATTTGAAAGCATAAAGAAGACAGTTTTTGTCCCAGCAGAGGTTGGGCCAAGTAGAATAAACCCAAGGCTAAAAAATTAGCGTGTTCTAGAGAATTGTGATTAGTGTTAATTTGTCCATTTTCCTTTTTGATTTCTTTTTCAACTTGGGAAATTATCTAGACCAGTCTTTTGTGTTTGTTTTTCTAGTAATTGTCAAACAAGGCCCATTGCTTGGTATCCTCATAGAAATAGCAGCCTCTATTAACTGTCTGTTGTTCCTCTAATTATGGTTTACTGGGATGAGTATGAAAGAATAGAGATAAAAATTGGAGTGGGGTACACTAGCGGAAGTGTTTGTATATATTAGCCTGAGAAAACATGTCCATTCGAAATCATTCTGTTCACATTCCAAAACCCTTCAGGAAGTTATATAAGATGAAACACTAATCTGCATTTGACACTGAATTTTAGTAAATAATGGATTTCAGTATATTTAGGTTTGGAATAATGTAAAGATCCCTCACTCACACAGAAAGAATATGGTAAGTAGATGAGAGTGCTTTGGAAATAATAAGTATAACTGTTTGGACCTCAATATTTAACTAATTTCTACTTTTACCTTACTTATACATCTGTACCTCTAATACACTGGGGAATTCCTCTCTCCTTTTACAGCTAAAAGAAAAGGAAGTAGAGATAAGTCAGATAAATAATTTCACCCAGAAAATTCCTGGTGCCACCATGAGCGTTCAATATTTGAATAAAAGACATGGAAAGGACAACTGGGCCCATACTTGAAAATATACCATTTCTCATGGAAGAATAGGAAAACAGCTACCATTATAATCAGTACTATTCTACAGTCAGGGTGTGAACAAATCAGTCATATATTTGGAATTTTTGTTTCACTTTTTCTTCTTCAAAATTTTAGGCTATGAGTTATATTAAAAAGATAATTGGATGTAAATAATATAATTCTGAACCATGCCTGAAGAATTTCATGACTCTGAGACACTGGGTAAATTATTCATGCTTTTTAGGTCTAGGTTTTCTCAAAAATTAAAACCTTGAATATTAAACAGTTAAAACAATTAAAAGTTGAATATTGTGACTTCAAAATAATATACTTAAGTAAAGTTGCAGGATATGAAATTAGTATACAGAAATGTGTTGCATTTCTATAAATACACTAAAAAAGAACTGTCAGAGAAATTAATAAAATACTCCTATTTACAGTTGCATTAAAAAGAATGAAATACCTAGGAATAAATCTAAGGAAGTAAAAGACCTGTACTTGGAAAACTATAAGACACTGATGAAAGAAATTGAAGACAGCACAAACAGATGGAAAGATACACTGTGTTCATGGATTAGAAGAATACTGTTAAATGTTACTCAAGGCTATATGGCCCAAGGCAATCTACAGATTCAACACAACCCCTATCAAAATAGCAATGATATTTTTCACAGGAACTAGAACAAGTAATTCTAAAATTTTCAAAAGATTATCAATAGCCAAAAGAGTCTTGAGAAAAAACAAGGCTGGAGCTATCAGGCACCTTGATTTCAAGCTGTACTACAAAGCTGCAGTCATCAAAACAGAATGGTACTGGCACAAAAACAGACACATAAAGCAATGGAACAGAACAGACAGCCCAGAAGTGAACACACACTTATATGGTCAACTAATCTATGACAAAGGAGGCAAGAATATACAGTGGGGAAAAGACAACCTCTTTGTGTTGTCTTTTTATGGCTGAATATTACTCAGCCATAAAAAAAGAATTAAATCTTGCCATTTTCGACAACATGGGTGGACCTAAAGGCTATTATGCTAAGTGAAATAAGTCAGACAGAGAAGGAAAAATGCCATATGATTTCACTTATATATGGAGTCTAAAAAAAATGAAACAAATGAACAAACATAACAAAACAGAAACAGTCATAGATAGAGACAATAAATAGGTTATTGCCAGAGGGGAGGGCAGTGGAGGGATGAGTGAAATTGAGAGGTGACAGTCGTTTCATGATGCGTGTAAATCATTCATTATGCTGTACACACCTTAAACTTAGTGCTTTATGTCAGTTATATCTCAGTAAAACTGGAAGAAAAAAAGAAGTTGTATTCTTCCCTCCTCTAATGTCTTTCAAAAATTTATCTTTGTCATGGGTAACTGCAGTTTCATTATGATGGGTTTAGTTATGATTTTCCTTTTATTACATCTTATTTGGGATTCGTTGGCCTTGTGAAGTCTTTCTTTTGGTGTTTTTATCTGTTTTGGAAAATTCTTTGCCTTTCCTCTTAAAATACTGCTTTAATCACAATTTATTTCTTTTTTCTTACTAGGAATCTATTTGGAGTTATTCTCAGCTGTCTATCATGATTGTCCTTTACTCATTTTTTCTTGCTCTCCCTGCATATTATCCTATTAACTTTCTTTTCTTTATCATGTAACAACTTTGTTGAAATATAATTTATATGCCTTACAGTTTGCTAATTTAAAGTCTGTAATTCAGTGGCTTTTAGTACATTTACAGAGTTTTGCAAACTTTACCACAATCGATTTTAGAAACTTTTCATCAAACTCCTCCCCATAAAAGAAACTCTGTAGCCATTAATAATCACTCCTCATTTTCCTTCAGCCTTCCCTCTTGTTGGCTTATTGATGCTTGTAAAGTATTCTATTCTTTTGTTTTAATTTTATTTTACTCTTTTTGTAATGGAATGTTGGTGCGAGTAACTTAACCTGCTATATTATCAGAAAAAATAGTTATATCCTTTAATCTTTCCTCCTCTTTAGTCTTTTAAAAGCAGATTCCTTAAAAATTTTTATTAAAATAAATATCATGACTACTGAACTGGTATTCCATGTCTTCTAACCCTTTTATAATTACATATATCATATTTTCATTTATTTCTGTTTTTCTTTTTAGGAAAATATCAAAGTTCAATTTTTTAATTTACTAATTTGTTCTTTAGCTAAGCATATCTTATATATTTTAAATAGCTTCTCTATATTTAATGCTATATATATTAAAATACCTAATATTTAACTTTCATATCCTACTGTAAAAAAATTTGGATAGTGCAGTATTATCAACAATCCCCATACGTATTCAAAAGTCTTTTTCTCCTTGTCACCTCAATGCTGTGGTCTTAGCTATAAATACTTTATTTCATTAAGTTTGTTATCTCTTCCTTTCCTGGAATAACTCTCCTTGAATGGTTGTTGATTCAGTATGTGCTTTGGATTGTCAGTCAGTGCCAACAATTGCTGCTCATACCATCAGCCTTTGGGGAGCAGTAGGTTTTGCTACTGATCTGTTTCCCATGGTTCTGGAAAAGGGAAAGTTATGCTGATACGTGGGAATCCTTGACGGATCTTATTTGCATACATGCACGTCCAGTTTATCAAACATTGGGACACTGACACAAATGCTCCCATTTATTGATCTTTCTGATCAATAAATTGAAGTCTTTCATTGAAGACATCTTAACTCTACTGTCAGTACCCACGAGGCAAGAGGGAGAATATGCAGGGGATAGTTCACCTCTAGGGGAACCCAAACAAATGACTTCTGTGTCCCCTCCTACTCCCTACATTTTTAAGTAGGAGGCAAACATTTTTATGTATTAATCAATGAACTCCTATCTTCTTTCCATCTTTTAGGAATTTTGCACAATTTATGAAACACAGAAGTCTGCGTTTTGCTTTCCAGCAAAAATGGTAATGAATTAATTTATTTTAATAGCTTTTGGAAAATAAGAATAAAATATAGCATGAGTCTGGCCCAGTATCTTTAAATCAATATGTAGCACATTGAAATTAGTATAGGATTAATTAATGTATATAAAGCATGGCTTTGCAAGTCAGTGAGTTAAGGGTAAATTATTCAATAAATCATGTTGGTACAATCATTTAACTGTTTGAAAAATTGGAAAAAATTGTCAGATCATCATGTTTAAGAGATTCCTTTCATCATAAAACAAACAGGAAAAAAATGATAGATCTGACAATGTAAAAATTGAATATTTGATACATCAAAAATACCATAAATAACTGCAGAACAGTTAGAACTTATGTTTTCATGTTGGAAATGCTTAATAAACAAATGAGTACAATAAGAGATGCAAATATCATATTTGAGAATAATGATTAATTTCAGAAAACAGTTGAATATGGTGATATTATATAGTGGTGTCAGCTTGATAAAATAGTTGAAATATGATAATTCAGTGACAAGTCTAATGATATTAAAGTTTAAAAAATTAATTTCCTGTATATGAGTCATTTTAAGCATATCATCAAATGAAAGAGTCCCTTTGACCTAACATCAAAAATATAAATCATCCAGTAAAAATATTAAAAAGAAATATGCAGGGGCTTCCCTGGTGGCGCAGTGGTTGAGAGTCCGCCTGCCAATGCAGGGGACACGGGTTCGTGCCCCAGTCCGGGAAGATCCCACATGCCGCGGAGCGACTGGGCCCGTGAGCCATGGCCGCTGAGCCTGCGTGTCCGGAGCCTGTGCTGCACAACGGGAGAGGCCACAACAGTGAGAGGCCCGCGTACCGCAAAAAAAAAAAAAAAAACAAAAAACAAAAAAAACAAAAAAAAGAAATATGCAGGACCCATATAAAAATTAACTAATATATTTGAGCGAAAGAAAAGGAACAATGGGAAAATTAAAACATATTTTATTTTAGACAAAGAAGACTGTTACAAACATGTCTGGTTTTTTTCTAAAATAAAAACATCTATAATATTATTGCATCTACTATATAATAAGAATTATGATAACCACAAGGTGAGAGGAGATATTGAGGGAAGAGACTGAAAAACACTACTAAAGATTATCCAAAAGTATATAAAATCCTATAAAATGTGAGTAATGGAAGAAATCTAGTTGTATGACATTTAAAAGTTGGTATTAAACACAATTAAAGCAGATTAATGAATTGAACTAGAGAGTCTAATAATAAATACTTGGGAACTTAAAATATGTACTTCACAATCACTATGGTGAAGAAATCTGTCCAATTAATAATTTTGGGACAAGAAGCTAGCACTTTAGAGGAAGATTATGAGGTGGGATACTTTGACTAAAATCAGGTACAGATGGCTCCAAAATTTTAATTAAATAAATATGAAATGAGCAGTAATCATTGAATAATTACTTAATCTTCAATATTATACAAGTTTCACCCACTTTGAGCATGGTAGGAAACCTAGAAGATATAAGAGTATATAGCTCCATCGAAATATACATGATAAAATCATCTTCCCAGCAAAAGTAACATCATAAGCAAAATCAAATACAAATTGAAAAAAAAAATTCAAACACATATAATAGGCATTGAGCAATGTCTTAATATCCAATAATCCTTACAAATCATAAAATTAGTCTGAATTTACCAATATAACATTTGAGGAAATTGTATTTTAGACAATTCACAGGGCCAATATCAATAGCACTTACAAGAAAAATTAGTCAACTTTATTAAAACTCCAAAAATTGAACATTATGTTCCACACAACCTCCACTCACTGTGAGGAACACGTTACAAACATCACCTTTTCCAACACGTGCACTAGTATTACGAAGTAGGAAACTCTTGGTATCCTGATTTCCACATGCAAACACTTAGAAGAGAAAAATATTTCTCAAATGTTGCACAGCTACTTGGATTAAGTAGCAGCTGTTTTAAATTTATATACACACATATATACACACTTATACGTTATGTTCTGTTTTTTATATATATATATATATATATATATACATATATATATATATATGTATCTGTATATATAAGCTGTTTATAGATGTAACCATCTGAAATTCTGTAGTCCCTTAAAAGCCAGAAGCAATGGGAAGCTTCTAAGTTTTTTGAGTAGATGAGTGACAGGGTTAAGGGGTGTGTGTGTGTGTGTGTGTGTGTGTGTGTGTGTGTGTGTGTGATGGTTACAATGGTGGGAGAACACGATAAGGATTTGATGTATTACAAACTGTAGGTGAGGAGAAATGCTCGGAGCTAGGCATATACCCTGTAGTACTATAATAAAATTTGGGAAGGGAAGAGAGAGAAAGTCTGAAAGGGGTTTTACAGCATGAGAACAGACTTGATCATTTATTTTTCTCATATTAAAGGAATCAGAAGAGTGAGGGAGAAATCAACACTATTCATACCTGGAGCAAAGTTTTCTGAAAAGCTTTCTGGACTATTCCTGAGTTTCTCCTTTGATAAGTGGTGATCCTGAAGCCAGAGAACCACTTCCTTCTGAAGACGTACATTTAGGCAAGAACAAGAAACAGGTAGGAACTCTTGCCATGATTCTTTTCGTCTTTACATGATTCTAATATTTTTCTTCAAGAATTACAATGATTAGAGCAATGTAAAACAAAATGAGAGCTTCATTGCATTAGCAGTTTAAACTTGTGCTACATTAGCATCATGTTGAATTATTACTCATCCATGCTATTATAACATTTAACAGGGAATTACACTGTCATGTCAGACTAGTGTAAAAAAAAAGCCCAAAACCTAACGGGGCATGATGTAAAAGCTGTTCTAAAATATATTCACTATTAGGAGTATGTACAATCCTTCCAGTATTAGCAATTTGGATTTTCCCATAGGTATCTTCACCAAGATACCTGTGGGGGGTCTGAGAAATTGAGAATGGAGAACAGAATTTGAGTGGCTAAGTACTGTCTTGAATAGGCTTTCAGTGGAAAAACTAAATTATTTTTTGTCATCCTTCCTTGGGAAATTTCAAGATATGTTTTGAAATTTGGGGCTTCTATACTGAATTTTTTTTCATTTTCTCATTTTAATGCAATATATGGGGATTCTAGTGGCCGGTTTGCTAATGGATTGTTCTTAAAGTCCTTGGATGTCCCTAAATGTTTTGTATATTCTTAATCTAAATAAAGAGTTTATAATGAGCCAACTGGGCTCAGTGAGCTGGTGATGTGGAGCTTAGTTTGGATCTGCAGCAAATGGTCCCTGTGTTGTTTTCATCTGTTTACAGCAGGAATCAATTAATGTAATGGCATTGGATGTCTGCTGATGCTGGAAAAAAAATGCTGTGGGCTCTTTCCAGGTGTCTAAAGATAAAGATGGCCAATGTTTGGTTTCTCTGGTGATCATTTAGTTTAGTGATCTGTATGAATGAGAAAAATATTTGATTGAAATTTTTTTTAAAGTCTTACTATTCAAAGATTCAACTTTATCATTATGTCCTTAGTATTATCTCCTTTGTTCTCTTTCACATGGCACTGAAAAACCACCATTCCCATTTTTGTGAATTCCTTTCTTGTGTTCCTCATCTGAGCTCCCCATTCTTATAGTCCTTAGAAATCTGGTGACACTTCAATCCATTTGTTCTCACTGTGGTTGATGTGAGTCTCTCCCTGAAATAGATTCAGTTTTGTTTCTTTTTAATTTTTAAGTTTTTCATTGAAGTATAGTTGATTTAAAATGTGTTGGTTTCAGGTGTACAGCAAAGTGATTCAGTTATACATATATATGTATATCTATTCTTTTTCAGATTCTTTTCCCTTATAGCTTATTACAGAGTATTGAGTATAGTTCCCTGTGCTATACAGTACGTCCTTGTTGCTTATCTATCTTATATATATTAGTGTGTATATGTTAATCCCAAATTCCTAATTTATCCCTCCCTTCCCTTTCTCCTTTGGTAGCCATAAGTTTGTTTTCTATATCTGTGGGTCTATTTCTGTTTTGTAAATAAGTTCATTTGTATCTTTTTTTTAGATTCCATATATAAGTGATGTCATATGGTATTTGCCTTTGTCTGGCTTACTTCAGTTAGTATGATAGTCTCTAGGTCCATCCATGTTGCTGCAAATGGCATTATTTTATTCTTTTTCATGGCTGAGTAATATTCCATTGAATATATATGTACCACATCTCCTTTATCCATTCATCTGTTGATGGACATGTAGGTTGCTTCCATGTCTTGGCTATTGTAAATAGTGCTGCAGTGAACATTGGGGTGCATATAAGATTCAGCTTTAATGGTGCCAGTTGATGTGATTTGGAGGTGGGCTCCTTAGGAGAAAGAATACAAAATTGTGAATAAAATATTAAATATGAAATGAAGCCTTTATTTAAATGAGAAAATGTATCATGGCAAATATATACTTTAAACGTTGGCAACACAAACATTATAAATGCAAAATAGTATTGTTATTAATTAGCTGTCTGTTACACCTCTATAATGCTTTTCCATGCATTTTTGGCTGTATATTGATTCCTTAAAATGCCTCTTCACATAGGAATTTTTTGTGCTGTCTTCTATAAAGAGACTAGAAAGATAATTCAGTACTTTCTCTAGTACGGTTGCTTAAAATCTATTGTTATTAGTAGTAACAATATAGTAGATGTAGAAGTTCAGGGAATTTTCCTTCTGCTTTACAGCTCATTGCAGATAATACCATGTTTTATAAGTGATCTCAAAAAACTTTATCAAACTTCTTTTATACATATGTTGCAAGATTACTGAGCATTTCAAGTTTTCTCATGCAATGACTTAAATATGTTTTGAAATAACTACATACATAACCAATTTGTTGCCAATGTCCTCTATTCAGTGACACATGAAAATTTTATGTTATTTACATTGACGTCAATATTTGCATCGGATCAGCAAGAAATTTAATTTTTTTCAATGTCTTCTCATGTTTCATGCCTCTTCATTAAGGAGAATTCTCAAACAATTTAAGAGTCTATTCATTACTTTCATTTTAAAGGGAGATTTTCCTCTTAATGAACTGCAACTTTTATGTGATCTAATCATTGGGGGGTCACGTTTGCTTCTCTATATAAAAGTATTTATAATTTCATTGCTTTGGTGCCTTCACTTTATAATCCATTTTATCTGAATCTTCTCTTCTGTTTATTAATTAAACATGAGAAAAGAAGCTACCGTTCATAAGTCCAGATCAGAGTCTGTAATTTCTCAGGTTTTTTTTATTGGAATGTTCATTTTCTTTCCGTATTGCAGTTAAAATAGTGTAATTCCAAATAAGCTTCTTCTGAAATGGATCCCTACGATGTCCAGTGCTGCTCCAACAATATCCTACACGTGGCAAAGTGTGAAAATAGTGATCTAAACCAATTCAAGTAAAATACCTTAATATAGAAATGTTTACAAAAGCCTGTGAACACACATGTGACCATATTTCTAGGGCTCCTACCAGAGCCGTAAAAGGGATTTATGCAAGCAGGGGGTCTGCAAGCATGAGTTCTTTTTTTATTTTTTCCTTTTTAAGAAAATGTTGTTTTTTATTGTTTAATGACATTATATAAGTTTTCTGTGTACAATATTATATTTCAACTTCTGTATACACTGCAGTGTGCCCACCACCAAAGTTTAGTTTCCAGCAACCACCACTGAGTTGACCCCCTTTACCATTTTGCCCTCCCCTCCCCCCATTCCCTTTGGTAACCACTACTCTGTTTTCTGTATCTGTGTTTTTGATTTTTAGATTCCATATATGAGTGAAATCACACAGTATTTTTCTTTCTCCATCTGACTTATTTCACTTAGCATAATACCCTCAAGGTCCATCCATGTTGTTTCAGATGGCAAGATTTTATCATTTTTTAATGGCTTTTTTCATCTTCTTTATCCATTTATCTGTCAGTGGGCACTTAGGTTGTTTCCATAGTTTGGCTATTGCAGATAATGCTGTGATGAACGTAGAGGGTGCGTATATCTTTTCAGATGAGTGCTTTTATATTCTTCAAATATGTACCCAGAAGTGAAATAGCTGGATCATATGGTAGTTCTCCTTTCAATTTTTTGAGAAAATCCATACTGTTTTCCACAGGGGAGGCATGAGTTCTTTACTGTCATCACAAATCATCTGCCTCTGGTTCCTCCCCTTTCATGTGATATGACCTTTTAGTCTGAAACAGAAAAGTTAGAGGTTAGTTTGGCTTGGAGCAATTTAAGAAAACTCATTTATCTTGTCAGAAATGCATCAAAAAGTGTATGTGCAACCGACAGGTGTATAAGTGAATGTGTCATTAGGTAAGAGCATGAATTTCTGAGAGTAAGTTAGCTAAGAATTGAATAAACAAAAGTGTTAAAAATATGAGAATGTAAAAGAGAATAAGAGTTTGTGTGCATGCACTCAGAATACTTTGTGAAGGCCTTAGGACATGATTGGGAAAATTTGAGAATAAGTCTGGGTGTGCCTGAGAGCGGGAATGCGTAAGAATTTGAATGAGTAAGGGTATGAATGTGCAAACGATACTGAGTGTGGTAGAATGTTGCTTTGGAATGCGTTGTGATCAAGTAAAACATTGATAAGGTAAATAAAGCAACAAATAAACCCAAGTCTCCCATTACTGAATTGATTTCAGATCCTCTGCCTATCACCGTGACAACCTACAATACATTAAAATACCAGCCAGGATATTATCAGGAAAGATGGGAAGTACAAGCCACCAATGCAGACATTTCCTCCCATTTTAATATATATTTCATCAGATTTTACACCTTCTTTTTTTCCAAGATCTTTGCTTTTCATTTTACTTACTATCCGTGAAAATTTGATTTTTTTAGATCTTAATATAGTGACTCTTGATACTTTGTCTCTAAGGATATTTAACATGAAGAGCAAATGAATTCCAAAATTATGTAACTCTTACATATCAACCAGAAAAAAGTTACAGGTAAGATATTCCAAGATAAAATGGAATATTTGTTATCACTGGATACGTTATGATAGAAGGCTGAGGGAAGCCCTGGAAGACAAGAGTTGCAAATACTAAGTAAATCACCATGATTTTGGTCTCTCTATTTCTGAAACATTCTTATTGAAGTTCTCAGAATCAGTTTCTGCTGCATAAAACAGAAATTAAAGTAGATGGACATTTGTTTCACTGTAACATAAAATAAGTTCAGATGTAAGCAGTACTGGGGTGGTTTAGAAACTTTATGTCAGGGACCCAGGCTCCTTCAGTTCCTCTTTGCCATCCTTAGGTCATTTATGGCAGATTGAAGATAGCACAAATTCTTTGCCCTTCCCCCATTGGGAGGTGAGGTCTGTGACCCCACTCCTTGAATCTGAACAGAATATGTGACTACTTTGAATAATAGAATATGGCAGAAGTGACACTGTGACAATTTCTAGGCCATGCCTCAAGGTACTGTCAGTTTCTACTTCCTCCTTCTTGAACCATTTGCTCTTAGAGCCCTGAGCTGTCATGTAACAAATCCAACTACCCTATTGCAGAGATCATCCAGACAGGCTCTGAGACTACATGGAGAAGGAGAGGGGTCCAGCTGGGTTCAGCCTTTCAGCCACTCTTATCAAAATGCCAGAAGTGAGAATATGTTGCCATGGTTCTTGTTCTTGCAGACCAGGCCTGCTGCTCAGCTGAATTTCAGTGAGAGACCTCAGTTGATCCTCTGTGGAACGGAAGAATCATCCACGGAATTAGAATATATAATCTAAATGTTTGTCTTTTAAGCTGCTAAGTTTTAGGGTATTTTATTTTATAACATACCAGTAGACTACAGTTTTATCTTATGATGCAGGATGAGCTGAAGGCATCATATCGTGTTGCAGGAAACCATGCAGGCAGGAGAAAGGAGAAAAGGACAAAAAAGTACACGGCCCCTACCTTTAGGAAGACTTTCCAGAATAACATTCCTTTTTAAAAATAGCTGGCTAAAACTTGGCCACATTTGGCTGCAAGAAGGACTTGGTAGAATAGTCTTATGGATGAGCGTATTGCCAGGCTAAACAGATTTGGTTATTTTACCAAGGGAGAAGAGGCATGGATGTCAGGTTAGGCAACGAGAGTATCTACTATGTTCCCTCAACTCTCTTGAACATATTTTTTCCTATTAAAATTTTTTTTAAAGATTTCATTTTTTAGAGCAGATTTAGTTCACAGAAAATTGAGACTTTCCATATAGCCGTGCCCCGACACATGCATAGCCTCTGCCATTATGAACATCCCCTACCAGGGTGGTACCTTTGTTACAATAGATGAACCTACAAGGACACATCATAATCACCCAAAGTCCATAGTTTATGTTATGGTTCACTTTTTTTTTTTTAAGAGTCATTTATCTTTTTGCATGTTGCATTTTTAAAGATTTTTTAAAATTAATTAATTTATTTATTTTTGGCTGTGTTGGGTGTTTGTTGCTGCACGCGGGCTTCCTCTAGTTGCGGAGAGCTAGGGCTACTCTTTGTTACGGGGCGTGGGCTTCTCATTGTGGTGGCTTCTCATGTTATGGAGCACGGGCTCCAGGCACACGGGCTTCAGTAGTTGTGGCATGCAGGCTCTAGAGCGCAGGCTCAGTAGTTGTGGCACATGGGCTTAGTTGCTCCATGGCATGTGGGACCTTCCTGGACCAGGGCTTGAACCTGTGTCCCCTGCATTGGCAGGTGGATTCTTAACCACTGCACCACCAGAGAAGTCCCTATGGTTCACTTGATGGGTTTGGACAAATGTATAATGACCTGTACGTGTCAGTATGGTATCATACGGACAATTTACACTGCTCTGAAATCCTCTGTGCTCTACCCTGACACCAATCCCTGGCAACCACTTTTGGAAAACTTTGGAGATCTTTTTACTGTCTCCATATTTTTTCCTTTTCCATAATGTCACATAATTGAAATCATATAGTAAGTAGCCTTTTCACCTTAGCTTCTTTCACCTAATAATATGCATTTCAGATTTCTCTGTGTCTTTTGGTGGCTTAATAGTCATTTATTTTCAGTGCTAAATAATATTTCATTGTATAAATGTACCACAGTTTATTTATTAATTCACCTACTGAAAGCTTACTTCCAAGTTTTGGTAATTATGTATAAAATTGTTATAAACATCCATATGCAGGTTTTTGTGGGTACATAAGTTTTCAACTACTTTGGGTAAAGTATCAAGGAGTACAATTGCTGGATTATATGATAAGAGTAGGTTTAGTTTTGTAAGAAAACACCAAACTGTCTTTCAGAGTGACTGTCCATTCTGCATTCCTCCCAGCAATGTATTCCTATTGCTTCACATCCCATCAGCATTTAGTGTTGTCATTGTTTTGGATTTTGGCCATTCTAATTGGTATGTAGTGGTAGCTAATTGTTTTAACTTGCCTTTCCATGATGACCTATGATGTGGAGCATCTTTTTATTTATTTATTTATTTATTTGTTTATTTATTTATTTTTTGCGGTGTGCGGGCTTCTCACTGTTGTGGCCTCTCCCGTTGCGGAGCACAGGTTCCAGGTGCACAGGCTAAGCAGCCATGGCTCACGGGCCCAGCTGCTCTGCAGCATGTGGGATCTTCCCGGACCAGGGCACGAACCCGTGTCCCCTGCGTCGGCAGGCAGACTCTCAACCACTGCGCCACCAGGGAAGCCTTGGAGCATCTTTTGATGTGTTTATTTGACATCTGTATATCTTAGTTTTTAAGGGTTTTTTGTTTTCTTAATGGTGAGTTGTAAAAATTCTTTGAATATATATGTGGATATGTTAAGATGTGTCTTGGCAAATATTTTCTTCCTGTCTATGGTGGTATTGTCATTCTATTGATATTGGCTTTCACAGAAGAGACATTTTTTTTTATTTTAATGAATTCCAGCTTATCAATTATTTCTGTAATGAATCATGCCTTTAATGTTTGTTGTATCTAAAGAGGCATCACCCTACACAGGGTCATCTAGTTTTTCCTCTATGTTATCATTTAGTTTTATAGTTTTCATTTTACATTTAGGTCTAAGATCCATTTTGAGTTAGTTTTTATGAAGGGTGTAAGATATATGTCTAGATTCTTTTTTTCTGCATGTGGCTGTCCAGTTGTTCCAGCACCATTTGTTGAAAAGTTTATCTTTATCTTTTCTCCACTATAATGCCTTGTTCCTTTGTCAAAGATCTGCTGACTATATTTATGGAGGTCTGTTTGGGGGCTTTAAATTCTATTCCATTGAGCTGTTTGTCTGTTTACCAATACCACACTGTCTTGATCACTGTACTTTATAGTAAATCTTGAAATCTGGTAGTGTCAGTCATCCAACTTTGTTCTTCTCCTTTAATATTATGTTGGCTATTCTGGGTCTTTTGCCTTACCTATAAACTTGAGAATCAGTTTGCCAATTACCACAAAATAACTTGCTGGGATAGCATTGACTCTATAGATCATTTTGGGAAAACTGACATCTTGACAAAATTAAATCTTCTTATTCATGAGCCTGAACTACCTCTTCATTTAGTTATTCTTTGATTTCATTCATCACAGTTTTGTAGTTTTTCTCATATAGATATTGTACACATTTTGTTAGATTTATACGTAAGTATTTCATTTTGGGGATGCTGATGTAAACGGTATTGTGCTTTTAATTTCAACTTCCACTTGTTCATTTCTGGTATAAAGTGAAGTGATTGATTTTTGTATATTAACTTGTATCCTGCAACCTTGTAATAATCACTCATTAGTTCTAGGGGGGGTTTTTGGCCAATTCTTTTGGATTCTATAAAAGGTGATCATGTCATGTCATCTGTGAATAAAGACAGTTTTATTTATTCCTTTCTAATCTGTATACTTTTTATTCCCTTTCCTTGTCTTACTGCATTAGCTAGAACTTCTAGTACAGTGCTCAAAAGGAATAATGAGAGGGGACATTCTTGCCCTGTATCTGATTTTAGTGGAAAAGTACAGCATTTCTTACTATTAAGTATTATGCTGTCTCTAGGTTTTTGTATATTCTCTATTAAGTTGAGGAAATTCACTTTGATTCCTAGTTTACTGAGAGTTTTTATCGTTAGTGGGTGTTGGTTTTTTTCAGATGCTGTTTCTACATCTATTGATGTAATTATGTGATTTATCTTTTTGGCTTGTCGATGTGATGTATTACAATAATTGATTTTTGACTGTTGAATTGGCCTTTCATACCTGGGATAAATCACACTTGGTGTGGTGTGTAATTATTTTTGTACATTCTTGGATACAGTTTAATAATTTGTTAAGGATTTTTTAATGTATCTTTATGAGAGATATTGGTCTGTAGTTTTCTTGTTATATCTTTGCCCGATTTTGGTATTAGGGTAATGCTGGCATCACAGAGTAAGTTAGAATGTATTCCCTCTGCCTCTGTCCTCTGAAAGAGTATAATTTTTTCCTTAAATGTTTAGCAGAATTCACCAGTAAACTCAAATGGGCCTCGTGCTTCCTCTTTTGGGTGGTTATTAATTATTGATTCAATTTCTGTAATAGATAAAGGCTTATTCAGATTTTATAGTTTTTCTTGTGTGAGTTTTGGCAGCTTGTGTCTTTCAAGGAATTGTTCCCTTTCATCCAGGTTATCAAATATGTGGACATAGAGTTGTTCATATTCCTTTATTATCCTTCTAATGTCCATGGGGTCTGTAGTGATGTTCCCCCTTTCATTTCTGATATTAGTAATATGTTGTTCTCTCTATTTTTTCTTGGTTAGCCTAATCAACAGCTTTTGAACATTTAATATATTCTCAAATGATAAAAATTTTAGGATAATAAGCAATAAATCTATATAACTGTTTAACGCTTGATAACAGATTACCAAAACCTAGTGGAATAAAAACAATACCCATTTATTAGGTCACAGTCCTGTAGACCAGAATCCAGATGGGCTTGACTGGACCGTCTGCATAGGGTTTCACAGGACTGAAATTAAGGTTTCATCTGGGCTGGTCTCTTATCAGAATGATTTGGTGAATAATTTACTTCCGTGTTCTCACTCAGATTGTTGGCTGAATTCAGTTCTTTGTGGTTTTAGGACAGAGGTTCTTGTTTCTCAGCTGGGGGATTCTCTCAGTAATATAGGCCATCTGTATTCCATCTCACACAGCTTCTCCATCTTTAAACTAGAAACAGTGAGTTGAGTCCTTCTTTCACCTTGAATCTCTGACATCTTCTGCCCTCAGCCACAAAAAGCTTTGTGCCTTAAAGGATTTATATATGTTTATGAGAAATTCAGAGATTAGTAGGGAAACAGACAAGGAAATAATTGAAACTAATGTTATTAGGGTTGATTTGGTAATGGGCAGCCCAGGGACTATCTTGAAAAACAGAAGTAGTATCTCTGACCTTACCAAAAGGTGAGGGAAACATTTCCATGAAAGGTGATAGCATGAGAAGTCTTGAAAGAGCAGTGTAAGTCATCAAGTAAAGGGTTGGAAGGGAAGAGCATTTCGAGCAGAGTTTCTCTTACCTGCAATAGGATACAAAAGTTTGTTGTTTAGAGTTTAAAGGGAGGGAGCAAATGCAGCCAGCTGTTACCCTCCTTGCAGTTACTGGAGTTGAATTTGCACCCAAATGATAAGATTATCACACTGAGTACATTGGAAGCATTTGTGGATAACAGTAAGAGAGCTCTGTACTTGCTTTTTGACTCTAGACTTATCTTTTATTTCTTAAAAGTGGCTGCTATATTACATTTTAAATTTTTTTCGATTAAATGGTTGATCATGTACTCCAATTACAAAAGGAAATTGAAGGAGAATGTTATTAAATAGAAATGGCACATTAGTTACCTATAATGAAAAAACTCAGCAGACTGAATAATGGGACTTCAACAGGCTTAGACAACAATAGGTAGATGTGGCCAGAGTCTTGAATTGCTGCACATAAAAAACTTTTCTGTGGGTCGGTTTAGAAAATATTTTTTTTCCCCTGGCTGCACCTGAAGAGTTCTAAGTTTGTCCTCCCTTTGACTTTGAATCTCTGTGTGTAGTGGTTTTCAGAAATTAGCTTTTATGTGATCAAACCACTCGTTTTTGATTCTAGGTTCAGAGCTTTTGTAATTATGTTCAGAGCACTATAAAAAAAAAAAAGTATAAATGCATCTTTAATGTATGGAGATTGGGAGAGCGGCAGCCACGTGAAACTCTGCAGCACAGGAGAGAGTATAGGAGGTCAGTGGAGCTGCTGAAAAGAACAGAAATTAGATCCTGTCAAAAAGGGGTGAAAGATTCAGACTCATCCTAAGAACTGCCAGAGAGGAATGTTATAATATATCCCTTTATTTATGGAGGCAGAATATTAGCCACTTACAGGAATGCAGACAATTTGAAACCGGTAATACCTACTGCCTGTATTCCCGCCTACCAACTCATGAGAAATCCAATTATTGGGTATTTTAAAGATCCTATTGCATACACAGCATTTGCTGGGTATTATTAGAAAGTCATAGCAGTTCATATTATATTTATGAATATCCCTGACTGAAAAGGAAAAGGCAGGTACAAGGTAATATAGGTTAGATTATGAGAGTTTTTTAAACCTCCAAAAAAAAAAAAGCTGCAGAGTTTAAAGCTCTTCTAATTAATATGGTGTGAAAATCAACGTGGGTCTTGGAGAAGAGATTTTGAAACAACTGTGTTTCACATTTGATGTATTTTTTAGATTTCTAAAAAATGTACCTTTTTGCAATCAGCTCCTTGGCATATGCTCATTACCAAGGAAAATAAAACAGTTATATGACTAATTAGACTTCACCTTCTCAGTTCGGGGAAAGCCTGACAACCCTGCCCCTTGTTATCATAAACTAGTGATGCCTCCCCACATTACTGAAATGGTCAGTGGTGAGGTTCATTACAGCTGCATCATCTTGTTCCATAAATGTCAAGAGATTAAAGGTGGAAGCTTTAGTTTCACATTTTTTGTAGATGGATTTTTAGAAGTTCAGTGTGGTCAGATTATTTTAAGATGACAGTGACAGTTTCTTCCTGATACCAAAATGTCTAGTAGAAAAGTCTAGAAACCTATTCAAAAAATTCTATTTGCTCTTATTTATATTCATGTCAAATACCCTGTTTCATTGATTTTTTATTTTTTCTTTTACTGTGATCATCTACTGACAGGCTAAGCAAATGTTCTGAGTTGTGCAGACAAAAAGACAATTTTTGTGTTTCTCAAACAGTTTATGGTGAATTAACTTTCTGTACAACACAGTACTGTAATACCCCAAGCACACCCATCCCCTCTCTCTCCCACTCTCTCTCCCTCTCTCCCTCTCTCTCTCTCTCTCTCTCTCACACACACACACACACACACACACACACAAGCAGCACAATTCTTTTAAGATGTTTAGAGTTTTCAGGAAGTAGCAGACTTGTTTGGTTTAGCTCAGTTCAGCATCTCTGAAGTTTCAAGGCAATCTCTCTGTGTGTAACTTCTTGTAGAAATATTGTTCCCTGAAACAAACTATGGGGGAAAGCTGTTTTAGATTATGCTTACAGAATATTTGTGATTCATCCAACTATCCATGGAAATTGTTAATGTGTCATTGGAATAGATTTTTATAATAATGATTTGAAAAGTCTGCAGTTACTTTCTCACCGATTTAAGGCATTTTCTGGTATTGAAACCTGTCTCCTATTCTAGTCCCCTAATGGTTCTTTCTGAGAGTCAGTAGGAAGTTAGAGATGATGGTGAGGCTGGATGAGTTTGGGGTTCTAGAAATTTTTCCTCTTCTAAAAATATGAGGGAGTTGAACTGAACTATTTCTAAGATCTTTTGGAGCTTGAAACTTGATGTCTTAGTGACCTAACTCTGTGACTGACAGATTAATGATGAAGAAAAGTCACACTTTCTATGTGCTTTACTTCCTTCATTATTATTTCAGTATCCAACTAGCTCAAAAAAAATACCATAGATTAAAGAAGACGGAACACATAAAACCACTGACAAAACAACCACAACAGGAGAACATTTGTTGATTATTTTACTTAAGCTTTACAGTACCCCTTATTGTGGCTAGTTACCAATAATTCCCATATTACAGATGAGACTGAATCTCAAGAACTTTATGTAAGCTGCTCTATAGCTTACACCTAGAAATGGAACAATTGGGATATAAATCCAGGTCAGGGGAATTTCAGTTTCATTTCTTTTTCATGTTATTATGCTGATATTAGCATAGAAACAACAGATTTTAAGTTGAATGAGAGGAAGGAAATGGAAGACTGACATTTTGAAAGAATGAAAAATGCTAAAGAGAACTTGCATGTAGGCACTCACACTACTGACCCCTCAGGTAAGACCATGGTAAATGGAAAACCATTTAACTTAGGATATATTTTCAGAAAGTCGAAATTATGGTTAAAATATTGAGCTGAGCATCTAATTTGTATTCCAACATTCAAATTATAAGAGCATATTTTTAATTTTCATTTTTAATATACTTTCATGTATTATAAAAACTATCTTAATATTTGGGAAACTACACATGTCATAGGAGAAGAAAAAAAATGGTGCCATGGCTTTTATTGAATTCTGGAGAAGTATGGACTGTTAATACGACACTAAGACCACTTTGAAGGTGAGAGGGTTGTTGAGCTGCAGAAATTTAATGTATGATGAAGTGAAAACAATTTTACCAAAAAAAGCTTGTTTTTAGGCCTTTTTTCAACATTTTAATTCAAAGATATAAATGCTGCCTTACTGTAGAAGACACAGCATTTTTTAGCATTTCTTTAAAGAAATTACCTATAAATTTCCTCTGAATAAGAAGCCTTTTAAAATTTGATCAGTAATGGTGCAACTTTTGAGAGCAAAAAAAAAAAAGAGCACTTATTTCAGGAATGATGAGGAACTAGAGAACAAAAAGCATTTTTCACTGAGATGTTATTTGTGTTGCTAAGGAAGACATAAAGGTCATGGTGGAGTGTGATTAAAGGGTTAAAATAAACGAGAAGAATTTTTTTTTAAACCCAGAGGGAGAAGAAAGCCACAAGAAAATAGGTCCACTAATTAATGAGGAAGGGCATGAAATTAATGATGACTCTAAAACTGCTGAGTTATTGAACTCATTTTTTAAAATCTGCCTTTAACAAGAGAAATGAAGCAAAGAAATATAGACAATTAGGGAGTAATGAAGACATTGCAGAAATTGCTCTAACCAACATGAAGATAAGGGAATTCCTTACTTGGCAGTCGTTGGAAGATCCATATCACCCTGAGTTATTTAGGGGATTGACCAGCATATTTACTGAGCCATGCATATTTATTCTTAGAAAATGAAAGAATGTTAGCATATTGGAGAATATGGAGAAAACAGACTCTTGAGGGTACTAGAAACTTCTGCCCAGGAAGGTAACCATCAGTAAAATGTAGTACTGAATACCCTCGAAAAATATTAAGAATGGGAAACTGGCAGAGTGCCTTCAATATGAATAAAGCAGGCCGTATGAATTCATAGTTTTGCCATCACACACCCACAAAAGAAATTGGACGGCAAATAGCAAAAGTCAAACATTTGGACATTAGGTTCATTTCTAATTTGATGAGTCACCCATTTGTGCATGAAAAATTAATCACTCAAAGAAAGTTATTAAATCATGGTTTTGGAAATAGGTTAAAGTTCATCATGAGTGGGTGATTATATAAATGACTAATGGGGCTCAGTATGGGTTAATATTGGTTCTGTTTTGTTTAAAGGATTTATTATTTATGATTAGCAAAATTATTAATGAGTTGTTTAAAAGATTTTAAAATGATGTTATTCTCTTAAAGTCAGGGAAAATGTATAAAAACCACAAAGAGGCAAAAGTATCAAAACAGGACTATGAATATCGAAGGGGAGAGTCTGCTCAAAAGGGCAGTGGGTGGAGTGAGATAAGAGTTCTTAACCTAAGTAGACATTTCCCCAAAGAAGACATACAGATGACCAAGAAGCACATGGAAAGTTGCTCAACAGCACTAATTATTAGAGAAATGCAAATCAAAACTACAATGAGGTATCACCTCACAGCGGTTAGAATGGGCATCATCAGAAAATCTACAAACAACAAATGCTGGAGAGGCTGTGGAGAAAAGGGAACCCTCTTGCACTGTTGGTGGGAATGTAAATTGATACAGCCACTATGGAGAACAGTATGGAGGTTCCTTAAAAAACTAAAAATAAACTACCATATTACCCAGAAATCCCACTACTGGGATTCAAAAAGAAAACCATAATTCAAAAAGATACATACACCCCAATGTTCATTGCAGCACTATTTACAATAGCCAGATCATGGAAGCAACCTAAATGCCCATCGACAGACAGTATTCAAAAAAAGAGAAAGAACTCAAGGGCCTTAACCCGAGAACTTATACACATCTTGCAGTTCAAATGAGAGAGAAGTCCGACAGTGTGATAGCAGTCCTGATGAAAGAGATCACTGCTCTTAGCTATCCTAAAATTTTCTCAATGCTGGAAAGACTAGTTGGTGTCTTTTCTCATCTAATCAATAACCAGCATGAAAAACATTGCATTCTGAAAACCGTAGATTTACAGCCATGCCGTGGGAAAGAAAAAGCAGCAATGAACACAAAAGCGCCTGAAGATGAGTGAGAAGGCCCTCAAAAATCAAACGACCCTGAGAACCTAAGTTAGCTCTGGGTTCTAGGCATTTTTGAGGAAATTTAAGGGAAATGCCCACGTTAGGAAGTGGTAAGATTAGGAAAAGGCGATGAAAAATCTTTTGATTGAGTTGGTACAAATAAATACGGATTAACAGAAAAATGTAAAATCAGAAAATTTGAAAAAATTTGAAAAAGCATAGAACAAGCACTGATGATTTAATATGGCAGAGGAGTACCTCATCAGGCATATCGTGAACACTTGCTGCTGCATGGGAATACTAGGATGGGGCTGCAATGACTTAACCCAACAGAGTGGCTTGGTGAGCCTCTTCTAGTTCACTCATGAGATAAAAGGGTATTCTGGCTGCCCAGTTCATGTCTCTGCTACTGATGAAAACTCACTACTTCTCAAAGAGGATGCACTATATATTTTCCTTCTTTTATATATAATCGAAGCACTTCTTCAGTGTTAATGAGAGCTCTGTGCTGTCAAACACTTGCAGTGTCTGACACACTGACCATTATCACTGCCACTTACATCACCCCTCCAGGGCAGGCATTGTTATCTAGGCATCACAAATAAGGAGAGTGACAGCCCCTTTAAGTAGCATTCCTGGTGTTGCTCTGCATGGAGATGGTGCAGCTCGACAACAAACCCAGGTAATAGGCTCCGCAAGCCTTTCTCCTGCTCCACCCACTGCTCCACACCAAGACTGACAAAGTGCAGAATATTCTGTTCCTCTCACTCTCTATAAAATCTGTGGTTTCATCATTCTGACATTGTCCTCAATTGAAAGGAACTGAAATGGGTTCTTGTCAGAGTCAGTGATCTCAATTGGAAGAGCCCAGAGGGATTGCTCATAATGAAGACATTTCATTCTCCTGAAAGGTCTATGTCATACTGGTCCAGTGGTCATAATTCTCACCCTGGCCTTTGATGACCTGCCCTTGGTTCAAGGCATTTTCAGTAGTTCTGTACACACAGCCACTGTCTGCATCTCCCATGGCATGATGGTTGAAGTTTCTGTGCGAAACAGCTATGTTTTCCCTGAATGAAACTCAGCAAGAGAGATAGGGGAGTTTTTGTTTGTATCCTTTGCACCGCAGGTCTATATACACATTATAATACACAGGCACCTCATCTTCACAGCCTGTGATTTCAAATTCTTAATTCGAGGTTTTGGGGGTTTGAACCAGGTATCTAATTATTCAGAACATTCAGGACTTCGATGGTGTCATCAGGTTCCCTAGAAGTTGTGTCCTCTTGAGCATAGCTTCAAGTGAGAATATAATGTTAACAAACCAAGTAGTTAATTCACTCATTTTTTCCTAAAATCATTCTGCATACATGTGCTGAGCTCTGACAGTATATCAGGAGCTATATCCAGCCTGGGACACAGCACAAAGGCAGCTGTCCCTAGGCATCCTCATCCTCTAACTGGTGAGTTATAAGGCATTTCACCACACCTTCCCATTATCTGTCAAAACATTAAAGTTCACTGGTGACTTACCTATTATATAAAGTAAATTCAAGGTTTTCCTTTTAATAATGTAATTTTCACTCCCATGATTCTAATACACTGTCTTAAATGTGGAAGTAATCGCATTATTGAGATAGAACTAGAAATAGCTTGCAATGTTGAATACTCCCTGGGGCGTATGTTGCATAAGTGAACTTTGTGGTTAAAACAGAAAAATAGTAAAGTTGAAAAAGACTGGTTATTGGAAACAAACATGTATATGGATGACAATGCAACCACAGCGATCTGTTATACAAAGCACTATTGGAGCACAGAGCACATTGCACAAAGTTTACCACAGAAGGTAGAATTGGAAACAGTTTGTGAAAAGGGAATCAGAACAGCAAACCCTACCAGTTCAGTAGCCTCGGGCAGGGAAATGGATTGGTGTTACGGGTATAAGCAGTGGTTTTGTCTGAATGGAACACAACGTTTGTGAGTAAAGCCCTGGAATACACCAAGCTGGGACGGGTGTCTGAGGACACTTAAGATCATGTTAAGCATATTTGGACTGCGTGGTATAGTCATTGTCAAGGCCACATACAACCATAGGAAAGCTCAAGATATCATCATTTTCACAAGACTTGTTTTTAATCTGCAATTATAAGCTAGGTCATCTGGGCAGAGCGGCTTCTGGGTTCTCTGGGAGTCAGCTCTCAAGTCTGGGCATTGTAAGTCCCAGACCTTAGATTGGCTCTACATCTGGCACTGTTGAGTCTAATTTGCCACCATGTCCATCATTCACTGCTTGAAGTATAAACTCCCCCGCCTTCTAGCATCCTCAGCACCATCAGCTGAAACCACTCTAGATGCTCTGCCCCACCCAAAGCCTTTGATGTCCTCTCCAGCTCTCATATACTCTTCTGTAGCCCTGAGGCTTCAGCTCCTTCATTAGAAAGTTCTCATAGGTTCTTAACTCCTTCTCTGAGTGTATTTTCATTAATTGAAATAGGGCTTTTACTCAGTTACTTTCCCAAGCTGCACATCTAACCTACCTTAGAGGAAGCCTGGGCATTTTGTCATGGCCCGGGTCTCTAAAGTACACAGGAGCGGGTTCTGGATTTTTAAGCAGGTTACATTTAGCCCAGGTGAGAAAATCAGGGAAGCCAGTGGGGAACAGTCTGTTTAGGAAGGCCTACGCAGACAGAGAGGCTCCAGAAATGAAGAAATCAGATATTCTGTAAGAGCAATCATAGTACACACACATGGATCCTAATCGCCCTAATCGGTAGTCATTACTGCTCTTCTTTTCCACGATCCCAAGACTTCTGTATGAAGTCAGTACTTAGGAAGGTTTATCTTGACAGACAAAGGGAAAAAACTATTAATACACTATAAAATCTGCTAAGTGAACTATAAATAAAATGTTATGCGAACACAGGGGGAAAAAATGGTTTGCAAAACCCCTGGTTTGCTTCTAAAGAGGTGCCGTTTGAACACTGAACCCTCATAGTATTGGATTTTGTGCTATAGTTATAGGGAATTCCCACCAATTCCCCAATGTGCTGAAATGTGTGTTATTCCTTCCATTTTGTCTGAAATGTCCTTGGCCATCCAAGATTTTTACTCACTTGTCTAACCCCTACTCACTTGTAGACCTACTAAGATGTTACCTATTTCTGACAGCCTGACCTGATTCACCAACTGGAGATTATTTGCCCCTACTATGAGGTCACATACAATTCGTACTTTCCCTCGTTTTAGTTCATGTCATGCTATACTGTCCTCATTTGTTCCGTGATCCTTGATTACCAACACCTGGAACAGTGCTTGGCATCATCAGTTCTCATAAATATTTGTTGAATGACTCAGTTAGTTGAACAAACAAATGATTGAATGGATAAATAAGTGAACTGATGGATATATAGATATTTGTTTCTGGCTTTTGAGTGTGAGTCATACCACAGAGAAAGTTATTGTGTGTGAAAAGAATGAAGTCAAGAGAACTCAGTCTCTGATTGAGAGAAACATACTAAAGTCATACTCTCTCTATTCTTGCATTCATTCAAATATTTACTAAATGCCTAGCTGTGTCAAAAGTGACCCATAATTTTCAAACATATATTCAAACACTTATTGGATGCCTACAACCTGTATAACAGAGTATCCTTGCTTCTTTGTTCCAGTAATTTAATTGTGGTTTGTCATACATTTTAGAAGCGAATAATGAGCTAAACCCTTAAAACCGCTGGTTGTAGATATAGGACATATGTTCAAAAGCTTGAAAACTATTTATTTTCTTTTCTTTCAAAAGAATTTTAAAACAAGGGAATAATTGTTCAGCTAGGCCCAACATGCACTTTTTCTGAAAAATTAACCTGCATATGCATATACAAAATAAGTGATTACACTTGAATAGGGAAATTTGCTGCTGTTCTGTGTGTAGATCTCACTGGTAGTGTGGTGATCAGCATTCAGATCAGCTACAGACCTGGGCTTGAGGTAAAACTCTGCCTACACAGGATGTTATATAAGCTCCATCATACACTGAGAGCTCTAAGAGTTGAAATATTCTGTTTTAGTCAAGATATTTTTAAAAAGTCAAGGGGAAACTGGACACATGGAAAGAGCAACACATTTTACATTTTAAAATCAGAGCTGAGTTTCTGGATATCTAATCAAACAAAATAAATAGTCTTGAAGGTGGAAAAGAGTTTCTAGATGGAAAGAGGATCCCTGAATATACTGGACTCCATTTCTCATAAATTCCATGCCTTATTGGTACCAGGGCCATCACTCTCCCTGAATTTGGAGTCGATTCACTACCAGTCCACAGGTGATTCACTGATAACACTTGCTATACTTACCAAGGTATGGAAACAAGCAGTTTTCATCCACGGAAACATGTAAATATCTAGGGGAACTTATAGAATGCCTTTATCCATACAGGGACAAAAAGAAAGAGGAACAAAAATAGAGAGAAAGAATACTTGTAAAATTATGAATATAGGTGTTGAGATCTATAGCCTGAGGTAGATTTGGATTATCACTACTTATAAATTAGATGGTATTCTCCACTCCAACTAGAATTAATTTCCAGCTTTTGTTTCCATGTATGTCTTCCAGTAAGACGCCTCTTACTATGGGCTGGGTTGCACGTATTAAACCTTTAATTGTCTTTGGCTAATTTCATGAAAAACATTTTGTTGCCTCCTCTGGGGATCATGCTTAATTTCAATAGCTCTTCTGAGTTTCTAAAGTGACATGTAGCACACTAAATCCCGTGTGGATCAAGAAAATTTTAAAGATGCCATGATGTCTGGTAGTACAATGCAGTCAGGGTCTAGAGTGTTTATAGCCTTTCTCAAGAGTAGAATTGAGTAAGACAAAACTAAAATGTGCCCATACAATATTATAATCCTGTCCTAGTTCATCTCCCCCTCATCACCATAACAACACATATCCCGGGCACCTAGGATATCATCAGCATGTACGAGAAAATGAGCCTTCCTTTGTGATCTTTACTTTCAATGTGTACATGTTTGTCTTTGGAGGTCTCATATTCTTTTTCTTGAGAGGTTTTGGCAGATTAGATCATCACGTACCTACTTAGGATCAGGGAAAATTATCCAGATGCAGCTAGGTATTCCCAACATTTTGACATCATGCATGTTACTTCCTTCCCTTCTATACAGACTAAATAGACCAGAACAAAACCCCAAAATTAAAGAAAAAATATTGTATATTCATCTGTATAACTGAAAGGCAGTGGAAAGTGAGCTATGTTAATATCTAGGGAAAAGGCAATCCAGACCAAAGAAATCAAGAACGCATGACTCTTAAGATGAGCGAGTACCAGGAATATTTGACAAATAGTGAAGAAACTTATGGTGGAGAGAGGAGAGAGCAGAGGATGAGAGGAAGCGGAGGCTACAGCCTCTAGGAACATGAGGTCTTTGTGAGGATTTTGATAATTGCTCTGAGTGACATGAGGACCCATTGAAGCATTTTTTTTTAATTGACGTGAAACTCTCATACTTAAAATTATCCATTTTAAAGTGAACAATTCAGTGGCACTTAGTGTATTACAATTTTGCACAACCACCACATCTAATTCCAAACATTTTCATCAATTCAAACTAAAACCCTCTACACAGGGAAGAAATGGTGGCTTAAAAAAAAAAAAAAATCTACCCCATCATTGTAGTGGAGATATTGAGAACATGTTAACTTATATGCACCTAAAGTTTAGGAGAGAAGCCTGGGCTGGAGAATGAATGTAGATTGATGGAATAGAGAATCATTCCAAAGATTGAGCCCTGATGTTGTCCAAAAATTAAAAATCAAAGCAACAAGGAAAAATAGAATTAGATGAATTAGATGGATCTACCAGTGAGATAGGAGGAGACCAAGAGAAAGTGGTGTCCAAGAACTGGTGCATGAAATACACCAAAAATGACTGCATTTGTTGATTGTGTCATAATGACTTTTCTGACAGTTAAGTATCTTTGAGGTTATCTGTCTAGTTTGTAATAGACTATTTTCTCTCTAGCCTTAGGCTAAGAGAGGGGCAATAGTTTATGTGAATACCAAAATTCTTCCTGTATTAAGCTCGTTAAAAGATCTGAACTTCCATTAATATCCAGGAAAACTAGGCCAGCAGTTGTCTGCAATGCTAATGGGAGCTATGAATTTGAATATTCATTGAAGTAATAAGGCCATGTGTTTTAAACACATGGTAAAACTCAGTGGTGAGGGCAATTGAAAGACATTCATTTTATAACCATGATGAAACACATAACATTTATTAAACATCTTTTTATACATAAAATTGTTCTAGGTCCTCACAATTATGCAAAATTGAATGAAGCACTTGATCATGTTTTTCAAATGGATTGCCATTTAAATAAGACAACATAGATGAGATAATACATTTTATAAAATGCTAATGGTAAGGGAAGAGTGATCATGTAAAGCATGGAAAGATATACTGAGCAATAGAGTACAGGAAAGAAGGCATAGAAAAGAGCAAGACCCTTACCAATTAGTAGTATCTATAAACAAATCTCTTAGTCTAGGAAAAACTTCAGCTACCACTTACAGCTCTTACAATGTGCAGGGCACCTTTCTAAGTACATACGTATCAAGTTACTTAATCCTCATAGCAACCAATGAGGTAGGAGACATTTTTGTGCCTGCCCCACATCTACCCAGCCCACTTGTTTTCACTGCATTCTGCCAGCACCTCCCCACGAATGCATGCTCTGGTGGCTTTCTGCTTTTCTATCTTTCAGATTATCCCTAAAGCCTTATTAGCCACTCAACCAGGATGCAGATGCCACTTGGGAGTAACCCCTCAGCTTTCCTCCCTCTAGAGGGATCTTTTTGCAGAAGCATTCCACATGGTTCCTTGGACAATTCCGAGGGTCATGGAGCTTTAGTTTAGGGTCACAGATGCCCCTTTCCTTGTCTTCATCCTTACTGTTTCATTATCCTATCTTCCTCACTCTTCTTTCTGCAGTTACCTCCCTAATAGGATATCTGCACCCAAATCTATGCCTCAGGCATTGTTTGTGGAGAATCTAAACTAAGACAGGAACAAATTGCCCCAGGCTTTAACAGGTAGAAAAATGAGGTTATAAAAATTTAAGAATTTGAACAAAATCATCTACAGAAATGATTAGAATCCAGATTGGCCTCTGATCTTCCAGCATTAAGCGGAACCGAATCTCTCAAAATCAAGGTTTTCATTATTTCACAGTTATAGATAAATAAAATATTTATAGACTCAACTTGAAATTCTGTGATTCTAAGTTACAATTCTTATGCATAAAAGAAGGAAAGAAATATTTCCTTGATAAGAATTTAAGGCCTAGAACACTGAATATTCTGAAAAATATTCAGAATATTAAAAAAAGTATTCTGAGAGCAGAAAAGCTCTCTTATTTCTCTACTATTCTCAAAATAAATTACTAAGGAAATAGCCTCATATTTTAATCTCTGAATGTTTATTTCAATATAGAATACATTGAAAGATGCTATTTTTAGGATTTTTTAAAAGTATTCTTTGTGTACTCTGACTCTTGATTAAGCTACTTGCTCCCAGATTTCTGGGGACTTTGATGACAATTATAGCCTACATTTGCATGGCATTTTACTGTTTGAGTGCTTGCACATATGTTATCTCATTTAACTGTTGGAGCAACTTTATGAGGTACATGGACTCATTTACAGATGAGGAAACTTAATTGCAGTGATTACATCTTGCCCACACTAATGTACTTCACATTTGGCAGAACCAGGTAATGAATGAATCCACATCTTTTTGTATTCCGAGGCAAGGTTTTGTCTACTGCAGCATAGCTATTTATGAAGTTTTTGACTACAGCCAGTGTTGAGGAAAGCAGTAAAGAGTTAACTGTCTAATATCATATGATATCGCTTATATGTGGAATCTAAAAAAAAAAAAAAAAAAAAAAATTAAAAATAGATAACCAACAAGGACTTACTCTAATAAATTAATTAATTAATTTAATTAAATGTTCAAAGGAAAATAAAATTAAAAGAATGAACTGCCTGGGTGAGTCATATGGAAAGGAGTTTAAGTGAGTTTATAAATAGCTGCTTCCCATGAATTGGTATGTTTTATTTTCTGCATTTCCAAAGCACACATAGATGCATGAAGAAGATTGGTTCTAATAGAAGTTATAGAAAAGAAACATAATGTTGTAGTACCATGTACTCGAGATTTAGAACGTGAGAGAAATAAGCAGTTATTCATCTCTTCCACTGGTAATTCCTACCATGTATATTTCTTCAATTCCTTGACCCTCTGTTTATTTTTAAAGTAGTGCTGATAATGCTATATCAGATAAACACATGACTGAAATTACCTTTAACCACAAAACAGAGTCAAATCATTAATTGCTGTGTGGTTACCTTTTGCTAATTTCAGGATGCTGGCTCACAACATACTTGAAAAGGAGAAGACAAGAATCTATGTATGAGTAGTTAGCATTTGCCCTTTCTAAAAAGCCAGGGAAAGCAGTTTTTAATTAGTCTTTTCAATCTGAGCAGTTGCAGAGGGCAAGATTTTCTGTGCTCTTCATCTCTTCACCCCACCTGAGAAGTAATAAATCCTTTAAGTCTGTATAATATTTTCATGTGGTCTTAACAAGTCAACAGTTCCTAGCTCTTATACCTAATCTACACTATCACAGGCTCTGTTCTGATCTGTTGACACCATGTCTCCTTCCTCTCAACACATTGTTGATACTTTTTCTTTACTGTGGTAAAAAAATGCACAGCCTAAAATTTATCATCTTAACCACTTCTAAGTTTACAGTTCAATAGTGTGTTCAGTACATTTACATTGTTGTGCAACTGTCACCACCATCCATCCCCATAACTCTTTTTATTCTGTAAAACGGACACTACCTATTAAACAATAACACCCCATTCTCCCCTCCCACCGCCCCCTGGCTACCATTATTCTGCTTTCCGTCTCTTTGAATTGGACTACTCTAAGAACCTCGTGTAAAGTGGAATTATACAGTACTTGTCTTTTTGTGTCTGGCTTGTTTCACTTAGCATCATGTCCTCAAGATTCATCCATATTATAGCATGCATCAGAATTCCCTTCAGTTTTTAAGACATACAAATATTCCATTGTATGTATATACAGCATTTTGTTTATCCATTTATCCATTGATTGACACTTGGGTAGCTTCAGCTTCTTTGCTACTGCAAATAGTGATGCTCTGGACATGAGTGTGCAAATATCTCTTAGAGATTTTGCTTTCAATTCTTTTGGATATAGAAGTGAAATTGCTGAATCATATGATAGTTCTCTTTTTAAATTTTTGACGAACCTCCATACTGTTTTCCATAGTGGTTGCACAATTTTTTATTCCCATCAACAGTATATAAGAGTTCCAGTTTTTCTGCATCCTCACCAACACTGGTTATTTCCTGTTGTTTTTTTTTTAATGTAGCTATTCTAATAGGTGTGAAGTAATATCTCATTTTTGTTTTAATTTGTATTTCCCTAATGATTAGTGATGTTGAGCATCTTTTCATGATTTTTGGTCATTTGTACATCATCTGTGGAGAAATGTCTATTCAAGCCCTTTGCCCATTTAAAAAAATATGGACTACTTCATGAATTTTCATGTCATTCTCACTCATCATCTATGCTACTCTTCTTTTTATTTTTCCAATTTTAATACATCTGCTGCCAAAGCAGGCACCTAAGTTGTTGATTCTTAATGAGAATTTTCAGTGTTTCATTAACGTATTTTCCTCTTCTCAACAAACCACCATCCCCTCCATTATTCACCTACTCCCAACATTTTCTCCATGAAAATGTAGAAGAAAATTTGTGTATATTCTTAAAACTTATTTCTTGCTCATGTTCAAGTCATCAGAACTCTTCTTTATTCCACTGGTAGTCTTCAAGTTGTTTTTTTGTTTTGTTTTGTACTTGTTCGTGTCACTAGGTTTGGGGAGAGGAAAATTTTAAGGTCTAGCTTAACTCCCATCACCTTAAACAGCCTGATCAAGGTGGAGATGAGTAGGGAGCAATATTTCAACCTGGCATCTAAAGGGAACATAAATCTTGTTCTTTTTTCATTTTAATCAGAAGTTCTTAATTTTTTCAACACTGATGTAAAAATCATTTATGCTTACACTGCAAGCAACATAAATCATGAACAGGAAAGAATACTAAGCAACCGTGGTCAGTATCACTTCCTTCTATGAAGCTCAGTAGGAATGAAAGAATACAATTTATCATCAATCAGACGTGTCACAGACATTTAGCCAGGACCTCTTCCCAGCGTTTACTTTCCTCCACACTGGCCTTTATGGTTTTAGGACAAATCAAGTCCTTTCCATCCCAAGAACTTAGCCCACCTTGTTCCTTGTCATCATTTCATCCTTTTCACTGAGGTCTTAGCTTAATGCCATCTCCTCGGAGGGACCTTCTTGATACCTAACTCGATGGTGCTGCCTTCTGACACTCCGTTTCTACCACTGCATCCACTTTATTTTCTTCACAGCACAAATCACTTTCTGGACTTATTAATTACTTACATGTTCGCTTATTTATTGTTACCCACCACCGCCACCACCCATTCAAATATATGTCCTATAATTGCCATGGCCTGTTTCTCAGTGCCTGAAACAGTGCCTGATTAATAGCGTATGTTGAATAAATATATGTTGAATGAGTACACGGTGACAGTGTCAGTCAACAAACTTTTCTTTTTTTCTGTAAAAGGCCAGATAGTAAATATTTCAGGCTTTGCGGGCCATATGGACTCTGTTGTAACTGCTCAGCTCTGCCACAATAGTACAAAAGCAGTCATAGGCAATACACAAATAAATAAGCATGATTATGTTGCAATGCTATTTTATTTGTGGAAACAGAGGATGAGCTGGATTTGGCCTCTGTATCAAAGTGTGCTGACTGCTGGAGTAGGTCATTTGTTGACAACTCTGGTGTCAGAGCATACTTAGATGTTGATTCAGATGTTAGTGTTTGCCAAAAGAATTATTAGTAATCATAAAGAGCCAAAGATAAAATTGGATTTACTTTAAAAATATAGACAATAATTTAAATAAACATTAAGAGGAATACTGGCGTTAAAGATAACATGTTGGTGGAAGGAAATGTTTGAAATCATCTTCAGTGTCCGGCAGTGGTCCTCACACTTGAGTGTACATCATTAGAATCAGCAGTGATTGCTGCACTGCACTCACAGAGTTACTGATATAGTCAGTCTGGGGTGGTGGCTGAGCATTTGTGTTTCTGTTTAGTGCTAGGTAATGCTGATGCTGGTGGGATAGGGGCTGGAAAGTGGAGAGGAGATGTGTGTTAATAAGTGGTTGAGATGATTTAGGTGAGACATTAAGGCCTGCATGATGGTAGGGGCTGTGGGAATCATCAGGGCACAAATGAAAGGGAATTATGCAGAAGAGTAGAATAAGTAGGGATTAAAGATCAATTGTGTATACAGATAAGGGAAAAATAGGAACCATATGACTATAACATTGTTAGCTGGGGAAACTAGGTAAATGATTAATGTATTACTTGAAATAAGGAATTTGAATAGTAGGTTTGAAGGAAAGATCATAAGTTCCTCTTTTAATATTCTGTGTTTGTGGTACCTATATCATCCATGTGGAGATGCCTAGGAGGCTTTTGGAAATATGGGTGAAGCTCAGGAATGAAATCTGGCACCACACAATATACTTTTGGTAGCAATCAGCAAATGAATGGTCACTGAACCCACAGAAGAAGATGAAATAGTCCTTAGGGAATGTGTAGAACAAGAAGAGAGAAAGTCTTAGGAATTATAAACTATGCCAGGCTAACTGCATTTTCTTTAACAGAAGTACTAGACTAGTAGTCTTACAGCTGCACTTGATTAGGCATGGCATTTGACAGTATATTTCCTGATATTATATTGGATAAAATGAACGACTCACTTTGACAATGTATGGCATTAATACCTGGTTTCAGGAAGGTAGATAAAAGATGCTGACACAAGAGCAGAGCAAGTGGAGGATGACTAATGGTGTACGAGCAGTCTCTTCCCTCATCTTCATCCCATTGATATAGATATGCCAGGATGGATAAATTGATGCTTTTTAAAACAAACTGGAGGAAATATGCTGAATGAGAGAATATTCATGATGAGGTGAAGTGAAAGGTTAAACCTTATCTTACCAGGAGAATTTTCAAAAAACAAATAAGTCTAGGTCTTCATTAAAAAAAAAAAGATAACAAAAAAGAAGATAAGAAAGGAGGAAGAGTAAAACAAAGAACAAATGGCGGTAACATATATCAAGACTAAGATGGGAAGCATAAATTCAGATTTATGTAATCTTATTAAGTGTAAATTATTAAGTGTAAATTGATGCTTTTTAAAACAAACTGGAGGAAATATGCTGAATGAGAGAATATTCATGATGAGGTGAAGTGAAAGGTTAAACCTTATCTTACCAGGAGAATTTTCAAAAAACAAATAAGTCTAGGTCTTCATTAAAAAAAAAAGATAACAAAAAAGAAGATAAGAAAGGAGGAAGAGTAAAACAAAGAACAAATGGCGGTAACATATATCAAGACTAAGATGGGAAGCATAAATTCAGATTTATGTAATCTTATTAAGTGTAAATGGACCAAACCTTCCAATTAAAAGGCAGAGAACTTCAGACAGGATTAAAGAAATAGAGACTGAACCCTATGCTGTCAATGTGGTAAGTTGAAAACAAAAGGATAGAAAAAGACACGACACGCGCACTATAGCAGTAAGAAACATATTAGACAAAGAAGACTTTAGGACAAGAGTTGTTACCCAGAAATAAGGTGAGACATTCTATGGTGATAAAAAGAGCAGTTTACCAGAAAGATATACTAATATTAAATGTGAACATACCTAGTAAGAGAGCCTCAATATACATACGGCAAAAACTTATCAGCCTCACAGGGAGAAATAGAAAAATCCACAAACCCGATATCTCTGGCTTGTGCTGGTATCTCCGAGACGATGGATTTCAGAGGGCTGAAAGAAGCTAAAACCTGGATCCACCTGCTGCTTAAACCAACTGCTGCTGCCACGTTGCAGAGCTGTTGCTGATGTGTTGCTTACAGGAACCGTAAGGCAACCAAGGAGCTAATCTCTACTTCTTCTGCCTAGCGCCCTTACTGGCACACAACAGCAGGAAGCCACCTTAAAAGGAAAACTATAATTGTTGATTCCCAGCCCCAGCATCAGAGAGGACTCTAGAGGATGGGTGGGTTTTGAACTGAACAACAGTAGTTTTAATAAGTGGCACAATGCTTTCTGGTCTATTACTTTTATGGATATCCTTGTATTTTGCCCCAGTTCTGGTAACTGAGAACTAATAATAGTGACTAACATTATTGCACAGGGCATTGCAATTAAAAAAAATCAATGACTTCTCAAATGAAATTCCATGAGTCCAGATCTCTAATTGGTAACATGATTAGGACTGTGGTTATACTAGAAAGAGGCTCTTGCATTGCTTTTCCCAGAGATGACAGTTGGCTTGGAAAAGCTAAAATGTACGATTACTCATCATCTCATTCAAGGTAACATCTTCTGCTGTTTGACTTGAATTCTGCTCATCTCAGGAGCTAGTTTTGTCCAAATGTCCAATTTCTACTTCACTCCTGAACAATGTAGTTGCTGGGGAAAGTTCCATATCCAAGATAATTATATTTTCCAAGTATTGACAAAGTAGATAGGTTCTGCTTAACAGGTGTTCCATTTATTTATTGCTGTTAAACAAACTACTTTCAAATAATAACAATTTGATTAAGTCACACGATTTTGTGGGCTGGGAATTTGGGCATGGCTCAGAGGAGCAATTCTTCTGCTCCTTGTGGTATTGAGGTATCAGTTAAACTCAGTGCTGTTTAACTGACAGTTGGGTTTGTCTGGAAGGTCCAAGATGGTTTCAGTCATATGGCTGTTGTCTTCAAGGCTGATCTCAGACGAAATTTCTCCCTGTGATGGAGTCATAGGGATTCTTCATGTTATTTCCCCAGCAGGATAATGGGACATTTTACTGGTGCTCAGGTCCCAAGAGACCAAGAGAGAAGCTACCAGTGGTCTTAAAGTTTAGACTCAGAAACAGCATAGAGTCACTTCTGCCAAAATCATTACAAAGGAAAGATTATTTCCTGTGTCTTGCATGGGAGGTGCTTTTGTAAATGAGGCACCTTGCCACATACCTAAGCATGCAGGTAGAATTAATCAGATTAGCGTATGTTGATAAAAAGATTAATGAGGCATTCTTGAGCAAGTCAGCATTTTCAGAAACAGAAACCAAATAGAAACTAAAGCTTGGAAGCATGAAGTTCTGCTTTTCTGATAATTTCATTTCAAACAATAGGAAAAATAAGTTACATTGCCCGTGTGCCCAGACAGTTTCTCAAACAGTGTTCTAAAATTACAGCTTAATTTGGAGATTGCAAAGTTGAGCACAGCCATCCGTGAAACTCCACATGGATGCAATCAGGGGAAAGACTATTCAGTCATATGTTTAGATTTTGTGCCTTTCCCTCAACAATGCAGAGAATCTGTGATCTTTTTAAGCAACAGTATACTCATAATCTAATTGGGGCTGCAAAATCTTAAGTCTTTTACCTTCTATCTAGAGTGTATCCACCACCCTCCCTTTGACTCGCAACACCCTTAACTTGTTCCTTGTATCAGCTCACTAAACCCTCCTGATGTATCCCCATCTTTCTTTTAAGAGGCATATTATCATCATTATTATTACTTTGCTTTGGTAGGAGGTGGGGAAGTAGTCTTCATTATGTAAAACATGATATACAAATCTATGTGGAGGGCTTCTAAAAGTAAAACGTCTGCTAAGTTCTCTAGCAACTTTACCAGTGTATAATTAAGTATTCACTTAAACTATAGTTTATGTTTGTGTGAAGGGAGAGTGTGGAACTCAGAAATAGAAGTTGTTGTGGGTTTTTTTTTCCTGTATTTTTAAATTATATGTTAGATTCTAGTTTGACAGCTGTGACTTTTAAAGTAACAAAACTGGATTTTCAGTTCTAGTAACATGGTGGCTGAGATGACCGGAGAAACGGTATTGATACAGGACGCCTAAAAAGTCCTAGATGAAATGTATGATCTAGAGTAAAATAAGACAACCTTCAGAGGCTAGAGACTGAAAGAAAAAGCAAATTTAGAAAAGTACTGAGAATTGATTATGGCATATTTCCTGGAGCATTTGATTATCTCTGATGGCTTAGAGGTGAATATTTAAGTCTATGCTTTTGTGGTAGAGTGGACATAAAGCCTTCATTCTGTTTTCATAAGGGAACATCTCAACAGAATTTCAGTCATTTGAAATTTGTTGAAACTTGCTTTGTGGCTCAACATATTCTTAATTTTTGTAAATGTTTTATGTGTGCTTGAAATAAATGTATTCTGCAGTTTTGAGGTGTGCTGAGCCCATCAATTACATTTATTCATGTTGCTCAGCTCCAGCACATGACTTTTTTTGCATTTTTTGAGTTACTAACAGATGTATATTAAAATTATTTACTATGGTCGGATGGAGAAATGCAAAGAAGTACAATGAAACTTTCAGGAATGATAGATATGTTCATCGTTGTGATTGTAGTGATGGTCTCAATTGTGTATACATAGGTTAAAACTTATCAAATGGTATATTTTTTAATATGCCAAATTTCTTATATGTACACTATATCTCAGTTAAGGTCTTAGAATGAGCCATTATATTTCACCACTTAACAAAGTAAGTGAGAAAAAGCATAGTATCATCTCAAAAGATACAGAAAATCATTTGATGAAATTCATTCTTGAAAGAAGGTATTAGTGTATTAGCGGAGTGAAGTCAGAAAGAGAAGAAAAACAAATACCATATGCTAACACACATATATGAAATCTAAAAAAAAAAAAAAAATATATATATGGTTCTGAAGACTCTAGGGGCAGGACAGAAATAAAGATGCAGACGTAGAGAATGGACTTGAGGACACGGGGAGGGGGAAGGGTAAGCTGTGACAAAATGAGAGAGTGGCATGGACGTACATACACTACCAAACGTAAAATAGATAGCTAGTGGGAAGCAGCTGCATAGCACAGGGAGATCAGCTCAGTGCTTCGTGACCACCTAGAGGGGTGGGATAGGGAGGGTGGGAGGGAGGGAGACACAAGAGGGAGGGGATATGGGGATATTTGTATACGTATAGCTGATTCACTTTGTTATACAGCAGAAAATAACACAACACTGTAACGCAATTATACTCCAGTAAAGATGTTTAAAAAAAAGGTATTAGTCTATTAGAACTTGATAGAACATTTCTTAATATATTGTAGAAAATAGTGTACATACACACACACAAACTATGGAAATTATGATATTCCATGGTGAAATATTCAAAAACTTCCTCAGTGGAATGAGAATGAGTTAAGGTCACCTTCTATTTCTACATATATTAAACACAGTACTTTTTAACCTAGATTCAGTTAAATCTATACACAAACTAGTGGTTCAGTACGTATTGACAGATAAATATAAAAGTACCTAAGTAAAGGGTCAGACAAATGTATTTCTAAGAATACTTCCAATCTCTAGCAAACTTTCTGAACTATGACTCTTGAGAGGACTATGCTTTAATGTCCTAAATCATCCATTATGTTAATGAATGAACTTCTATGCATCTAGACAGGCACTAGTTTTGCACCATTCTTAGGAGAACTTAAAAATCTGTCACTCAAATCATTTTTTGTTCTAAGGTTCAGATAAAGAATTCTGGCTGAGCGAGACCAATAGAGGCCATAGTTCAAGATTCTGTTAAATATGTGCAGATGTCTTAGTACTATATGTCTGGGTATAGAGCAGTTGTTATGTTTAGTGATCTTCATAGGTTGACCTTTTGAAGAATTTTCTTAATGGCAGACAGAACATAGTGTGCTGACACCTAAAATGAATAAAATAGCTATTGACCACTTCATTAAATTATATTAACTATAAATTTAATAACTGTCCTTAAGAATATCTATAACTGTTTCCTTTAACAAGTGTTTCTCTAGTTCTCCTTCACCTGCTCAAAAAGTCTTGGACATTTTTCACTGCCTTTAGTGAGTTTTGTCAGCATGAAAGAAACTTTATAAGATTCTGCTCAAATGCAACAATCATTACTTGTTATTTTTCAATTTAATTTCAGTATAAATTAACTTATCTCTGTGCAAGTAGCTTTAAAGCTAATAACCCTAGAAAGGATTAAGATTAGAAAGTAATGCTGTCAGTAACAGAGCCCATTAACAGCCTTTATCACTACAAGCTGATGAACTACATCTAGGATAATTGGCCTAATTATAATACATTTGTTTCTTTAGCCAGGTATTCTTTGCTTTGCTCTCTACTAATTACTTATGGGCCTCAGTTTGGCCAATTAAATTTCTCTTCCCACTCTGTCCCTTTCTAAGGTTGATAGCATATAGCTCAGATGTCAGTATACTTAACGCTCATGATAGTTAAGAACTGAATTAAGGAGACAAGAAATAGAAAGGCAAAAAGAGATAGTTTTATCCTAGGGTGCAGGCCATAAAAACAGATATAGAGTGAATAATAATTCTTTTTGGGTTTCCACCTATTTCTTTTAAGTGGGGTTACTAAAAATCTATTTAAAACCTAACTATACCAGAGATTTCTGGTATATTCTAGTTGATTCATTTCCATAAAGCACTTTAGTTATTTTATTTTCATGACAAGTAACAGAAACACCCAACTAAAAGTGACTTAATGATTTTTTTTAAAGTTAAATTATTTTATATAAAAGGTAGGCAGGATCTTATTCTGCATTGCCAGTGCTGGTGCTGGCAGGTGCTATTTTTGGACTCTCCCTCTCCCCTGCTAGAGTGGGGAGGCATGCCCCACTGAGAGTCCTGCCCACACCCATGAGCCACAGCAGTGAGCTGGACAAGAGCCCCACCCACCTGCACACACCACAGCACCTGGGCCCATGTACACCACACAGGGGATGTCCCTTCAGTGCCCCATCTGGTGACCAGAGGGGATTGCATTTCTGGGCCCCATGGGACACCTCCTACACAAGCCCACTCCTTTAAGACTGGGAGGGGTAGCTAATTTGCCTAACACATAGAAAGAAACACAGAGAGTCAAGCAAAATGAGGAGACAGAGGAATTTGTTCCAAACACAAGAACAACACCTCAGAAAAAGATCTTAATGAAACAGAGATAAGAAATCTACCCGATAAAGGGTTTAAAGTAATGGTCAGTGGGGCTCACCAAACACTGGAGAAGAATGGATAAACACAGTGAGAACATCAGCAAAGAAATAGAAAGCATAAGGAAGTACCAAGCAGAAGTCACAGAGCTAAAGAATACAATAAATGAACTGAAAAATACACTAGAAAGTTTCAACAGCAGACTGGATGAGGCAGAACAACAAGCTGGAAGACAAAACAATGGAACTCGTCAAGGCAGTGCAACAAATAGCAAAAAGAAGTTTTAAAAAGTGAAGATACCTTAAAGGACCTTGGGACAAAGTCAAGTGAAACAACTTTTGTGTTATAGGGGCCCCAGAGAGAGAAGAAATAATGGCTGAAAACGTCACTAATCTGAAGAAGGAAATAGGCATTCAGGTTCAGTAGTTGCAATTAAGATGAACCCAAAGGGAGCCACAACAAGACACAATATAATTAAAATGGTAAAAGTTAAAGATAAAGAGAGAAATTTTGTAAGGCTACCATGGAAGATGTTTTGAAGGAGGTGTCATTAATGCAAAGGTGAAGTTGTGAAGAATTAGAATTAGCCAGATATTTAGAAAGTCATGAAGGAGTAAATGATACTAGACTTGCATTTGCACTCAAAACTGCAAATAATTGTAAAACTGGAAAAACGATTTGAGACAATTGTTTGCAGACTTTAGACAGTAGGTAACTCAGATCTGTCGTAATTGAGATAAAAGAAATACACAAGTTAATCCCCTAACTCTAACAGGCCTATTGGAATGGGTCTTCTGTGGGCTGAGAACTGAACAGAGATATCAAATATTGCATAATGTTGCTTCTAGGAATAATTAAAAACCCAAAATACATTCACCATAAAAATAATAAAACAAATTTTACAAAACTAAAAGAATCTGCCAATAATTTATCTGTTCACCAGAAGAAAAACTATCACCCTGTAAAGAAAAATGGATACTCCAAACTCTTTACAATGTAGCATTCATAATTTTCAACATACAACTGAAAGTATTATATATGAAAAGAATAGGAAAAATGGCCAGTACTTAATTTTTTAAAAGTCATTAGAATTGACTCCAATATAACACAAATGTTGGAAATAACTTCAGTAGCTTTAAAGCAGCTGATAAACATATGTTTAGCATTTTAAAGGAAAAGAAGGTTGTAATTGGTGATCAGAGGGGAAACTTACAGGAGAAATTTTAAGGTGAAATAAAAACTCTGGAAATGAAAGTACAAGAATTAAAATGTAAAATTCACTTAATTTGCTTAACAGGAGTTTGTAAAGGTCAGAAAAAAGAGACAGTAAGTTAGAAGACCACCTAAAGAACACAGAGAGAAAATATTGAAAACAAAATAAATGGAACACTGGTGATCAGTGTACAATATGAAGTGATCTAATGTAAATGTAACCAGAGTCCCAGAAAGAGAAGAGAGTTAATGAGGCAGGGAGAAAAAAAAAAAAGAACTAATGGAGAATTTCCAAATTTTCTGAAGAATATAAACTTAGGCAATTAAAACCATATCCAGGCACAAAAATGCCAAACTCAAATAAGAAGTCTTGAAAACAAACCAAGAAAAAGACACACTACATAGAAAGGAACAAAAATATGATTAATGGTTGACTTTTCATCAGAAACAATAGAGCAAGAACACAGTAGACTAACTGTTAAAAACTCCAACTCCAAAATTTAGAAAAGATAATCAACCCAGAATTCTATATGCAGTGAAAATATCCTTTAAAAAGTAAGATTAAGTAAAGGCATATTTTTCAGATAAATAAATGGTGAGAGAATTTGTTGGCAGTCGACCTACACCAGAATAAATGCTAAAGAAATTTTTTCTGTCAGGGGAAATTCACCATATAGAAATTTGAATCTGTGGAAAGCCATGAGAAACAAAGAATGTGACAAATACGTAAATAAGTATATTTGTTCTTTGTTTTGATTTCTTTGTATGACAACTGAAAATTTCAATCAAAATTAATAACTTTGTAAGTTGTTATGTATAACATATGTAAATGAAAAGTTCATAGCAACAGTACCACAAAGAACATGGGTGGGGGATAGAATTACAACATTGGACCATTTCTTACACTTTACACAGAATGATACAATAGTAATTCTAGGCAGACTGAGATAAGTTAGGATGCATATTGTAGTCCCAGTTATGACACAAAATACACACACACACACACACACACACACACACAGAATGCAATAACCAAAAAAATAATAATAAAATAAAAGCCAATAGAGTCATTAAAACAAAACATTGAAAGTACTTTTTAAGCCAGAAGAAGGTATGAAATAAGCAAGGAACAAGAAATATACTGGGCAGGTGAAAAAAAAATCCAAGATGATATATTAAATCAGAAAAACACCAACATTTACATTAAATATAAATTGACTAGATACTCCGATGAGATGTAGAGATTGTTAGACTGGATAAAATGCAAAACCCAATACAGTTTGTATAGAACATACACTTAATGACTTACACAGTTGGAAAGTAAAAAGGTGGAAAAGTATATACCATTTATTTAATTTAATTATTTAATTAATTAGTTATCTATCTATTTATTTATGGCTGCGTTGGGTCTTCGTTGCTGCATGTGGGCTTTCTCTAGTTGCAGCGAGCGGCGGCTACTCTTTGTTGCGGTGCGCGGGCTTCTTATTGTGGTGGCTTCTCTTGTGGTGCACGGGCTCTAGACGCGTGGGCTTCAGTAGTTGTAGCTCACGGGCTGTGGAGCGCAGGCTCAGTAGTTGTGGCACATGGGCTTTGTTGCTTGGTGGCACGTGGGATCTTCCTGGACCAGGGCTGGAACCCATGTCCCCTGCATTGGCAGACGGATTCTTAACCACTGCACCACCAGGGAAGCCTCTGTACCATTTATTTTAAAACTAGTTTGGCATTCATACAATTAGTCAAGGCAAAATCCTAGATAACTAGTATTACCAGAGGTTAAAAAAAAAGGAAAATTTATGACATTAAAAGAGTCAGTTTGTCAAGAAGACATATCTACCCAAATGTGTACACTCTTGACAACATTCAGAATACATGGGGCATATAGTGACAGAGCTAAAAGGAAAAATAGGCAAATGCACAATCCCTAACTCAGTTGTTGATAGAACCAATAAAATACCACGACACCAGCATTCCCTGTCTAAAATGCTCATTCCTCTTATTTTGCAAGATTGACTAAAAACGCTTTTTTCTTTCATCAGTTGAATCTTAGCACGTTGTCTAATACTACACAGCCTCCCTCAACAACCCATGTAAAGGAGTCATGACTGACTAGTATTTTCCCATTCTAAAAGATTTATTCGCAGCAGACATGTTCTTTGTTTATTTTGTCATTGCTAGTTTCTCCCCTCCCCAAATATAAGTTCCATGACTGCAGTCTTTTCTGCCTTGCTGCTCTGTGTTGTGCCCCAGTGTCTGGAGCAGTCTGACAAAGAAGGAGTACACAATAAATGTGTCGTGAATGGATAGATGCCTGAATGAAGGGGGATAAACTTATGATCTTTTTTTTTTTTTTTAAATTGAGGGTGAAATTTATTGAATTATGATGAAGGAACATAAAGTAAACATTATAAATATTTAAAGAGAAGCTACACAACATACTAAAATTAAGGAAATGTGTGTGTGTAAGAGAAGGTGCAGAGTGCCAATAATATGGATATAAGAAAATATGTTAAATAAATTTAAATATGCTTATTATCTTTCATAGCAGGAAATTATTACATTTAAAAATTAATAAACTAATAAATAGAGATTTAAGTCTGCTATTTAAAATGTAAAAGCAACTAGTAATAAACTAAAATTAGATTTTGTACATTTCAAATAACTAAAAGAAGAAGCAAAAAGGAAAGAAAGTATAAGCAATATTGCAAATGCAACGAGTCTGACAAAATGTGTATACAAAGGAAATGAAGTTAACTCCAACAAAAATAAATGTAAACTGGGGGAACTGGTAAAGTAAATGGGAAAAATATTGTTATGGAAAGTTATTTTGGCTTTGTAAAAGAGATACACGTAAAAGAAAGTAACACTATTATTGAAAATAATAAGCGTTGGCAAAGACACATGGGCAGATGCAAACAAATATTAAGCAGGGGTCCTAACATTACCATCACGTGAGAGTTTAACTAAAGGCCAGATGCATTATATGAGACAAATGTGGTGTGCCTTATAACATATGCAGTCTACAGATATATATAACAGTTAGGAAGCTTTTCATACACCGAGAAACTTGGCATCAAAAATATAGATACAAAACTGGATGAAATTCAAGGAGAGCTAACAGCATAATAATTCTTTCAGCCAATACTAGCTATAAAAAATGACAACAGGTAAGGCTGTTGAGGCTTTGATTAGTAATTCTTTGAATAAAACACCTTCTCTTTTAAAACATACTTAAAATAATTTAAAATGGCTATATATTAAGCCACCAAAAGTCACAACAAATTTCAAAAACTGTAAGTAATATAGTACAATCTTTTTGAAAAATAGTGAGAAAAAGTCATAACAAGTTAAGTAAAACAATTTAATGCAGCTTAAAAATATCTTTTTTGAAGAATTCTTGAGTTCAAAAAGAACTGGAATTTCATAATATATGTATTAATTTTTAAAAGACAATCTTTAGAGCAATTTCAGGTTTATAATAAAATTGAGAGAAATGTGCAGCTATCCCTACATATGTATAAGCTCCCCCTTTATCAACTTCACTCACCAGAATGGTACTTTTTTTTTTACCAAGGATGAACCTATGTTAATTCATCAGAATCACCAAAGTCCATAGTTTACTTTAGGGTTCACTCTTGGTGTTGCATGTTCAACAACTGTATAGTAACATCTATCCATCATTACAATGTCATACAGAGTATTTTCACTACCTAAAAATTCCTCTGTGCTCAGCATATTCATCTCTCCCCTCCCCCCACAATTTTTAATGTTAAGTGATAAGTATCCAAACTCATAGAGTAAACCTAAAGTCAGTCTAAAGGGGAAAACTTTTACCTCAAACATTTACATAACTGATGAAAATTTGTAAAATAGTAAATTCAGCTTGTTTAAAATGCAAAGAAAGAGTGAAGGAGAAAGAAAGAAAAAGAAAGAAGGAAGGAAGGAAGGAAAGAGGAGAGGAGAAGGAGGGAGGAAGGGAGGGGGGTGGCAGGGGAAGAATCTAGGAGGAAGGAATTAGTAAACATAAAAACAAATATTGATTTATTTATAAACAAGTTAATTACAGCAAAATGATTTTAAAAACACAGTTAATTCTTAGGAAGACAAAGCAAAACAAGATAAATTAAAATTTTTATTTTTATAAATAATTTATTTTTAAATAAAAAGAAGGATAAAACAGCTTATAGAATGAGAACTGAGAATGCAGAAATAATCAAAGATAGGAAACTAGCAGTGACCAAATAAAGAAAGAAGTAGTGGGAAGCATTCTTCCCAGTCATACAAATAAATTTGAAAATCTGTATGAAATAAATGGTTTCTCAGAAAACATCAATGACAAAGAAAATTACTCAAGAAGAAAAAGAAAATATAACCAGATCAATAATTGCATAATATATTAAATAAGTTAAGAAACAGTGCCCAGCAAAGGTGTTTTTTTCAGTTGAATTACTTAAAATCTGCAAGGAACAAGTATTTTAAGGGTTATCTAAATAGGGCATAGAGAAAGAAAGCTTTAAAAGATATTCCTAGAAAGGCAACAAAGAACAGATGAGGAAACATGCAGAATAATGAATGGGAAACTGTAGACCTGTACTGTCCCATATGGTTGCCACTAGCCCCATGGGACTATTTAAATTTAATTTAAATTCAGTTTCTCAGTTGCAGTAGTCACAGGTCACATTTCAATTGCTTAATAGTCCCATTTGGCTAAAGGTTATCATGCTGGACAAGGCAGAAATAGAACGTTTCAGACTTCACAAGCAGTTCTGGAAGAAATGCCCCAGTTAGTTTCCCCAGCCTGAACCAATCACAGAGAAGCAAACAAACTGGACAGCCTAATTGGCTAAAAACTTGGTCCATCTACCTACCTCTGAGACCAGGGAACAGGGATTTAGGGAGACACCGTGATTTGTGGTTCCTATAGAATCTCAAGAGAAGATAAACAATCCATGTCACCACACATTTTCAAATGCATTAGACTTCTTTGGCACAATATCGTTCTGAGACTGTTAAGATATTGCCCCAGTCTGGCAGTGGAAACCGAGACTCACAGAGACTAGGAACTTGCTCAAATTCACTCTGCTGATAAATGCCAACGCTAGGTCTTAAATCCAGCCCTTCTGAATACAGGCCCATTGCAGTCTTCATGATATATCACCCAGTCCCAGCTCAAAGCAGGTATTTTGGCATCCTCTAGGCGCGTAGACCTATTTAGATAGCACTGTGTCCACGTAACTGAAAGATAATTTGTGATCGACAAAAGCTTGCGAGCTCTAGGTGCCATCAAGAGTCCAGCTTGCAGATTTTCAGTAATTAATATTGGCACTTGTTATTTGCTGGGCTTGATGAACATTAAAGCATTAAATGGACAGTATACAAACAAAGAGAGACAGAAGTAGAAAGATAAACGATTTGGTTAAAATAATAATATAAAGTAGATTAGAGAACATAATTTTGATGCAATTCTATATAGAGACTTACAGATTGTTTGGAAAAGTAAAACACTATACCATATGAAAGTTTCTAACACAGTCATTTACACACAGTAGATACTCAAAAGATGTTTGTGATTATGTGAGAGCTGAAGTGGTATTCCCCACATTCTATAAATAAATTTTCCTTTCTTGGAAAGCAGATATCAAAGGTAGGGTCTAAGAAGAAGTCAAGGCTATAAATGTCATATTTATCAATCTCGTGGCCTCATTTTTGGTTTTCTTACACAGGGGTCAGTGTCAGTGGAGTATCTGGGCTGACCTCAAAATGACCACAAACTAAACCATAAAGTCAAGTAGCGCCATTACAGTTTGCTGCTGTTCATCTCAACAAGCAGTGCCCGTGTCCAAAGCACATGAAATGGCACATCTGATGCTAGTGGAGTATGACCCACGGATTGCCAAGCTCATTGAAGGCATCTGTTCCCATTCTCGGTGGTCATGTTGACCTAGCTGCGGAGTGTGCTGACAGGGAGCCCATTTCTGTCGAAGGCTCCAGGAGGGGGTTTGGCTTAGGCCTCAGCGGAGGGCCCAGGAACATATTTAACTATGAAACTAACTGGAAAAAAAGGAGGGAGTACATTAAAATCCTATTGCCCCAAGAGTGATGAAGTTCGTCACTCCAAAAAATTTGAACTTGCTCTTTCTTAGAGCAAGTTTCAGGAAAATATTAAGCTGATAGTGTTTTGCCACTTAGGTCAGAGACAGGAATATCACAGAGAAGGAAACCAGTGAGAAGACTAACAGCGTTTCAAAATGCATGCTACGTTGAGAGTAGAGAGACAAAAGGACCAGGGTAAGAGACATTAGGAGTTTGATGAATTGGTTTATTCATCCAGCCAAAGTGAAATACCTCCTATAGCAAGACTGTTTGCAGTGAGATGTCAAAGAGATGGGAAAAAAACAAAAACAAAAAACTGTTATCTGTATTTCAACAAGCCACAGACTAGAGTGGAAAAAGATATGTCAACAAATAATAAAATACACTAATAACTTCCACTTGGTGAAACAGGTGATGGGTAAGAAGAAACAAAACATGATAGTGAGATTTCTCAGCCACATAACGAGAACCGATCAGGCAAAGCAGCAGATTTCCTGTAGCAGGAGATAAGGGATTGGCGTTTATGGGCAAGCTGAAGGTACCAGAACAGTCATGGGTGCTAAGGGTATGATGAGAGAAAGAGACGTAAGTTTATTTTTAGCTAATTTTAACACAGAATATTGCATTTGAAGAACCAGGAAAAAGCCTGCATTCCTACTGGTACCTAGCGGTGAGGAGGAAATATTTATGACATAAACATATGCAGTTCTAATGTTATGAATTGCGACCTGTGAGAAATTGCTTATTACCTTTAAAAATTCATGATAAATGTAACGGACACTGATGTATATTACGTGTGAAAGTTGTTAAATCCTAAAAGTTCTCATCACAGGGAAAAAATGTTTTTTTCCTATGTCTTTAATTTTGTATCTATATGAGGTGATGGATGTTTACTAAACCTATTGCGATAATCAGAAAATAAAATAATTGATTGATTCATTTGAAAATCATGCCCTAAAGGAAGTCAACTATGACATTTGTGGTGAATAAGGAAAGCGAAATATTACTTAGAAAAAGTAGACACAGGTGGTTAAATCCAGGCTGCAGCCCTTGCAGGTTGTGATTGTGGATGGTCCGTTTCTCCTCAATGGCATCTTTTTCTACAAGTGTGAAAAAAGAAGTGGAAATCAGTGCACTTACCATAATCCTGTGTGACATCAAGAGCTTTAAAATATATATATATAATTAAGAAGCAGTTTAATTACTTAGCATTTTTTAAAAATTGAAAATAGACATCTCCTATGTGCCAGGCATTATACTTAGGCAATTCAAAGATATTCAAAGATAAGTAAGACACAGTATAACTCCTCAAAATTCCAATTAAGAATAAAAACACACACATTGACAATTAAGTATGGGAAAACTAAAGGCTTTGTTAAAGACATTTGTCTGTTTACAAAACACTTTTTCCTACTTTGTTCCACTTGACCCTTATACTAATGGTATGAGATAGCAGTTTAGTGATATTAGATTTATCAGCCCTATCTTGTGATACAAATGAGGAAACAGAGTCCTAGAGAGGTTTATTTACTGGACCATGGTTAGGATTTTGCAGGACAAGAAGTCAGGTGAATGACTTTAGCATTTAAGTAATAATGAATCTGTCCCTTATTATTGCGGTGGTAAAGATACAAAACAAGACAAAATGTCTATAGAAAACCAAAAAAATTAATCACATCACTTGATTCAGTAAATTATCTGGAAATGTTGTCCCCATGATGTCATTTATCTGCATTGTTCACCTTGTTTACTGATTCATCCAGGCATTTTGGCATGGCCTCAACATAGCCTTATGGCCTAATACAATTGGAAACTATTTCACCCAGTGGCTGAAAATGTCACTGACATGATCTGCCCAGATTGTCTCGCTGCCGCTAACACATTTTCCTAGAATAAAAACTATCAGACAAAGGCAACAAGAATGGCATATTTCATACAGATGGTTAGTAAATGATAACGATTAGGTTTTGTCCAGTCTTATTTGCATTATAATGGTGGCAGGGAAGAGAGAAGGTAGGGGAGGGTGAAAGAGACAAGGAGGGCATCTCTGCATCCCTTTCCAGGTTTGTAGCTCCCTGGTTATCTGGGAGAAAAGCTCAGATACATGTCATATTGGTCATTCCTCATGTAACTCTGGGTTACTTAACTCTGAAGATTAATGTGAGGGAGTGCTACCACAAGTTGTCCTCAAAATTGATAATCTCAATGTAAAGAGATAAAGGAATGGGTATTTATTATGTTCCGATTGCATGTTCAGCCCTTTTACCTGTTTAAAATATTGCAATATAAATGTACACTTTCAGGTATGGAATCTGAATCTCAGAGCAGTTACATACCTGTTCATGACCAAACTGTAATTAATGGTAGAGGAAGTGCTCCCTTAGATCTGGACAATTCCTGGGATGCTAATCTGCCAAGTGCTGCTGAAGGACGTGAGAACGATGCACATGGAAAAGTGAGTAGGATGAAAGCTGACCCTAAAGAGGCAGGAATTACTGAGACAGTGAGGAGGGAACTACTCAGGAGGATGAAGCAATGAGTGAGTTTGGGAGTTGGCATTAGATGGTGATTTGTGTTTGTAGTCACACACTCAGGGATTTGAAAGATCATACAAGCAATATAGTTCAGTTACACATTTAAAACTTCAGTTCCCTCCATAAGGTCCACTAAGCTGTCATCTCGCTGAATAAATGCCTCTACTTCAGGCTTCTGTATTATTTGACACCATAACTGTTACCTCTTATACCACATCTCACCTCCTCTCAACCCCAGCCCCCTGTCTTTATTCCATCCGTTGCTACAACAGACAACTTGATGCAGGGGTAAAATGACAACATTTTGTCTCAGCTGCCCATTGTATATATTCCTTCCATAGACATTCTCAAAGACCATAGCCGTAGATCTCCAGGACACCCCTGACACTCATTCATATACAAACATGGAAATGTGAGGGATTTAGCACCTCTTGTGGCAACTGACCAATGGGGCATGGGAGCTAGCAGATACAAGCTCTATTCCTTGAGCAGAAAATTCATGACTGTTGAGAGGAATCCAGGAGGATTGAGTGCCAGTTGCCAGAGCGGTGACAAGCTGAACAACGCACCCTTGCATTTGCTTTCTGTTTGCCTCTTTCATACTTGCCTTTTCACCATCCCTATTCCCTTGGATTGCTTCCTAAAATAAACTACCAGCACACACCTTTTTGTCTGTGTTTTCTGAGAAGCCCAGACTAAAAGAGGGCACATATGGGCAAGCATATGAAAAGACCCTTTCCAATCCTGACCTAGCTTTCAGGGCAGCCTCAAGGCTTTCTGTCCTCATTTACTGTGGCTGATTAATTTCTACATATTTAGCACTTGACTTTAGTCCCATAAAAGGGATTCATAGTATCTAATCAACAGATGGATGTGTGAATAAACCAGTGGAGCTAATGTGGCCAAGATTAATGTGCTTTAAGTTAAAGTAATCTCTAAGGTTGAAGGAGGGCTTCCCTGGTGGTGCAGTGGTTGAGAGTCCGCCTGCCGATGCAGGGGACACAGGTTCGTGCCCCGGTCCGGGAGGATCTCACATGCCGCGGAGCGGCTGGGCCCGTGAGCCATGGCTGCTGAGCCTGCGCGTCCGGAGCCTGTGCTCCACAACGGGAGAGGCCACAACAGTGAGAGGCCCGCGTACCGCAAAATAAATAGATAATAAATAAATAAATAAATAAATAAGGTTGAAGGAAAGAGCCCAAGGAATGTCTTCCAAAACCTGTTACAGGCAAAGTGAGAACATGAAGAGGCATAGGCTTTATCTAGTCCCCATGATAACTCTTTAGGACTCCAGTAACCTAACAGTAGTACAAAATCAGTTAACCTATATTGTTGAGCATAAGAATACTGGTCTTTAAAATCTTTGATGTTCACATTTTTGAGGCATATTTTAAATAAATATCCACAGACTCAAGAGGCTGTGGTAATAAAATCCATAGGGGTGTTCTCTTTGAATATACAAACTGACAAAGGAAAAAAGAGTGAAAATAGAAATATTAGGAAACTATATGAGGTAAGGTAGAATTCTTGGGATATCAACGTATATATGTCTATTCATTTCTACCAGAAAAAGACAATTTCTAGTCTTGAGTCTACATGGGCCCATGTATGAGCCAATCCTATTGAGACTTGGGGTAGTATTATGAAAAGATCTCTGATCTTGGCACTTGGAAATATCCACTAGGCAATAACTACTTACTCTTCGGTTGAACGTCTACCAACTGCACGTCGGTGCGAAAAAAAAATGGGTATATTCAAGATCCCAGACTCAACTTAAAGGGACAGAATTCTCTGGACTTGGACTCAAAATGGCTTGAGTAGCTTACTAGCTGTGTGTCTTGGACAAGTCACAGACTCCTGAAGGCCTTGCTCTGGTATTAAAAAATAGGGTATTAATTCTTGGCCTGCCTGTCTTGCAGGGTTGATTATTGTATCAAATGAAAAAAATATGTAATAAGGGAATTTTAATCATCCAATATCATATGAATTTGAAGTAGTATTGCCTATGTGAACCCTTCCAGATCTAGCACAATGCTTGACGTTTGTATTTTCCAGGCCACCTGGAGCACATTTCTGTAGAAAGGTAGCTTTTTCAATTGACTCCTCAGAAGATTAAAAAAAAATAATTCAAAGGCTGAAGGGACTGATCTACAGGGCAAGATTAAAGCAGAACACGTAGTTCCTCATTCTGTTAGGCAGTACTTAATGGAGGGTCAGGGCTGCAGAGATATATTTCAAAGGGGTAAACAGCAAAGATGGAGAAGAATTATTTCAGTTGAAACAAAAGGAAATAAGACCACTGAAAATGAAATGAAAAGTATCTGGATACCAGAAAATGATCAAAGTTCTCTTATTTGGAATCTTTCAGACTAACATGAAAAAGCCTAGATTTTTCCATCTTTACTCCATTTTATTATTTAGGTGGTCTCCAAAGACTAACGTATATTTTCTGATGTCACTCTTCCCCCCACTCCCCATATTAAATAGACAGTCATATCTTACCTGAGTTCAAACATTCATGGGAGAAAATCATCACAAAAATATTATTGGTTGTTTTTTTGTTTTTTTTAAGGTGCCAAATTCTTTTCCACTTGCCTTTTCTTTTTTCCCTCACCTACCGTGAACTTTTCATTTCGTAGTTTCCTGGGGGAATGCTTCTGTGAGTGTACAAGTGGAACTAATTGAAAAGATAAAATTTAGTAGAATTTAAACTTACTGAAGGAGGAGATACAAAAGTTGCATCAGGGGAGACACGACAAGACCAAGTAAGATCCTGGAAACTAAACTACTAGAACTGCTCTGTAAACGCTGTCAAGCCAGATGTCTATTTTTATTTAACCTGAAATAAGAGAGAAGTAATTCAATGTAATTTGTGATTGTTTTTTAACCCAGAGAAGCACACGTCGGTATTTTTTTCTTCTGGCAAAGAAATTTGATCCAAAGGTGGGAAGAAAAAGAATAAGTTCTCTTTCTGAAAAAAAGCAAGACCATGTTTTCTTCAGAATCAATAAATAATTGGCATTTCCCTAGAAAAAGGCAGTGGTTTATTTGATCTTTTTTAAAGGATAAACCAAAAGCAGAATTGTGAAATGAGCTAGTTTGTCTTCAGCATCACTTTGAACAGGTCCTCAGTTGCTCTTGAGACCTGTGCTTCTCTTTTCACGTTTCTGGGAGTCGCTTAAATTTCTACTCAGGCTAGATCTCACTGGGCAGGGTCTGCCATAAATGGTGATGAGATCTTACTATACAGCTTAGAGCAGTCCCATGGCTATTTTATTTTTCAAGTAATACTGGGAATTTTGATTCCTAATCCAGTGGGTTCCTCCCCCAGCTCCCATTATACTAAAGTCCTCATGTTTTGGTTCTTTTGATCCTAGGATCTTCATTGCCATCAAAATGAGCCATTCTGTGACTCATTTCATCTGGGAACTATCACCTGCTAATCCTAGAGGATGTAGGGGTTTAGTCTTTAATCACAATGTTGCCGATAACTAGTTGTGATTTCTTGCATTCATCAAGTACCCTCTTTGACTCTGTTTACTCTTGTGTCTACTAAGACAAGATGATCTCAAGCCTCTGTCACATGACTTTAAACCAGGGTTTCTCAACCACCGCACTGTTGACATTTTGGGCTGGATCACTCTTTCTTGTTCGGGGATGACCTATGCATAATAGGACATTTAGCAACAGCCTTGACCTCTACACAGTACAGGCTAGTAGCACACAGCACCCCTTCACAGACATCAAAAAATGTCTCCAGATATTGCCAGATATTTTCTGGGGAACAAAATCACCCACAATTGAGAGCCACCATTCTCAGTATCAAGGAAAGCATTTCATCATACAAAATGCTGACGCGCGTTTCATACAATCATCTTGAGAAAACTCCTTAAGCCTAAGATGACCTAAAATATCACTGGCATATTTAGTACAATTCCATTGTCCACCTCACCATTCCCGCAATATGGCAGATGCTGTCTCTTCCCTTTCTGCCCTGTTTAAATGCTGCTTCTGCATCACCAGGGGTGGTCTGATCAAGGCTCCCCTGACAGTGAGCACCCCTAGCCAGCCAGTGTTCCACAGCTGGTGCTGCCACAGTCCGTGACAGTCTCTTTCTGTGGTTGCGGGCAGATGTTTCAGTGTCAGTCTTTGTGACACCTGGGTTGTGCTCCTCTCCTGCCTAAATTTGATCTGTAAACCGACCTCACCCGACCCTGCCCCACACCTCAAAGAGGTTCACAGTTTCCTTTTTGTGGTTTACCCTCCATGAGAACTGGTGACTGTTAAGGGGAGCCACATCAGTGAAGAACTGTTTCGCCACCTGGACAGTGTTAGTCTATTGAATAATTTTTAAGAAAGCAGGAGCTAAATAGAAGATGTCATTAGTACTTCTAGCCTCTTCATTGTTTTCAGCAACATTATTTTCAGTTTACTGTTCAAACTGCTTACCAAAAACTTAAGGCTTGTGTTATAGTCACCCATGATAATGTCAGGCTACTTTCCAACCAGATAATCCAACATTCTTATACTTTTCTTTTGTTCAGCGAACATTATTTAAGTATACCAATGGCTGAATACTGCATTAGGCACTGAGAGAAAACAAGAGATAAAAATTTACAAGGTATCAATCACCCTTACTCTGAAGGAACCCACAGACTAGCAGAAGGAATGGATGCACAAAGAACCTCTCAAAAATGAAGGGAAAATGCTACCATTGATATTTTATAAAAGTACTAACAGAACAGAGATAATAAAGTAACACAGTAATTAATTCCAATTGTTGGAGGAAGAAGAGAAGTGACTTTTTGAACAGGACTTTAGATTTACAAGACAGACAACAGGGAAAGAATATTTATGCTAAAGAGACAAGCTTGATCAAAGTGTCTGCTTACCTTGGAGAGATGGGATGGAGATTACTGATGCTGATGAAGCAGCACACCTCTACTCTTGGGCTCTTCAGCTTGGCATCTTGATGGTATTTTTTTCCCAACATATTTGTTAAGAAATAATTCAAATACCAGTTAAATTCACTCATATAATGTGTACAATTTAATGCTTTTTTAGTATATTTAAAAGGTTGTACAACGATCACCTAAGTTGTACAACTATTCAACCTATGTTGAATTTTCCCCCCAAAGCAACACCATATCTATTAACAATAACTACTCATTCCTCCCATCCCTCCCTTCAACCCCATAGTCCTAGGCAACTACAAATTTACTTTTTGTCTCTATGAATTTCCCTATTCTGGTTATTTTATATAAACGAAATCATGCAATTATGTGATCTTGTGTGACCGGTTTCTTTCACTAAGCATAGTGTTTTCAAGGTTCACCATGCTGCAGCATGTATCAGCACTTTTTACTGCTGAATAATAATCCATTCACATTTAATATTATGATTGATTTGGTTGTATTTGGCTCTGCCATTTTGCTTCTTGTTTTCTTTCTCTCTATATATTTTTTTTTCTTTCTCTATATTTTATTTATTCCTCTGTTTCTCCTGTACTGCTTTCTTTGTATTTGTGGCTATCTTATATTGTAACAATTTAATACCTTTAATGATTTGGTATACGTATTTTAATTTTCTTAGTTGTAACACAAAAGCTTAATATATATCTTACCAACAACAAGACATGGGACTCCTTCCAGAGAGACTGTAGATATTATCACCGGTTTGTGAAAACTAATCCTTTTGGAAAATGTGTGACCATCTAAACCCACAATTTAGTAAGGAATTAATTCAAAAATTTGTACCACAAGTCAGCATCTCTCCTCTCCCTGTTATCCTTGGTCCCTGCCTTCCTCACCTGGATAACATGTACCCTCTTCACATCTCACATTGAACTCCCGCCCCGATAAGTCAGCTGTTCTGCTCTGTGCTTTTACCTCACCGAGTTCATGGTGCTGATGACATGGCATTAGATTTGCCGTTTATTGTTTCCCTACCTCTGCTGGATGTGAGCTCTGCTAGAACAATCCCTGGAAATTAGTCTGTCAGGTTGTAGGCATTCAGTACAAATTTGTTCAATAAAACTATGAACTAAAAATATCTTGTCACATGATTAACTGCTGAAGACAGTTGCAGATCTCTTAATGTTTTTTATGTCTCTGTAGAAACACTGTAACCTGTTCTGCTTTCTCCCTATTTTTCTTTCTAATTTTCTTACTACTTTTTCATGCTTTTATATCTTGGTAATTGATATTATTTGGCTTTCCATTGTTAGGTGTCCCTTTTTGCTTAAACATAATGAAGAATGGGAGTTTTACAAATTTTCTTGGACTGTCCAGCTCAGGGGACTTGATCATCTAGAATATGAATTTAGATTTTTAATGATGAATATGGAGTCTTTCCTCTCCTATGCTTACCATATATCCCTTTAAAATGTTTGGAATTTGATTCCAAATAAAAACCTTCTCTCCTTTTATCTTATTAATAAACACTCATCTTTTTTCAGTCCAATATACATTTATTAATGACAATAATGTGAAAAGTCCTTTGGTCAATGATGCCGGTGATTAAAAGGCAAATAGGATATGCATATGTTCTTCAGGATCTTACTATCACAAGGGAACCAGACAAAACATAAATCACACACACACACACAAACACACACACACACACACACACACACAGCAAGCTGTTACAAGTATTCTAAAAGATGTTCCTTGGTAAAACAAGATGCCTGTGTTCCAATATTAAAATCTCTGACTCCTGATCCCATGCACAGTACATGATAGTAAAGGATGTATAATTCTTAGCCCCAGGCAGATATGTCCTGAAGATATCATGACCTCCAGGAAGGAAAGTGAAAGTCACATGGCATGAGATGCTTACTAAAAAGAAAAGTGACAGAATAGGTAGTATGTTTTAGAGAGTGGAGAGAGAAAGGCACTTTTCTTTTTTTGCCATAATCTTTCATATGTCTTCCTTTGTACAGGCAACTGCATTTCCTTGACCAGATACTGTAAAGAATATTCCCAAAAGAATAGTAATATCTGTATGCTCATGGCAAAAACTATGTAAATCTATACTTCACTTCCTGCTTTAGAATTCTTTACTTCATGCTGAACTTCTATGCTCTTTGTTGCTTCAGTTCACCTGGATTTTCTTTGAGCTCAACCTAAATGTTATTTGAACTTGGGTAATTCAAAACTGAAGCCAGGCTTCAGTTCAGCTCATTTCCCGAATAGCTCATTCCTCCATCTGTTTGGGGATCATCCACCAGAACACCTGTAAAGAAGAGTTTCACAGCTTTACTTTCATGTTTCAGAGTCCGTTGTCAGCTCCGTGCTTTGGAAATATTAAAATCTAATATTGGTCTAAGCCATTTCCTCAATATATACAGTAATATCTGAGGACTGTTCTCAACTGAAATTTCTAGTAAACATAAACTGAGTCTTTCCACATGAAAAACAAGACAAAACAAAATGACATTTGAATGTTAAAGGCAGAAACCATCTTTTCATTGCTGTTGGTTTTCTCTCTTATCAGTTTAGTATTTTTAAAATGACATACAGTCTGCTTCTTAGAAATCAAGACCCTATTTTCTTCTTGTTGTTACGTTTTTTGACACACAAAACAGATCTCGTTTGATTTTTTTTCTTGTCTTTAAATCATAGTCCTTTAGTTCAGCTTCATTGTCTAGCTGAATCCTAAAGGTGTCAAGAGGGTATCTTTTCCAAGAAACAGGAATTCTCAATTCCTGTCACTTAAGTATTACATCTTCAGTCTTGAGATTCTTTTTTTTTTATTTTTTAAAAAAATTTTATTGAAGTATAGTTGATTTACAATGTCGTATTAGTTTCAGGTGTACAGCACAGTAGTTCAGTTATATATATCTATATATACATATGTATGCATACATATGTATAGGTAGATAGGTATATTCTTTTTCAGATTTTTTTCCCTTATAGGTTATTACAAAATATTGAGTATAGTTTCCTGTGCTGTACAGTAGGTCTTTGTTGGTTATCTATTTTATGTATAGTAGTGTATATATGTTAATTCTAACTTCCTAATTTATCCCTCCTCCACTTTCCACTTTGGTAACCATAAGTTCGTTTTCTATGTCTGTTTTGTAAATAAGTTTATTTATATCTTTTTTTTTAAGATTCCACATATAAGTGATATCATATGATATTTGCCTTTCTCTGTCTGGCTTACTTCAGTTAGTATGATACTCTCTAGGTCCAGCCATGTTGCTGCAAATGGCTCTATTTAATTCTTTTATATGGCTGAGTAATATTTCTCTCTGTGTGTGTGTGTGTGTGTGTGTGTGTGTATACATACCATACATATATATGTGTGTATACACACACACACACATACCATATTCATGGGGACGGTATGTGTGTGTGTGTGTTTATACATATATATATACCACATCTTCTTTATCCATTTATCTGTCGATAGACATTTAGGTTGCTTCCATGTCTTGGCTATTGTAAATAGTGCTGCTAGGAACACTGGGGTGCATGTATCTTTTCAAACTAGAGTTTCCTCTGAAAATATGCCCAGGAGTGGGATTGCTGGATCATATGGTAGCCCTTGTTTTAGTTTTTTAGGAACCTCCACACTGTTCTCCATAGTATCTATTACCAATTTACATTCCCACCACCAGTGTAGGAGGCTTCCCTTTGCTCCACGTCCTCTCCTGCATTTATTACTTGTATACTTTTTTAAAAAATAAACTTATTTATTTTTAGCTGTGTTGGGTCTTTGTTGCCCTGCGTGGGCTTTCTCTAGTTGCGGCAAGCGGGGGCTACTCTTCGTTGTGGTGTGCAGACTTCTCATTGCGGTGGCTTCTCTTGTGGAGCACAGGCTCTAGGCACGCGGGCTTCAGTAGTTGTGGCTCACAGGCTCTAGAGCGCAGGCTCAGTAGTTGTGGCGCACGGGCTTAGCCGCTCTGAGGCATGTGGGATCTTCCCAGACCAGGGCTCGAACCCGTGTCCCCTGCATTGGCAGGTGGATTCTTAACCACTGTGCCACCAGGGAAGCCCTATTATTTGTTGATTTTTTGATGATGGTCATTCTGACCTGAGTGAGGTGATACCTTATTGTAGTTTTGATTTGCATTTCTCTAATAATTAGTGATGTTGAGCATTTTTCATGTGCCTTTTGTCCATCTATATGTCTTCTTTGGAGAAGTTTCTATTTAAATCTTCTGCCCATTTTTTGAGATTCTTATTCCTTTCCCACAAGCAAATTCAGTTTTACTTCCATTAGAGTAATAACTCAATAAGTTGGTTTTTTTGTTGTTAAACCCAAAATTGAAAGGATATAGAAAATCTCAGAATTAAATGTTTCTATTAGTGAACGTTTAGCTATATCTTGAAACTTTTAGGCTTAGACAATCCTCAGATAGTATTTCACTTTGAGAAACTACTTTTTTATTCATATGTTGTGTTGTAGTTAACTTTTTCAATTTGGAATAAGTTGAAACTACTTTTCAGTGTTTCTATTGGTTGTATCATAGCTATTGGCTTCAGACATACTGTGACCTCTGATATAAACAGAAGAATATTTAACAGAAGGCTATAGTTCACATTTGGCTTGAATAGAATCTAGGAATCTAAGTCTTTCAAACTACACAACAATAGCAGAGAAAAAAACTGTCTATTTCAAGAAAACTACTAAAGGGTAGAATAGATGCTTAAAATTTACTGTTATTCCACTTCTCCCACTCTGTCTTACCTGTATGTTTCACACTGTTGCTCATGCTTTAACATAGAAATAATGGACCCATCATACTATGTGCAGTTCCCAAATCTGTGGATTTCTTTAGTCTGACACAGCACCACTATATTTAACCTGAGCCCCAGGTGGCAAGAGGGTTGAAGAGAGAGAGAAGATGCACCCTCCAGTTGAATGGGTGGGGAGCCTTCAATCTTAAATCTTTGCTATTATCTATAACAAATGCAACTTACACTGTTAATCCCTAATTCTTCTTTTTTAAATGATGCATAATACCAAAGAGATATTTTTAAAGAAATATTGCAGACTGGTTAGCAACATGTTAAAGGAATCCATCATTTTAAGCATTGGAGAGTGCTGAGTGATACCCTTTCTTGCCTTGTGAAGCATGGATAATATACAGAATGCTGACGAGAAATCCTGCCAATCTGGCCCCTCCAGATGGTTGGGAGATTGGAATTTATCAATTGGATTGCTATCTTTACCAAATATATCATACATTCTCTGGTCATATTTCTCCTTATAATATGCCTTATTAAGTGAAAAATTTTAAAGATGCTTGGATAAAATTGTGCATAAGCTGGTATCCAGGTGTCCTGAATAACTCAACTCAGCTTCCCCTTGAATCTGACTTAACACTTGGGGATTTTCTCAGACTCTTGAACACTCTAGGCTTTAAATCTTTGAGGCATTAACTAACACATATGTTTCCCCTTAGGAAAAGTTGGGGAATATTAGACTGATTTGGGGATATTAAATTCATCTTCTCACGCAGTGTCATTGTGTTAAACCATTGGATATTTGTATGCCCCAAGTCAGATACAGCTATAAATACATGTGGTTAGTTTTTGCATATATGGAATTTAAGAGGTTTTGTTAACAGTTAAGTTGAAGTAAGTTTTAAATTTCATATTTTAAATATGCTGTGGGTAGTGCAGCCACAGCATATAATCACATTACTATCATTATCCTACTACCAAATAATTAAGTGACATAAACTCAAGTGACAGTGACATAAATTAAAGTTTCTATTTGAAGCTTAACATACCATGTGTCCTCATTCAGTAGGAGATGGACAAAAGTGAAATTGAACTTTGAAAGAAATATTATGGCTATTAAGTTTCATCACGGAATGTGGAAGAACTGACCATCACATATCACGCTGAACTACATGATGAACCTTCTTCTAAATCTAGTTCCACAGACTTTGAATTCCATTTTCCAAAAACTTGATTCAAATAACTAATGAGCATTTTGGACCCATGACACCATCAATTATTTTCCTGGCACACTCAAGATGAGTCACTAAGGTCAGCTAATGGTGGAGCATCTTGGGATGAACAACAGAGGAGAGCAGTTGTCAAACCTAGGTCTGATGGGACCAGTAGGGAGAGGGATTTGCTACAACACAGAAAGCTGCAAGGCAAGGCTCCTGGTACAACATGTGACCAATAGGAAGGAAATACACCCGCGGCCAATCCATGACCTGGAAGGAAGAGATCCAGGGGAGTGGATGCCCAAAACATTTCCTCTTCCTTGTTCTGATCGTCTGCTTGTACCTCCCACTGACTGGACACAACCTGAAATCAGACAACAAGGAAGTAAGTATTGGGTCAGACTCCCAGGTCATAGAAAAGACTGGGGACATAGGAACGATAGAGCAGGTAATTGAAAATTACTAAGAGAGTAAATTCTAAAAGTTTTCATCACAAGAAAAAGAAATGTAACTATATGAGGTGATGGGTGCTAAATAAACTTATTGCAATCATTTTGCAAGACATACTTATGTCAAGACATTATGCCATGCACCTTAAATGTATCGTGTGTATTATGTGTCATTTACATCTCAACAAAACTGGAAAGAAAGAAAAAAGGAAAGAAGAATAAGTAGATTTTGTATGGCAAGCAGGGAATAATACCCAGGCTCAAGGACTATGCTGGCTCATAATCTCAGATGTGGCTGGTATGCATCTTTCACGTTATAGTCATAAATGTAAATTTTGTCTGATTTGCTTATTACTGTTTATAGAAATTACATTCATAGGAATATAAAGGTGACCTCTTTTCTCCAGGCTACATATTCCACAGGCAAAAAGAGGGTTACATTAAAGCTGCCAAACAGATTTTTTTTACACCGCACCTAAATATCCATTCTGCAGTATCTCCTTCTCCATTGAAGTATCTCCTAGTTTTTGATTTACAATAGCTTATCAGGGCCAGGACTAGGCTGAGGCAAATAAGGCATTCATATCAGGTGTAAAATGTTAAAGGGTAGCAAAATCTCAGTAATCAAGATAACCAATATCTTCATGCAATACTGTAGTGCATTTTAGATTACCAAAAACAATGCAAAAATCCATAATAAACAAAGTATCACAATTTTAAGATTGTCAAGATATGCTCCAACCCTGCCCTCCACAATGCTGCCTCACTTGCTTTACCCTAATCCTTGACCAGCAGCACAAACATCTGTCTTCTTGTTTTCCCCAAACTGCATTGTAACGGCAAAAGTTTATTTCAAGTGTAAAACTAAAACAAATATAAGACAGGAGGGAGTGCAGATAACTGGAAGGTAGAGAGTGGATGAGATCAATTTTAAAGAAAAATGACATTAGATTATAGCCTATGAGACTAGAAGATTTATGAGTAGAGTCCCAGAAATACTCAAAGCTGAGTCAACAAATGTAAAGTCAAAGATATTTCAACTAATGTGAAAAAACAGAAGTCAACAAATGTAAAGAGCAAGAGAAATCTGACATAGAGGAGTTTATGCCTAACATTTGGGGATTGTTTTTCCTAAATTATTTTAAACTAACGTAAATTAATTTTTATTTCACTCTGTTTTATAGAAGTAGGGTATTTTCATAGTTAATAATTCAAATAATAGAAAAGGCATATGATGAAAACTTCAAAAGAAAAGATAAGTGATGAGAGAGAAGTACCAGGGTAAATAAATAGAACAAGCAATTCTACAAAAACAAGAGAATAATCCAAGGAGAAAAATCTTAATTTGATAGACTCTAGGAGTTACTGCATAAATAAAAATAAGAACAGAGTACAATGGAAAGTAGCAAACAGAAAACAAGAAAAATATCTTAAAAATTATCATTATAATTGCCCAGATCATTTAAGATATTTAACACATGGGTGGAATAAATGCATTTTTAGAGCTAACATTTAAATTATTTATCTGGAAGGTAAATTCAGTCATATTCCCAGAACCCAAATGAAAAAAAGCAAGGGGTCCTTGTCAGAGTAATTCACATGAGCTGCTATATAGAAGAACTTTGCCTAAAACTCAGCTCCTTAATAAAAGTAAGTCAACGCTTCCAGGAAACCCTTCTCTAACTAGGGCCTCAGAAAGCCAAATTTGTCGCATCTTTGGCTCACCATCGGTTTTGGCTTCTAAGTTGCATTGACATCAGTCAGCCTTCAAATGAAGGAAAGAGAGAACATGAGATAGACCACTGGACACTCACATCCAGGTGTACCCAAAGGAACATGCATAACTTCATCAACTTCCTGTTGGCCAGAACTAGTTGTGTAAACCCTAACTGCATCAAAGGGAAGCTGGGAAATGATGTTTTACTGTGTGGTGATGGGAAATGAAATGGTTTAGTGACTACATGGCCTTGTATCTGCCACTAGGAGGTAGATAACTTGAGAGAGGAATTTAGAGATTTGGCAAAAATATCTAAATAATGCATCAACCATCTAGTACAAATTGTAAACAGGGGAATACCAGAAACAAATGAAAAGAAGAAATAGTAAAATGAATTAGAAGAAAAGTGTTCCGAAATGAAGAAGCAATTATTTCACTGAGGTGACATCTTGAATGGAAAGCAGGATTGATGAAGTATTGTCCGCATGTAAACACATTGAAATTCCATAACCTCAGAAACAAAGGGAAAATTCCAAGAGCTCCCGAAGCTCAATAGAACGTTATTTACAAAGGAAAGAATATTACAGACTACCATCCATTTTTCTCAACAACAGTGGATACAGAAAAAAAAGTCTCCAAATTCTGTGGGGAAATCGCATATAAACCTAGAATTCTGTCCCCAGTCAGATGTGAGGACAAAATAAAGATGCTTTACCAAAAAAAATGACATTAGAGCTTTCATTATCAAAGTGTATTTTATCAACATATTGATCAAGATGTCACTTCAGCAAAATTAAAAGAAATTTAACATAGGGAGTGACATGAACTAAAATAAACAATGACAGTTGAGCAGGATACAGAATAGGAAAGCTAGAAAAAAATAAAATGTAGTCTAACACACTAAATTGCAAGTATGATTCATGTGGATTAACTTCAAAAATGTATAAGGGGGCTTCCCTGCTGGCGCAGTGGTTAAGAATCTGCCTGCCAATGCAAGGGACATGAGTTCGAGCCCTGACCCAGGAAGATCCCACATGCCACCGAGCAACTAAGCCCGTGTGCCGCAACTACTAAGCCTGCGCTCTAGAGCCCATGAGCCACAACTACTGAGCCCACGTGCCACAACTACTGAAGCCTGTGCACCTAGAGCCCATGCTCCGCAACAAGAGGAGCCACGACAGTGAGAAGCCCGTGCACCACAATGAAGACCCAACATAGCCAAAACAATTAAAAACAAAAATGTATAGAGTATAAGGCTTCATTTTTTTCTACATGATTTCACCTACACGATTTCATTGTTCTACAAATGGAATATACATGGACATAGTCATTATATTATGAATTATATAATTGTTTTTATTTTGCAAATCAAAATATAGGCAAAGCATAAATAACTCATTTTATTTAACAGACAAGAATGTATAGGCTATAAACCTTGTCAATGTAAAATACCATATTTCTAATAATTAGAAGGGGGAGAAGAGGTGGAGGAGGTGGAGGAGATAATAAGGTCTTTCTTTCCTTTTCTTTTATAGCAGGCTATTTAGTAGGTACTTTCAAAGAAAAATCAACTAAGACTTTGCTTTAAAGGAGAAAAAAATGGAAAATAGATCATACACAATATATGTGAGTAAAAAGTGATATTTACATTGTTATTTGGGGTGAGAATTAGTGCAATTCTGGATAAGATTGTATTGTAAAAATTGGACCTAGAATATGCAGAGCTTTCTATTGTACAGTATTTGAATTCCTTCTTAAGAATTGCTAGCATGATTAACAAAACTCAGCTATTTCAGTCAATTTAAGATACAAAGGATTTAAACAACATATGGCTAGTTAAATTACCCATAAACAGAGATTGTATTTTCTTTTCAGGAGACCACTAACCATTCAATTTTGAGAAATCTATTAAGATACTACATTATTTTAAGGGTTAAGGAGGAAAAAAATGCAGTTATCTCCATAGATGTAGAAAAGGTGTTTGGTTACATTCAACATCTATTACTGATGAAAACTCTTAATTTAAAAATAATAGTTACTATTTTAACATGAAAACCACGTATGCCAAGGTGAGGAGAGTCAGCATCACACTTAATGATCACAGAATGGAAGCATGGAACCATTCTTGTTAAATACAGAACATGACAAGTAAGCATTTTATCACCATTGATACTAAAAAGGGTCTAGGAGTAGTCTCCAATGCAATTGTGTAAGAGAAAAATGCAAGCCCTTGCTAGAATTTAAGCTCCATGAAGGTCACAGTTTGTCTCCAATTCAGTATATATTTACTGAATTAATTAACCACAGTACATAAGTTGAAAAGAAAAACGCACAAATTATCTATATTTTCAAATTATTATGATCATTAATGCAAATACCCCAGAGAAGCAACTAAAAGGCAGTTAGATCTAAGAGGGGAATTCAATATGTTGGCCGGTTACAAAGATATAAATAATTAACAAAAAGCATTTAGGATTTATGTGAAGTCTAGTTTAAGATTCTCTTAAGACAGATAAAGAATGTTTGAATAAATGGTATAAAAGGCCTGATTTTTGGAGCTAGACAATACCTAGACAATTTAGTGTCTAAAATAATAAATTTGGTTTTAACGATTAAAACTAATTGTAAGTTAAATACGAAAATATAATAAGAATGTCAAGAAGCAAGGTATATCCTACCAGGTAATAAAATGTATTATCAAGTTGCAGTTAAAAGAATGTGTTAATATTTCAGGAATACACTCATTAAAGCAAAAAAGAAAGCACAGAAATAGACTCAAGTAAATATGAACATAAAATGAGATTTGCAATTCAAATCAAATGAAAGGAAATGGATTAATTAACAAACTGAGGTATAAAAACCAAATAACAATTAAAGCCAGTTTACCTTACTTCTTGTTCCAACATAAAATTTTATAAACAATGTTTTATGAAAGCATGAAAATAATAAAAGAAAATGTGTGAAGGCATAACAGAGTGAGAAAGTGAAAGATGACCACATTGTTTTTCAAATATAAAGCAATAAACATAAAGTCAATAGACAAATGGGAAAGGAGTTTTCAACACATATGCCTTACAGAAGGTTAATTATAGCTTTGTATTTATAATCATACATATTCCTTGACATTAATAAGGAAAAAAAATTCATCCAGGAAAACAAAATGGGGAAAAGATGTGAAAAGATACTTCACAGAAAGTAAAGTAAATAAAGGATAAATTAAAAAAAATAATTTTAATGCAGTCATAATTAAAGTAATGTATTTTAAAATAACAGGACTTACTTGGTGGTGCAGTGGTTAAGAATCCACCTGCCAATGCAGGGGACACAGATTCAAGCCCTGGTCCGGGAAGATCCCACATGCTGCAGAGCAACTAAGCCCATGCGCCACAACTACTGAGCCTGTGCTCTAGAGCCTGCAAGCCACAACTTCTGAGCCCACGTCACAACTACTAGAAGCCCGTGTGCCTAGAGCCCGTGCTCTACGACGAGAGAAGCCGCCACAATGAGAAGCCTGCGCACCACAACGAAGAGTAGCCCCTGCTCGCTGCAACTAAAGAAAGTCCGCAAGCAGCAACGAAGGCCTAACGCAGCCATAAATAAATACATACATTTATAAAAAATAAATTAATTAATTAACAATGAGATATCACATTTTACTAAACAGATTGGCAAAAAATAAAATGTTGATTATGAAAATGCTGCTGGGGGGTGTGGGCAAACTAGTCCTTTCATCTGGTTTTGGTGAGACTATAACTTTTGCTTGGAAATTTAGCATAGTCTTTCAAAATTTAAAATGTGCACCCCGTTTGACCCAAATTTTGATTCTAGGAATCTCTCTTAGAGTACATGTAATATGTGAAAGGCTGGATGTTATTTAGGAGAAGTGGACCATTAATTTAAACCACTCTAATGTAATTTAATCTTTTTTTCTATTTTTAAAAGTTGCTTAAATTAAAAAAAGGTTTTTTGAAGCTTAGTTGATTTATAATGATTCAGTTGTACTCAAACTAATTCAGTTATATATATATACACACACACACACACACACACACACACACACACACACATAGACTTTTTCAGATTCTTTTTCATTATAGGTTATTACAAGATATTGAGTATAGTTCCCTTGCTATACAGTAGGTCCTCATGGTTTTTCTGTTTTATATATAGTAGTGTGTAACTGTTAATCCCAAATTTTATATTTTATCACAATAATATTTACTCAGGTCTTGTTCCTTAAGCAAACCAAGGCTGCTCTATAAAGCACATATTTCTTGAACAGTGTTAAGTTGGGGCCGGGGTGAGGTGAGGAGGTATTTGGCATTTTGTACTGCCAGTGACTTCAGAAGATTCACTCTTAGCAGTATAATACATTCTCTATCAAACATCCAGGAGACAAGGATTGTCTTAGACATTATATGTACATTGCTTCTAATTCTTCCATTCATTCATCAAGGTAGAGAATCTTATTTGCATAATGAAGATAAGGGAATTTTATTTTCAGGAACGGGAGAGAAAGTTTGGAACCCAAAGGGGACGAGAGATGACAAGATAACAAGGTGGCATATTTTGTGTAAAAAGGGAGTGGAGAGAATTTGTATTTCTGCAATAAGGGATGTCTGTTTCTTAGCCTAGAGAGAACTCACTGTCACCTTATGCTAATCTTTAGGTCAGTGCAATTAGTTTCACCCTGAGAAAAATTGCTGTCTTTAAATTTATATAACTTAACACCAGAAGCTAGAAGTCAGCAGAAGTTACATTTAAATTTATAGAAGTATTCTCTTAATCGTCTTGCAGCATAAGAAGGATAAGCTTAGAGGTTCTTTACATTGAAGCTAGACAGAAGAAAATTTTCCTGACAAAGTTTGCTCAGTACCCTGGAATATTTATGTGAATGAGATTGGTTAATTCCTATTTATGAAAGTCTGGATACCAATTAGGATTCTGGCAACTACAAATATATGAAAATCCAGCAGATCTGGCTTAAAGGAATAGCAATTTTATAGCCTCATGTAACAAAAAATGGAGAAGCAGAATAAGTCCAGGACCAGTTAAGAGATTGGTTCAATGATGTCAAGGCTTCTGATCAACATTCAGTGACCTTCTCCTCAGGGTTGTAAGATGACTGCCAACTGGTAAGCATCATATCCTAAAAAAAGGAAGGGGAGTCTTACATTTGTGTTTCTCCTTAAGAGTGAAAATAAGGCTTCCCTGGTGGCACAGTGGCTAAGAATCCACCTGCCACTGCAGGGGACACGGGTTTGAGCCCTGGTCCAAGAAGATCCCACGTGCCGCGGAGTAACTAAGCCCATGCGCCACAACTACTGGAGCCCACGCGCCTAGAGCCCATGTTCTGCAACAAGAGAAGCCACAGCAATGAGAAGCCTGCACACCACAGCGAAGAGTAGCCCCCACTCGTCGCAACTAGAGAAAGCCCGCGTGCAGCAACGAAGACCCAACACAACCAAAAATAAATAAATTAAAAAAAGAAAACAAAAAAAAAATGTTTTAAAAAAGAGTGAAAATAACTTCCTAGCAGCCCTCATAACATTTTGTTTTATGTCTCATTGACCAGGGTAGTATTTCACACTTATATCAAAATAATCACTGGCCAAGTTTCAGGAATCTTCATGGGTAGCTCAGTTTAATCAACATTCAGTGTCTAAGTTTGAAGAGAAACCCACAAAACAAATAAGACCAAGCCTGAACAACCAGTGTCTGCAAAGTTATTATTGAATCATATTTCTTTATTAATGCAGAAGAGCAAAATATGACTCGAAAATTTTAAAATTTAAGTTTTATGTTATCAGTTCATTGCTAATACAAGTTCTTTTCCAAAACTACCAAAAGTGATTCATTTCCTTCTTATTTTGGCAACTTCTAAATATATATCTTATAAATATTTTTTGTAATTATTTAATTGCTCTTCTAATTCTTATTTCTATACCGGTGGGGCTAAGATTGCTAGCACAATCCCAAACTTAGCCATGCAAACTAATTGCATACAAAAGTTACTCTCATCATTGAGGTGACACCACATCTTGTAAATCTCTCACTTAAGTAAGTAATGAAATAATATTCATCAGCCTTTTTGTTCATTCCTTTTTCAAACGAAGTTCTAACCTCAGGTGCTTCCACAGTCTCAGTTAATTTCAAAACCTCAGGACTGAAGCAGCCTAGTCATTTAAGGGGGAAAAATGTGGATTTATTTTATTTCTACTGATTGAAATATATTGGTTTTTAGAGGAAATGTCTTTTGGTTCCAAATTATGTACATTGTGCAGCCTCTGTATGTATTTTCCAAGTGATTTAAATGAATTTGAATCAGCTTGTTAGGTTCCAGACTGGTACTGAACATAATGACTCATTCTTAAATTAATATTGTCTATCCTGAACTACTCCTGTCTAAATCACTTTAATCACTGGAAAGATTCATACTCTTCCAAAGGACAGCCACATTCAAATGAAATCTGCAACAGTTCATTAGGTAATAATGTCATTTATGTTCCTTGGGTCAGCAAATGTGTTCTCACTTGGCTTTAAGGGTGGACCAGCTGTGAGCAGATAAACAGGTACTTTGTATGCAGTTGACATTCATACATGCACAGAAGGAAGGCATTATGCTGGCATGAAATGTTTCATTTTGGGACATTGCTGTGTCTCAAATTCAGTCTCATTTTTGTTTTCTTTTCTTAGCTTAGCAGCTTTATTGGACACATGTTCCTGTCTTTCAGAAGCAGTTAATGTGTCAGATGCTTTGTCACATCTCAATGGCACCAGAACATTAAAAAGAAGGTTCTAACTGGAATCTAGCTTGAGCACAATACAAAAACATGCTGTTAGAAAGGACATCATATTTGATATTCAAATGAAGGCTACTTCAGGAAGACCCTGGAAGCAGTAGACATGATCACAGTCCTATGGAATAGCAGCAAATAATCTCAGCCTTCCCCCTCCCACTGGCTCTTGAAATTAACAACAAAAATGACAAACTGGGAGGTGAGTGTGCTTAGCAACTTATCACACTGATGAGTGATCTTTAACGTCAACTTGTTGAGTGGTTCCTGAATGTGTATCCAAGAATAAAGGGCAGGCTGATTCCACATGAATCACCAAGGGAAGAGTCACCTGTCTTATGCTGGGAGGTTCTCCTTCCGGTGAGAACTAAGGGACTAGTGACTTCCCTTAGTTCGCAGTGCTAGCAATAAGATAAGAACTTGAACTATGCTCTTAATAGTGGATTCACTAATTTACTAATCTAGTGAATCATTCAGAAGCATGGAGTATGTAAAATAGCTACACGTATCTAATTTAATCTTTACAACAATTCTGTGAAGTATCTTTTATCCTATTTTACTGATAAGGGAATTTAGAGATGTCAGAAAACAAGCCTAACACCTTAGAATGAGTAAGGAACAGAAATGGGATTCAAACCAGGTCTGTCCGATATTAAACAATTCTCATTTCTCTATTTTCCTCTAGTTCCCTTATTGCCAAGACAGGGATAGGTAGAATGGAAGATGCAAAAGATACAGAAACCATTATTTGTACTCAAGGGGCTTCACCCAATATTACAATTGTCTATTGCTATGTAACAAATTATTCTGAAACATAGAGGCATAAAACATTCGTATCATTAAACTTACATATTACATGGGACAACAATTTGGACAGGACACAGTTGGGACAGGTGATACCTGCTCCATGATTTCTGGGATCTCCAAGCTGGAAGACTAAAAGCCTGCGGTGGGTGAATGGCTAGGGATAAGAATCCTTTTGGAATCCATTACATGTTTGATGATTGATGCTGGGAGCTCAGCTGGAAATCTCAACTGTGATACCTACATACTGCCTTTCCATGTGACCTGGGGTTCCTTGAAGCATCATGGCTGAGTTCCATGAGTGAGCATTGCAAGAGAACCAGGAAGAAGCTGAATCAACTTTTTATGACCAAACCTAGGAAGCCAGTCAGTTTCACTTCTGCTTGGGTCACAAGCCTGCCTAAATTCAAGAGGAGGGAACATATAGACACATCTGTCAGTGGGTGGAGGGTTAGAGTTGCACTGAAGAGCATGAGGGATGGGAACTATTGTTATGGTCATCTTAAGAAATGGAAATCTGCCTTACCCTCTACCTGAGTAAAATCATGTAAAGAAGCTACTGTACCAGAGAGCATAGGCAAGTGACCAAATGCTACAGATATCTCCATAGACCTAGTGATGCAAGGCTCTAGGTAAAACTCTGGAGTGGAGTCTTAAATAGCACTCTAAACTGCTATGCAGGTTATCTGGTAGCTCTTGGTCACGTGATCCTTTTCTTTCAGGGACTTTTGCTTTATTCTTTATACTCTTGTGCACAGAGCAAAGTATCTCAAGTAATCCTGTCTTCCTAGCCAGAGAAGTTATCCATATTTCTTTATAGTAAATAGAAAAAAAATGATTTGAGGAAAGACACACAAGATAAGGTTGCAAAGGAAAAGCTCACGGGAATGTCAATGCCAGTGCCATCTGAGAGGACACACAGTATTAAAAACCAGAAGAAATGGATTCTGCTGAGAACTTGTTTCATGGTAACTTTCTATTAATTTTTTACACAGCTCACAATTAGATTAAGATGTGAAACAGAGAGATATTTCTGTAGTGTGACTCCAGTTGCAGCTAGTGCATTTTCTTTTTTTTAAAATAAATTTATTTGTTTTGGGCTGTGTTGGGTCTTCGTTGCTGCGCGTGGGCTTTCTCTAGTTACAGCGAGTGGGGGCTACTCTTCATTGCGGTGCATGGGCTTCTCATTGCAGTGGTTTCTCTTGTTGTGGAGCACAGGCTCTAGGCACACAGGCTTCAGTAGTTGTGGCACATGGGCTTAGTTGCTCTGCGGCATGTGGGATCTTCCTGGACCAGGGCTCGAACCCATGTCCCCTATATTGGCAGGTGGATTCTTAACCACTGTGTCACCAGGTAAGTCTCTAATGCATTTTCTCCTCTTTTGGGGGTGATTAAAATAGAGAAATCTCTTTTCAACCTGGCACACTTCCAAAGTCATCCAGGCTGGGTTTTTTTCACTCTGCCAACTGGAACAAGAGTGACAAAATATAAAACATCTACAGGGACCCAAGAGGTGATGGTACTAAGTTAAGTGGCTAGTGAGAAGCAGGAACATTCTTTAGACAAGGAAAAGAAGGAATAAATGTGACTATGATACATGTATGTGGTTGTGTATGAGAGAGAGGGGATAATCACCTAGGAGTGGTGAGAGTTCTGCCAAAATGGAATGAACATTCTCATTCTAAAGGGTACATTAATCATTCAGCTGCCTTGTGGGAAAATGACCCTAGTGTTTCCTGGTGTATTAAAAATTTTAAAGAAACTGGACATATAGATTTTAAGTAAAAATTATACTAATTTAAAAATATTGATGACAAATTCATTTTCTATAAAATACTCTAGCAGGGGAAAGTGTTCTTTCCTATTCTGTTGTCCCAGCTAGCTGTGTGGTAATAGTCCCCTTCAGGCTGTGTTCACGCAGCCAACCCCAGTCCTTTCCTCACTCTGTTGTCTCAGAGTATAGTACTTTGAACAAGGCTCTATTTCCTTTACTTTCTCCTATTTTAGAAAGAATCACTCCACTGTGTTTGGAAGCCATGACGTATGAATCAGTGTCTTAATCATGAAATGTCTTAAAGGTGGTACTGAGTGTACATTGTTCAATCTTGTATCACTGCCAACCAACATAAAGTCTGGCACCAACATGTTCCTAATAAAGAATGAAAAAAATATTAGAATGTGTTTCAAAGTTAGATGACTTGTACAACTTAATATAATTCCTAAAGACCAAAGAATTGACCAGAAATAGCCAGGGATAGCAAATTATATGAGTAAATCTTTATATCTTCATAGTCCCTGATGGAAACATAACATATAGCCAGTTGGTCCAGCTGGGTTGAAGAAAATTTGCTTTTCTAATTTTTAATTTCTGAAAAATAATGTATAAACACATACTCATTGCAAAAAGATTCAAACAAAGAGACATACGTGCTGATACATCAAAGTCTCTCTTCTACCTCCCTGCTCCAAACCCCTCTTTCAAGGACAACCATTGCATATATTTATATGTGTCCCTTTCCACCTCTTTTTCTCTATACTTACATGCATGCATGTCTGTATCACATTTATAAATTATCCAAATGAATCATTCTAATATTGTTCTGAAATCAGCTTTTATCTTTTCAAAGAACTAGCATTTAGTTTCTTTGATCTTTTCTATTATTCTTTAGTCTCTATTTCATTTATTCCTGCTCTCATCTTTATGATTTCTTTCCTTCTGCTAACTTTGGGGGTTTTTTTTGTTCTTCTTTCTCTGGTTGCTTTAGGTGTAAATGTTAGATTGTTTATTTGAGATTTTTGTTTTTGCCGAGGTAAGCTTGTATTGCTATAAACTTCCCTCTTAGAACTGCTTTTGCTGCATCCCATAGGTTTTGGATCATTGTCTTTTCATTTTCATTTGTCTCTGGGTATTTTTTGATTTTCTCTTTGATTTCTTCAATGACCCATTGGTTGTTTAGCCTCCACATGTTTGTGTTTTTTGCATTTTTTTTCTTGTAGTTAATTTCTAATCTTATAGCACTGTGGTTGGAAAAGATGCTTGATACAATTTCAATTGCTTAAATTTACTGAGTCTTGCTTTGTGACCCAGCATTTGATATATCCTGGAAAATGTTCCATGTGAAAGTCAGCTTTTAAAAATTTTTAAAGTTTCCACTTTTAAAAAAATTTATTTTATTGACATACAGTTGATTTACAATATTGTGTTAATTTCTACTGTATAGAAAAGTGATTCAGTTATACACATATATACATTCTTTTTCATATTCTTTTCCATTATGGTTCATCACAGGATACTGAATATAGTTCTCTGTCCTATACAGTAGGAGCTTATTGTTTATCCATTTTATAATAGTTTGCATCTGCTAATCCCACTTTTAAGTGGAAAATTGTTGAACTTATAGGTATTAAATTGCTTTGCTTTTCTGTATGTATTCATTCTTGTTTGAGATTGTGTAGTATCTCATATTGACATATATTTTAAAAATCATTTCCATATTGATAAGCTATTCCGATGATTACTCTTACAAATAAGAGTAATACTTCTATTATGAGTATTACTCCTATAAACCTGCAATAACAAACACATGATATTTAGGCACACATCAACAGGTTTATGTGATACATTTCTAGACATGTATTGTTGGTTTAAAGGAATAAATCCTGTAAAATATTGAATACGCTAAATGTTAAATTTCACTTGCCAGTGCTAACGAACATTCCTTTTAAAAGCTTAACAAAATTAGTATTTCACTGTAAGTAGATGAGAATATCTGTTTCCTCACATTCTTGTCAATGCAGACATTATCAGTGCTTATGATTTTTTCCAATTTAATGACTGAGAAACGATCATTTATTACCAATTTATGTTTCTCTGAATGCCAGTGATTTTAGATATAGATTCATATATGGTTGATCTTTTCTTGCCTCTGTGAGTTGCCTGTTCATATTTGCTTAATAATCTACATGCTCTTTTATTGGTTTTTATTAGCTTTGTATATATTGTACATATTAATCCATAATCTTAAATACATTTAAAATGGTTCTTTCTGCCTATACATTTGATTTTAAGTCAGTTTCCTTCTTTGTAGGTTAAGAATGAGAGAATTAATGTCTATCTATCTCTAACATTTACTTACCCAAGCTACTTAACCTGTGTCTTAATTTTCTCAATTAAAAATGGTAATAATCAAAATACTTGGGCCTTTTGAATGTTGAGCAGATACACTGTGTTAATGCACATAGATCAGGGTGGCACTATACCCGGCAAAAATTAAGGCAGTCAATAAATATTAACCATTATAATTTCTGTGAAGAACCATACTTAGTATTCCTTAATAACCCTTTGGTTCACATATCTTATTTATTGCTTTTGGATTGGTGTTCATCAGTGATCCTGACTTATATTGTGTTCTACACTGAGTTATTTGAATTCTGTTAATCTCATAGAAGCAGCTGATCAATGCAACATATTTTATCTATATTTTTGTTCTGTTCAAGAAAGAAGGAGGCAGGGATTGATTTTTGAAGGTGACTCAGTTGGTCCCAGAGGTTCCTGATTCCATTGTCTATTTAAGAAACAATCCACAACTGGATAAGGATATCCATAGCTCCAACCCAACTTTTCCAGTCAGTGTCGTGACAAATGTTCATGAGTCTGAGAGATAATGCCAGAACGTTAAAGCTATCATAATTGCCTTTCATTCTTCAGTATAAAATTTTTTTCTCCTGAGTGAGTAGAACATAACTTGTCATATAAAGGCTTTTTATGAGGTCAGAATTCATTGCCAGAGTTCCACAAATTTGATTCTTATCATTTGTCATTTACTCACAGCCATACAAACTGCATGGGTTGGAAAATACAGATGTGCTGCAGTATTTGGCCACACAATAAAAAATCTCAGAGATCTGGCCATTAACGTAAGTTTCCCGACGCATCTTATTTTGATGAAAACACTCTGAAAATGAGGTTGATATATTTCTATGTCAGCTGAATAGAAGGGGGACTCAGAAGAGACACTGACAAAATATTTAAGCCAGGCAAAAGTAAAATCATTGAATAGAGCCCCCTTTTAAAAAGGGGGAAATGCTGGTGAACTAATAACTCTTGATTAATGATATTCATGACATTTGTGGAAGAAGGAAGTAGGAGTAAGGGAAGGTGGCTTAAAAGACAATGGAGGATACAATATTTGGAAAATACTGATAAAGGGAAGAAAAATGGAAATGAAAAGGATAAAGAAGGATCAGAAAATGACGACAAATGAGATAACTCAAAATCTCAAGGCCTTTTCCTTTCATTTTTTTCCTCCAGTCATTCATACAAACAGATAGCAGGTGTTCATTTTGTTTTATATTTCTCTTTTATTTGATTACACCACTCCTTGAGGTCTTCATTCTTTCTGACTAATGCCATTGTTCAAAACATGTTTGGAAGGGAAAGATCTTAAACTGAACTTAGTGGGATAATAATGCTTGCAAATTTATCTTCCAAGTTTATGCCTGACTTTTCACGTCTCAAAAGAAAAACTCCATATAGAATCAGCATACCATAATGTTATGCTGTTTAAAAAGAAAAATCACATTCTTCCCTTCTCTTTGCCAGAAGCTTTAGGGTCCCTGGCTATTAGGTGCTAGGACATACAATCTCACTTTCTATCATTTCTCTTTATACGCAAGTCCCAGAGTTCACATTGTTTTTATTTGAATGTGGGCAGTAGCATTTACCAGCATGGTTGTCCATTTTCCACTCTTGAAAAGAAAACAAGAAATAAAATTTGAATTAAAACATTTAAGTGGGTTAAAGTAACATGTTGAGAAGCTGCTTCTCCTTAAGAATGTTTAGCTGTGGTACCTTTCAGACAACTTTGTAGTTTATGTATTTTAAAAAAGGCATAATTACATATACTGGGTAGGTACTCAAAAAAATATGATGGGATTATCTCCCACTGAAATAGTAACTTTCAATTATCACTCAATAAAATTTAATTAGTTTTATTTTAAATTCTTATTAATTTATTGAGAGGAAATAAAAATATATTATTTTTTAACCTTTCAAAATTCAAATCATGTTGAACTAAAAAAAAAAGTTTGGTCAGTATGGGAGCATGTCACTTCAGGTAAATTATAGTAGGTTTTGGAAGGTTCATTCATCTGATGAAAGGGCCTGCAAAACCTGGATACAATACTCAAATTGAAAGGCATCAGAATTCTAAGAAAAATAAGGACTAGTGGAATAAAATTCCACAGAGGAGAGAACTATTCAGAGATTAACTGAAAATCCCAGCAGTTTTTGCCCTGGTAGCATTTACTAATTTTGAGTGCAGGTTAGAGATTGAGAACTGTGGCTCATTGTAGGCAGCAGAATCTTCCTAGGGAAAGAGAAAATAACACATCTTTCACCAGTTGTATAGAGCTAGAGCGAGAAAGGGTGAGAATGGGGAGGCCTCCTGTACTGTTGTACACTCATAAAATTTCTTTTTTTTTTTTTTTTAATTTGGCATTCTTATCTTTTTTTTTTTTTGACATCTTTATTGGGGTATAATTGCTTTACAATGGTGTGTTAGTTTCTGCTTTATAACGAAGTGAATCAGTTATACATATGTTCCCATATCTCTTCACTCTTGCGATAAAATTTCTGATTCCTGAAGCTGGATAGAAGACTAAAGAAGTAGGCATAAAAATTCTGAAAATTCTGAAAGGCAAAGGTGTATTCTCATGTTAATATGAAAAAAAAGAAGTTCTTCCATGGGGAGTGGGCCAGCTAGCAGGTGAAATCCAGGCTTGACTCTGGCAGAGAACCTCATGCCTGAGAAAAAGGCAACCAGAGATACATTTACCAAAATGGTAGCCTAACTTGGATTGAGGTCATCAGCCCCATATTCTCTCTGCCCAACAGAGAGCAGGGTTAAACGTGTCTGGTAGAGTATTACATAATCTGGAGTTTCTGTGGTTCTTTTTATACAATGAACTTGAAAACTATCAAGACTATATGACTGATAATCAAAAATTTAAGAAACAGAATATAGAACAAGATTCATGGATATCAGAATTAGCAGAAGAGATTTTAAACTAATTGTAACAAATATGTTCATGAAATAGACAAAAATATGGGAGGAGGAGATGAAAGGATCAAAAATTTCAACCAAAAATTGGAACCTATATAAAACACATTAAATGGACATTTTTGAACTAAAGAAAATACGTATCTGAAATTAAGAACTTCAGTGGACAGGTTTAACAGTAGATTGGATACAGCACGATTAGTGAATATAAAAACAGATAAATGAAATACACAAAACTGATGCACAGAGAGAAAAATTTACTGTTGGCATAAATGGAGTCTCAGAGGGAGAGAAAACAGTGAATAAGGCTGTAAAAACAGTTGAAGAGATATTAGCCGAAAAGTTTCCACCGTTGATGAATGACATCAGTCCAGCCTGAAAAAGTTCATTGAACCCCAAGTAGGACCTATCGAAGTCACACTGCAGGACACCTTAATCTGCAGGAAATATTAATAGCAGCAAAATAAGAAAGATATATTATTATTTTCGAAGAAGCAGCAAGACTGAAGCTTACTTTTAAAATAATGGAAGCCAGAAAATGATGGAATGGCATTTTTAAAATGCTAAAAGAATATGACTAGAATTCTATATGCAGTTGAAAAGATCTTTTATAAATGAAAGTGAAATAAAAATGTTTTTCAGGGGAGAAAAACTTAATTTATATTATATAATGAATCTATTAGAAAGGCGACTGAACAGTTGATGTACCCATCTCAAGAAATTAAAGAAAGACAGTAATTCAGATCTCAAACATATGTAGACAATGTATGAAAATATTAATTAAATCTATAAATACAACACTGATCAATGAAAGAATGAAAAATCAAGTTGCATATATTAGAAACACAAAGAGAAGCCATCACTATGAGCATTCAGACATCAAAAAGTATTGACATTATGAACAACTTAATGCCGTTAATTTATAAAATTATATGAAATGGGGATTTCTTTGGAAAAAATAATCTAAGTTAACAGAAGACGTTGAGAATCTTAATAAGTTCGTATCTATTAAAGAACTTGAATCTGTTATTAGAAACATTCCGAGACAGAAAACCCCAGCCCCATATGGCCTCAACATGAGTTCTTTGGAATATTCAAGAAAGAAATAATACAAATATTAAACTGACTTATCCAGAGAGTAGGAAAAAAGAGGGAACACTTCCCAAATCTTTCATAAGACCCAGGGAAACCCAACAGCAAAACTTCACAAGGACGTTAAAGGAATGGAAAATTACAGACTAAGTTCTTTTAGTCACACAAATGCAGTGATCCTAAATCCGATCCTAGAAAATCAGATCCAGCAACATATAAATAGGATAATATATCACGAAATGTGGGTTTATTCCAGGCATGTAAGATTGGTTTAACATTTGGAAAAATACATACATATGTTCACTAAAAGACTTGTCCATGAATATTCATGGCAGCAGCATTCATCAAGCCAACCTGGAAACTACCCAAAGGTCTATCAGCAGTTGAATGAATAAATAAATACTGGGCTATTCACATAATGCAATACTACAGCAATGAGAATGAACAAAATATAGCTACTCAAATACAAGTATAGTATTGAGGGAAACAAGCCAGAAAGAGAAAGGTACCTATTTAAGCTGCAATTTGCATAGAGTACAAAAATAGGCAAAGTAATCCATGATGTTAAAAGTCTGGCTAATGGCTCCCGCGGGGTGGAAGAAAGATCAGAGTTAGGAGCAGGCATGAGGGGACTTCTGTGTGTTGGTGCATTGGGTGTTACATCTGTAAACATGTATGAAGCTTTTACACTTACTGCTATGCTCACTTTAATGTCTGTATAGTTAGTTCAGCACACGATGACGGAATAAATGGGTTCTAATTGGGAAAGATTCTCACTTCAGCACTGTATGTCTAAACACAAGGAATACTTAGTCCCTTCTACCACCCCACCCCTCCACCTACCATGTTTGTTATTCTAGTGACAGTACTCAAGAAGAATGAGGTGTAGGATGAGATTGTGGTATTTGAAGTATTGGGACTCTGTTTATGATTCATTTATTTGATCAAGGACTGTCCTTGCATTTCACAAATGATTATAGGTTTACATTTTCAGCAGGTAGCATTACTCACTACAGGATGAGATAGAAGATATTCATTGATCAAAAGTAAGAAAATAAAAGATATGGCTGGGGAAAGAAAAATAATCCCCTCTAACAAGTCTATTAGAGAAGTAGTTTAACTTTGAACAGCATCATTTACAGAATCAATCTTACAATTTTCTCTTTTGGTAGATTTTCAAAGTTTTCAAAACATAGCTAGTTCTGTAATTTAAGTCCCACAGCTGTGGTGCTGAGTTAATTTTCTAATTTCTTAGGAAGAGAGTCAATCTGCATAATCAGTTTCTGAAACAATGGTGGATATTTCCCCTGTGAAATATCTGCTTAAAGGCAAGTATTCTTTGATCTGTGACTTATAAGGGAGAAAGATAATGAAGCTAAATATAGTCCATTCAAATCAATGCATATTTAAGAGCATATATAGTGTGCTGAATCCAAGCACTAGAAATGTGCTAGTATTTTATTAACATATTAACATTGGCTACTAATTGTAAATAATTAAAGCACAGAATAATAATTGAAACCAATTGTGTAAGTACAGAATATGGAGACAGAGAAGCAAGAATTTAAGCTCATAAGTATAGCAGCCAATCAGGAAATGCATTCATATACGTTCCTCAGAAAGGAAAAATTAAATTAGCCAACCTAAAAGAAATAGCATTTTGCAAAGTATTGTGTTTTCATGGAAATGTGAAAAGGACGGTGTTGACCAATAAAGCTGACAGTTAGTAGTACATTGGCGGAACACCTTGACTTTAATGTGTCAACTGTAAGCAACAGTTCCTCAAGCAAGGACAGAGCCACGATTAGATCTACCCTTCAGTACGACGATGATTCAAGCGATAGATCTGAGTTGATGAGGAGGTGATCAGGAGCTGTGGCAGTGGATAAATAGAAAAGAGCCAGAATACAATGCCCAGTAGGGTAACACATTGAGTGAAAACTGGATTCCAGGTTCTCAGTCGTACTGTTTTTTGTGTGTTTGTTTGTTGTTTGCATTTGCATTACTGGTTGACAAATTATGGAGTCTTGGTTCCAGATTTGGGAGTAAAAATATCTGGAAATCCTTCCAGTATAGCTGTAATATTCTTTATTAAAGAACATTTCCAATCATCAGCGTTTCTGGTGTGCTGTGTAAACATTCACATGAGACTCCTGTACACAGTTGTAGACAATATGGGTGTGCATTGCTAAGTATCCGAAGATATTGACCCCTTGCTTTTTATCCCATAATCATGGAAACCATGCACATGCCTCGAAAGGAGTGAAACATTACTCTTGTGGCTTATCACTCTTCCCCACTGGACAGATAGAGTAATCTTTCAAAATAATATGTTAAGTCAGTGCTTTGGCCCACCTTACTACCAATTCTAATGCAGTGTTATAACACCATTTAATGCAAATCATAGAAACTTGCTGCATTCTAAGAAGTTTGGGATTAGCAGATGTAAACTATTACATATAGGATGGATAAACAACAAGTTCCTACTCTATAGCACAGGGAACTATATTCAATATCTTGTGATAAACCATAATGGAAAAGAATATTTTAAAAAGTCTGTATGTGTAAAATAAATAAATACATACATACATACCAGTTGGACTTCTATCTTAGACTGTGAGCTTAGTCTCCCAAGAATCTAGTGTGAGGCTGGTCTCATAGCAGAGGGCCATACTTACTGAACTGAACTGACTAGCAGAACCTGTATCTTTTACCATATCAGAAATTTTTTGGTGTGCTAACTAGAAGGACTCTATGCCTTCTACAAATTGGCCAAGAGCTAGTACTATTCTAACGTTTATGTCATCATGCTCTCCTTGAACTTGTTATTAAGGCCTGGTCATTGATTTACTAAACTTCATAGGGAGTGGTTTTATTACGATGAAGTACAGTATCATACAGGGATATGAAAATCAGAATTTCAGACTTGAGTCTGTTCAAGTCTTGGGTTAAGTCACTGGCTTTTTGGACCCTTAGGTTTGCCATTTAGAAATGTCGTTCTCCCCTTTGAGCTATTTTTTACATAGGGATTTCTGTGAAGGATAATGTGGTTGCTGGTAAGATCCTTTACAGAAAAGATCTGACATGTGAAGCCCTATTGTTTTCTGAAATCTAAGAGTCAAGTGGAAGGTTCTAGTTCAAGAAATTATCAGCAAAGTAATACTCAGAAAGATTCAAAGAGCAAATGTCTAAGAATGATGTGTATGAGGCAAACTTTTCCCCCACTTTTCGCACTTACACTCCTGTAGGCAGCAGTAAAACACCAGCTCTACAAAGAAAAAACCTCCCTTAAAAACTGTCACATTTGCAAAATGAGAGTTTCACCTAGATCATTAAGAAAGCCTTCAGAGAGTTGGGTTTTGGTAATGATAAACATTAAACACTGAAGACTAATTTCTTTGGTCTATTTTGCATTTTTTTCTCAAAATCAGAAAAAAATGCTTTATTTCTCTAATTCTGTTGAAGTCTTCTCTGCAAAAATATTCTCCTTTCAAATCACTCTTGAGATGCTAGTTTAATTGCATCAAATAATTGAATGATTTTGCATACACAAATAGCATTTTATTACTTGGCTGTGATGCGACTTCTATCCTTTGTTGAAAAAATATCCATTATAATCTAACTGAAGCAGAAATTAGATAAATGAGTGTTAGTTCCAAACTTTAAAATCAAGGCGCTATTATTACTTTCTAGATCAAATATTGGTAGGCCTACTAAACATTCATTACTTTTCAGGCATCTAATCTATCTAGAAATTCATTGCACTGTTTCCCTTTCCTCCTTGTTCCACCCCTATATCCATCGTTATATTTGCTCTTGCTGACAATGGAGTTTTGGTCAGCTGCCTGCTCCTTATGCTGCTCTGCAGGAGTGGCTGTTGAGTTTCCCTTTTAAAATGCAAGGAAATTGAAACTGCAAGAAAAGAGAAAGGAATAGAATTCACCCTAGCCAATAACACGCTATGTAGTGTATTCTAGAATTGCTACCTGACCTCATATTCCCTTGAGCTGAAACTTGCCAGAGGAGATAAGCCAGTGCTATATTATTGACTTTGTCCACCATGTGAATTTTTGCCTTCTTGTCCCAAATGTCCAATATAACGTATCATCTATGGTGCCTAATACAGATAAACACACCATGGGCAAAAGCTGAAAAAATATCATCAGTGGTGACACAGTGGTGATGATGGTGATGATGATGATGATGGTGATGAAGAAGAGCTTATGTCACAGGAAGAGTCCCTAGCAAAAAAATTACTACATTTACCAAGCGCTTCTAGAAAATGCACATGCGCCAAAAGATTTCACACATTAAAGAAGAATGAGTCTGGGGTAGAGACAGTGGTATAAATCGCAGTGTAATTTATGTCATGCGATAAATGTGTAAATATGAATTTTATAGTATATAATTTGGCTTTCGGCTGGTGTTATTGAAGATTTAAGTGTCCTCTGGGTACCTGCAAATTGCAAGCCTTCAGAAATGGAATGTGGTGGGTCCTTTCTGTTTAGATATCCTTTCGGGATAACTTTCATCTGCCATCAATAAAATGGGCCTACAGATGAAAAGATGGTAGCATCTGGAAGTCAGTTGATAGTGTGTTTTTGGACATTGGATGAGTTTCTTATTTTGAGGAGCTACTGCCAATCTCTCTTCCCACCACCAAGCTGTCAGGAGCATTTTGTAATTGTGTTAAACTGGTACATTTATGGATATGTCTGCCTGGGTGTTTGGCTGATGAGATCACAGGCCTCTGTGTAACTTGAGTAAGATGACTGGAAAACAGTCTGACCTTGCTAAGTGTTAAATAACAGAAGTGGTTAGGGAATTTTTGAAAAAATAAAATAAAAAGGGAAAAGAGGAAGGAAGGGAGGAAGGAAGGAAGACACTGCATGACTTTATATCAGACTTCCTTGGCTAAAATAAATCCAGATTAGCATTTTAAAGCAGCATTACTGGATAAAAATAAATGTAAAGCATTTATGCAATTAAAACTTTTCTGGTAGTTACATTAAAAAAGTAAAACAAATTGGGTAGGATTTTTAATATATTTTAGTTAATTCAAAATGTTATTATTTCAACATTAATCAGTAAAAAGCTATTTGTGAGGCATTTTACATTTTTTGGCGCTGTGCCTATGATCTGGTATGTATTTTACATTTGCAGCACATCTCAACTCAGGTTAATCACATTTCAGGTGTTTTATTGCCACATGTGGCCAGCATCTGCTATACTGGACACTGCAGCTCCAGAACTGCAGAACTCCAGACCTCCTTATAAGATCTGGCTAAAGGTAGTCTCTAGCTGAGACCACATCACTGCTTAGCTTCTACCTGTCTTATCCTGCTTTTCTTACCCATTTCTCCCCCAAGTACATCACCTGTACAAAAATCTCAGGCTCTGCTTCTAGGGAAATTGACGTAAACCAGTGCTTAATAAAAGTTAGTACTTCTTACTTAACAAAGAATCAGGTAGGCTTCTTCTTGTTACCGCCTCATCCTTGCCATACCTCCTGTCTCCTTTTTCTTCAATTTCTACTCACTTCTTTCCATCCTCCACTTGGACTGGAGAATATATATTCAGTAGGAATTTCCACAGTCAGTGGCAGTTACCTCTTAGTATCCATTAAAAAGGAGATTCTTAATCACTTGGTAAAGTAACAAACAATCAAAACTCCTGACTTGGACTTTGACTTCGAATTTGGAACGAACCCGTGCGCAAGGTGTTTGCCACAGTTCTGTCTCTGGAGTGGGCTTTGCCTGTTCTCAGTTTCCTAAAATCAGATCCCAGGGTCAGTCATATTGTTCAGTATGAGTGATAAATGCCCTTAGGGAAAATGTCAAAACAAAAACCCTTTTCAAAAGACAAGTGTCAAAAAAGAGAAAGATTTTGACAATGCCTTGTGAGATACATTTGAATATATCCTTTAGTTGATTCCTTTTTATTATTGTTCACTCAAACTCCATTAAGAGGAACAACAAGCATTTGGTTCCTCTCATCATTTGGGAGCAGGATAAAAGATCTTTACAACCATTCTCCTTTTTATGCAGTCCAAGCATAGTGATGGATGGATGGCTAACTGTTCCCAAGATGGCAGAAAATTGGCTAACAAGGAGAAATGTTATGCAGTTTTATTTTGTTGTACTCTTTTTTTTTTTTTTTTTTTTTTTTTTTTTTTTTTGCTTGTTTGTTTTTTAGGCCTGAGCAGAGATAAACTGGCAAGTTGCAAACTTGCTAACTGGGAAGTTGGTGAGGACATTTATAGCATTTTAAGATCAGTTCAGTTCAAAAGAAGCTGAAACTAGAAAGAAAGGAAACTCTCTCAATAGTCTGTGAATTAAACTCCAAATAGTCCTGTAGTTTGCTCTAATCCATTCTAATTCATAGTAATCTCAAGTGCACTTTTTCTAAGGAATTGTTCAGACTTGTTCGCAGTGGGAGAAAGGAAGGTTGATGAATGCACATTTTCGTAGTCTGTCTTCTCTTGCACTTTTTTAGTGGATTGTGAGCACATCAGGTTGTGATGGTTATATTTTTTGCATGATTTGCCTGAATAAGTAAAGGCATTTTATACATCAGATTATCATTATGTCTAATGTCTCCAGGAAGATAGTTTTTTATTTGAGCAATTTGCATTATAAAAAAGTAATATCTTTTAATCGAAAGTAATTGATGAAAATAGAGGGTAAAGAAGATAATACAAAATGGGAAAAAAATGAAAAAAGTAAACTAAATTAAAGCAAACAGAATTGTTAAGTGGGAGGTAGAATCTCAGTATGAATGAGTATCTTAATTTGTTCAGGCTGCTATAACAGAATGCCACCCAGGCTTATAAACAACAGAAATGTATTTCTCACAGTTCTAGAGGCTGGAAGTCCAAGATCAAGGCACCAGTGTCTGGTGAGGGTCCACTTCCTGGTTCATAGAAGACCAGTGATCTTTTTCCTGTGTCCTCACATTGTGGAAGGGGCAAGAGAGCTCTCTGGAGTTTCTTGTATAAGGGCACTAATCCCATCCCTGAGGTTCCACTCTTATGATCTAATCACTTCCTAAAGGCCCCGCATCCTAATGTCATCATACAGGGGATTAGGTTTTAACATACGAAGTCGGGGGTGGGGACCAAACGTTGAGCATATAGCAGTAAGTCTCAAACTTGGAGTAAGAAGATTGGAGTTATTGTCATAACGTGTTGCCTTGAGTGAAACACTGGGTCTCTTGGAGCCACAGTTTTCATCCTTAAATGGGGTGTTTGGACTAAATGCTCATTAAGGTCCCCTCCTCATCGGTACTACGGTACCATGGTGCCAAGTCAGCTTGTATAAAGATGCTTGGTATTGTACTGCTTGCTTTGTCCTAATTGGAGGCATATTCTTGGATCAGTAGGTACGGTGGAAAGAGTTTTGAGGACAGATAAGTCAAAGTTTAAATCCCACACCTACCACTTAACTGTATGACCTTGAGCAAATTACTGGCTCATCTGAAAAACAGAGATAATAATACCTGCTTCCCAGAGTTTTGCTGATGCCCTTGAAAAATGTCTAGAACAAAATAGGCTTGAGAAGAATCTTTTTTTTTTTTTCTTTTCGGTTACTGAGAGGCCATTTTTCTGACACATCTCCCCAGTTTACAAGAAAAACAGTTCTCCACAGGAAACTGGCTTTTTCCTCAGCCTGTGCAAAGCAGTATGGGTAGAAGAGGGAAAACTGGGCCTTAGTCCACGCCTGGGAAACAACTTCTGATGTCCCAGTGGAAGCCATGCTTTATAAAAGAGCTCCCCAGAAGGCCAAGGGACCCCAAGGGGCAATGGCTATTTAGGTAAATAAGCAGAGATATACAAAGAAATGTTTCTTAAGAGTCAGCGTATAGCAAAAGACATCCAGAGAAATAATACACTGCAGGGGAGGAGTAGGAAAGAGAAGGGGAAAAAACTGATGCGTGGATCTGTCTGACTCTTCAGCAGAAATCTTGGCAGCTTTTTCTTGTGGGATCAGGGCACAAGTGACTTGCAGCAAGGTTGGCGCTTCGATCCATTGGCAGGAGAAAAGATTTGGGACTTCTGCACAGCAGAATTGCGAAAAGAATATTGCTTTTTATTTCTCATCATGTAAAATAAAGCCACTGGCATCAAAGTCCATCTTGTCTTGTACATTTTTAGTGAACTGTGAGCACATCAGGTTGTGCTGGTTATATTTTTTGCATGATTTGTCTGAATAAATGAAGATATTTTATATGTCAAATTATTGTTATGTCTAATATCTACTGTTTAATGTGTCCAGGAAGATAGTTTTTTATCTGAGCAATTTGCATATGCATATTGTCTCATGATTTTAATACAATACTGTTTGGGAAGGCTGATTCCTAAACACATGATGGGAATACAGTTACCCTGATGAGGTCTAGTTTAAATGATCAGAAAACTTTCTAAATGTGTTTACATTCTGGTTTGTATAAATTAATCATTAAAACAAGAGTTAAGGATTTAGCAGAAAAGTTGTATGGCTTCTTAACTAGGTTTTCTTGTTTTCCTGTTACACGTGTAATAGCGGAATATTCTCTATTAACTGTGTGTTATGTCTAGACTACTAATGCACTGTCAGAGAAGGGAAAGTAAAGCAAGAGAAACCTGATATTTAGGTTTACTTCAAGGCAGAAAGAGGCTGAACATTTTATTTGTTTTAAAGAAAATCAGATTCTTACTAAACATATCAGTATTGATTATAATTTCATTATTTTAGTAAAATTTATTTAGCATGAAGCCCTCCATTTTAAATGAGTCTTAGCGTAGATGCTTCATGTGTATTACAGACCCCTTGAGGAGTAATAATCAGTGAGAACTAAAGGAACACAGATTGTTCATCATCCTATAGAACCATTCTTTCATATAAGTATTCATTCATTCAAGAGAACATTTACTGACCATATGCTATGGACCAGGCATAGAGCCAGAAGCCAGGAGTGTAGCAATAGTGATGACACAGCCTGTGCCCTCCAGCACCCCCCAGTGTAACAGGACAGGTAGATACATGAGCAGTTACCATTGACTTTTGTGTGGCTCAAAGCTGAAGAGCATGCCCCCTGCAAAAAACCACCGTGCTCTCCTGATCATAATTAAGACACCTTGCTCCTCTCACCAAGTGCATACAGATATTTGGGGTTTAAAACCTTCTTATCTTCATAAAGACATGAGTGTGACGCACTGTCATAGAGATTTGTCTTATACAACCTGTGTCCTAGTCAGTGCTGCTCCTGTTCTGTAAAAATACTAAATAAACTCAAAGGAAGTGAGGAAGGAGAGAGACGGGGAGAGGAGGAGGGAGGATCCTTCTCCTGTTGTATAGTTGGAAAGTACAGAGTTTGGACTCAGAAACATTTAGGATTTAATTCCCTGTCATCAACTTCTGGTTGTGTGACTTGGAAGAAAACGCATTTAAGCTTTCAGAGGCTTTTTTCCTTATTCCTACTATGAGGAGGGAGATACCTGTGCCATAGTGTTGCTGTAAGGATTGGAAAAGGTACCGTGTGCATAAATACTGGAGGGCATGGAATACTGAGATACAATAGAGACAGGAGTTCTGCGTAAAAAAGGCACTGTCCAGCATATGCATCAGCCTTTGACTGCGTGGGTCATAAAACTGAGTCAGAATCCCAATCTCCCTCCCCTTGAAAAGCCTTCTTGGACCTCTCCATCCATCCAAATCCTACTGAAATTTCAAAACTGAGCTTTGGCTTCATTCTGTCATGGAAGATGTCCTTTCACACCCTAGCCCTCCTTGAGCTCCTCTTCTCTGAGCAACATCAAATCAGCAGTGTGTCATCTGTGAGAAGAACAAATCCATGCCCAGGGAGTTAAGATGACAAACTTAACAGAAGAAACAAGGATTTAGAAAGACAAATACTGTATGATATCACTTATATCTATGCCTTTGCACACACTTATTTTTCTAACAGGAATGTCTTCTCTTCCTTTGGGTTATGTGTTATGTGTAGTAAAAGATATATGTGTTTGGGGCGGGGTGGGGGGAATCTCTACTACATTTCTTCTTATCTTACCTTTGTCATCGTGTTCCCCTTGCCGGCAGTGCCCTTCCCTTTTTATCTACTTGATAAACTTACTCCATTTAAAAAATCTAATTGTTATCTACCAACGAACCTATTTGTCCTCAATCACTCCCTTCTTTAAAGTTCTATGGTAGGGCACATTACTATTATACTGTTTAAAATAATTTTAGGTGAAACAATGATGTCACTGTCCATTGTTACTCATATCAATGTGTTTGCGAATAAAGAAATGTCAGTTTTCGACTGTGGGGTTTAGGATCATACTATCTGGGAATCTATGAAGACCGTGGAAACAGCTCTGCTGAATTAATTGATAGCAACAAATTTATCCAAGCTAAGTTAACGAAAAACAAAGGCAAATTGACTGTTGGTATTATAACTAAAAGGCAATGACATTTCTAGAGAAATATGAAACACATATGCCATTAATAAGAAATACTGTATAAAAATATTCAATGAGAAATACCCCAAACAATGCTGTCTCTGTTCAGTTGATACAGAAAGATCATAGGACCCCCAGCATCAGTTTTGACATTGGTTGATGAGATAGTTGGTTTACTGGAAACCAGAAAATTGTGTGATTCTCACCTCACCCCTTAGATTTACAGGACCCGTGACCTTGGGAAAATAACTTAACTATTGTAAAGTTTTCCCAGTGGTAAAGTTACCTGGCTGACACACAGTCACATGAGATAATGCATGTGAAATGTATTTTTTAAACAATATAGTAGAGATATTTGCCATTGTGATGATGGTTGTGATTATTATTATTATATCCTGGTCGATCTAGTCAAGTAAATGCTTTCTGAAAACCTGTCCTTTATCTGTCCTATGTTATGTACAAAGACTATGATCTCTTCCAACTTGTACAACTTAGTAGACATGGGAACAGAAGTTTACATTTTAGGAATGTGTTCAGATACTCATGTTAAAAAAATAAGTGTTTAGTGTCTAGCAACTTGAAGGACAAATTAATGTGACATAGAAGGTGAGTACAGAAGAGGACACTTCAAGATGGCAGAGGAGTAAGAAGTGCAGATCACCCTCCTCCCCACAAATACATCAGCAATACATCTACATGTGGAACAACTCCTACAGAACACCTAAGAACACCTACTGAATGCTGGCAGAAGACCTCAGACTTCCCAAAAGGCAAGAAACTCCCCATGTACCTGGGTAGGGCAAAAGAAAAAACGGAGACAAAAGAATAGGGACGGGACCTGCACCACTGGGAGGGAGCTGTGAAGGAGGAAAAGTTTCCACACACTAGGGAGCCCCTTCACTGGCGGAGACGAGGGGGTAGCAGGAGGGACGCTTCAGAGCCATGGAGGAGAGCACAGCAACAGGGGTGCGGAGGGCAAAGAGGAGAGATTCCCGCACAGAGGATCAGTGCCTACCAGCACTCACCAGCCCAAGAGGCTTGTCTGCTCACCCACCCGCTGGGATGGGTGGGGGCTGGGAGCTCAGGCTCCAGCTTCGGAGTGAGACCCCAGGGAGAGGACTGGGATTGGCTGCATGAAAACAGCCTGAAAGGGGCTAGTGCGCCACAGCTAGCTGGGAGGGAGTCCAGAAAAAACTCTGGAACTGCCTAAGAGGCAAGAGACCATTGTTACGGGGTGCAAAAGGAGAGGGGATTCAGCACCGCCTAAACGAGCTTCAGAGACGGGTGCGAGCTGCGGCTATCAGCGCGGACACCAGAGACGGGCATGAAACGCTAAGGCTGCTGCTGCAGCCGCCAAGAAGCATGTGTGCAAGCACAGGTCACTATCCCATACCTCCCCTCCCGGGAGCCTGTGCAGCCCGCCACTGTCAGGGTCCCGTGATCCAGGGACAGCTTCTCCGGGAGAACACACGGCGCCTCAGGCTATTACAACGTCAGGCTGGCCTCTGCCGCCACGGGCTTGCCCCACATTCCATACCCCTCCCTCTCCCCGGTCTGAGTGAGCCAGAGCCCCCTAATCAGCTGCTCCTTTAATCCCCTCCTGTCTGGACGAAGGACAGACACCAGAGGGTGACCTATACACAGAGGCGGGGCCAAATCCAAAGCTGAACCCCAGGAGTTTTGTGAACAAAGAAAAAGGAAAATTTCCCCCAGCAAACTCAAGAGCAGTGGATTAAATCTCCACAATCAATTTGATACTACCTTGCATCTGGAACACCTGAATAGACAACAAATCATCCCAAAATTGAGGCAGTGGTCTTTGGGAACAACTGTAGACTAGGGGTTTGCTGTATGTGACTGACTAGTTTCTGATTTTTATGTTTACCTTAGTATACTTTTTAGTGCTTGTTATCATTGGTGGATTTTTTTATTGGTTTGGTTGCTCTCTTCTTTCTTTATTATTCTTCATTTTTTTATTTTATATTTTAATAACTTTATTTTTTTTCTTTTTTTTTTTCTCCCTTTCCTTCTGAACCATGTGGCTAACAGGGTCTTAGTGCTCTGGCAGGGTGTCAGGCCTGAGCCTCTAAGGTGGGAGAGCCGAGTTCAGGACATTGTACCACCAGAGACCTCGGGCCCCATGTAATATCAATCAGCTAGAGCTCTCCCAGAGATCTCCGTCTCAATGCTAAGACCCATTTCCACTCAATAACCAGCAAGCTCCAGTGCTGGGCACCCCATGCCAAACAATTAGCAAGACAGGAACACAACCCCACCCATTAGCAGAGAGGCTACCTAAAATCATCATAAGCTCACAGACACCCGAAAAAACACCACTGGACGCATTCCTGCCCACCAGAAAGACAAGATCCAGCCTCATCCACCAGAACACAGGCACCAGTCCCCTCCACCAGGAAGCCTACACAACCCACTGAACAAACCTTAGCCACTGGGGGCAGACACCAAAAACAACGGGAAGTATAAAACTGCAGCCTACGAAAAGGAGACCCCAAACACAGTAAGTTAAGCAAAATGAGAAGATAGAGAAATACGCAGCAGATGAAGGAGGAAAGTAAAAAGCCACCAGACCAAACAACTGAAGAGGAAATAGGCAGTCTACCTGAAAAAGAATTCAGGGTAACGATAGTAAAGATGATCCAAAATCTTGGAAGTAGAATGGAGAAAATACAAGAAACGTTTAACAAGGACCTAGAAGAACTAAAGAACAAACAAACAATGGTGAACAACACAATAAATGAAATTAAAAATTCTCTAGAAGGAATCCATAGCAGAATAACTGAGGCAGAAGAACAGATAAGTGACCTGGAAGATAAAATAGTGGAAATAACTACCGCACAGCAGAATAAAGAAAAAAGAATGAAAAGAATTGAGGACAGTCTCAGAGACATCTGGGACATCATTAAGTGCACCAACATTCAAATTAAAGGGGTCCCAGAAGAAGAAGAGAAAAGAAAAAGACTCAGAAAATATTTGGAGAGATTATAGTTGAAAACTTCCCTAACATGGAAAAGGAAGTAGTCAGTGAAGTCCAGGAAGCACAGAGACTCCCATACATGATAAATCCAAGGAGAAACACACCAAGACACATATTAATCAAACTATCAAAAATTAAATACAACATGATGAAGGGGAAAAACCTACAACCAAGATTACTCTACCCAGCAGGGGTCTCATTCAGATTCAACCAAGATACTGAAACCTTTACAGGCAAGCAGAAGCTAAGAGAATTCAGCACCACCAAACCAGCTTTGCAACAAATGCTAAAGAAACTTCTCTAGGCAGGAAACACAGAGAAGGAAAAGACCTA